>NC_057731.1:23376531-23489031 GCF_004010195.1 Chiloscyllium plagiosum | reverse complement strand
GGAAATGGATGTGAGAAGCACACATTGGCACCACTTCTAATAAGCAAATATTGAGGAAGAATTGACATAAGAGATCCCACTAAGGGACTACAGAATCCACACATATTGATCTGATTTACAAACTTCTAATTTGAAACAAATGCTATGGGTGTAAATCTGAAGAAAGGCTTGTATTACTCCTCATGTTGAATTGCATGTATCATCAGACCCACTGGATTTATTTAATACCTTTCTTCTCATATAATGCATTGGAAACAAATGTTACACTTAATATTGGAGCTAATTATTTTAGCACTATAAAAAGAAGTCACATTGGATTTTTCAACAAAGAGTGTGTGTGTCTGCTATTGGTGATTGTTACTAAATTGAAGGAAAGCTTGTCTTTTATTCCTCAAACCTGAAAAACAGTATGCAAGGATAATTTTGTTTCTCAACTGTTAAGAAATGTGCAACAAATGTTTGAAAAGTGCAAGTTTTATGGACAGCATCATAATAGTCGTGCATTTAAAAGTATGTTTAGTGGAAGTGTAAATCACAAAAAAAGGGAATTTGAAGCAGCGCTGCTGTTACAGTTTAAGGCTGTGATCTTCCATAGTCAGCTTACTATGTCCTAATACAGAAACCAACCTGTGAAAGACATTATTTTAAATTCCCACTGAATCCATTCTTAGGACTTTTCCATAATAGATCTATGTCACAAGTATGTAGTTTCCATTCATAAGCTACTAAGCTTATTGACTTCTACCTCGAAATTTGTCATTCACAAAGCCAGATAAAACAGACAAAACAAAATCTCTAACATGGACAAACAAACCCTGCATCAACCAACATTTGAGATCTCTGCAAAATAATATATCTGATAAAAACAGATGGTGTGTTTTCCTGTATTCTACTTATATGAGCAAAACGTAAATTTACAATGCTATTGTAATGTTATGACAATCACTTTTAGATTTGTTAAGAAATCACTTTCTCGGCATTAAAATGCTGGTGTCTGCATAGGATAATGGGACATTTGTCTTTTTCATAATAAATTCAAGAGGAAAAATTAAAATAACCATAAATTAATTTAAATCCAATGAGTAAATTGATTGCAAAACATTATAAAATGTGTAAACAGGGCACATTCCTCAGAACTATGTAGTTTGTTTTGCCTGAAGACAGAATCTTTCTTACTCTAAAGCTCATGACTTAATTAAGACATGTATAAATTTTACTGGATTTAATTGGAATTTCTAACTTTTAAATAAATAGTTTGCTGAAACTATATATCATTCTTTCATTTTTTAAAACTCTGTCCCTTTTATCCACCATTACTTACCCCATTCCAGATGGATAAAAATAACGGTTATAGTTCCATTCAAGAACAAACGGATAATGTAATTTGGATGAAAGTAAATAGCTACCCAGCTGAGGCATACGCACCACAGAAGGGCTACACAAACTTGTAGAGGAAATCCTAATCAAATTTGGGTTGGCAAAGTGCATTCCTTACAATCCACACAATACCAAAACCAATTCAATTTTACTGGTTGTTATTCACAAAGAATGGGCACCCGCGTCTGCCCATTGTGCATTAATAGCCCTACTCCAACTGTTAGGGCCTTTTGTCGCCTGCTTAAATTGAGCCTTCTGTGCGGTCACAAGTCCTGTGAGTGTGGTTAGGGTGAATGTGCAGAGCACCAGCAGTACATTCAATACTAAAAAGAGGGAGTGTTTGCCTTGTATACACAATCGAATAAAGTTTTTTTGCTGCACATATGTCACAGTCAGATGAACCAAGTCCGAGTCTAGAGATTTTCTTTTCAATAAGTTTTGTTAGCAGCTGATTAATTTCACTTTAAAACTTGTGCCACTTTTCAAGTTAACTTTTGTGAGGGCAAGATTAGATCTGTTAAATAAAAATGTCTGTGTAAGCACTGTTTTGGGATTTTACTCTGCATGCTGTAATTTTAGTTTGTCTTTATTCTTGAACCCTGAGAATTTTCAGTCAGTCCAGTTGTAGTAACTGACACCCCAGCCCCCACTGCTTTGTTTCTATCAAAATAACCTCTTTCAGCTACAGCAGGGAGAGCTGTCTCTGCAAATGAACTGCTCTTTCTCACCAGATGTGTAACCGTGTTTCGTCTTTCACTAGCGACAAGCTGGAGCCAGCTTCTTCCGTTAGCTGGGCCCATGCTACATGTCTTACAACAACACAAATGTAAGGCCCTTCCTTTGCACATATGTTCAACTCATTTCCCAAATGAAGTTACTATTTGAGAAACACAACATAGTCCCGAGCAAACCATCCAGCTGTTAAGCATTACTTTATATTCCATTATACATGAAAGATAACAGTTGATTTTAGTTTGTTTACATTTACAGTAATTTATCATCAAACCTCATTAAAACAAATTCTGTTATATTAAACTCAGTTATTTATTGAACTTTTTTTTTCTTTGACCTAGCTGAATTTGGCAATGACACTCAAAATTCCATAAGAAGATGCATTATAGTTTTGGTGATATCTGTGAATATTGTCGACAAAGTTGATTATATGTTAACTTGTGTAAAAGTAGCCTCAGATACAGAGAGCTTCACATGTAAATTTTAAAAAACATATATTTTTCTGAATTATAGTTTACTGACACAATTTGGGCAATACATATAAAGTTATTTTTTAAAGACAGTTTTATGTTAAAGTCCACATCCATTATTTGTTGACTGGTAGTTCCACAATTCCACTGAAACAAGTGCTTTTCATTTTCTCTTCAGTGTAATCTGTGGAAGCTCTGCCAAGTACAGGTTAAGCTCCCTGAGACTTCACTTCCTGTAGTCCTGTCTGTCAATCATCTTCTGGCTTCTGCAGTGGAAACCCCTTCACTAAAGCTAGGAATTTCCATCTGTAAGTCACAATATACACCCCTCCCCCTCTCCTGTATTCTTATAAGTGATTAAAGATTTGTGGAAGGAAATGAATATACTATTACATCATTTTTGGCTAAAAACCAAACATCTTGAATCACAGATTCAGACTTTCATAAACTTTGTTACTAATACTTCGTTCAAACAGCTCTATTTCCACTTCCATGGTTTATTTTCTTTTAAGGGTATAGAAAGAAATCTTGGTCATTTGCTGATAAAATCACTAATTTCTTTAACATGAAATAATAGTTTTCTGATTTTGGTAGAGTTTTCCATAAACTAATGCAAATTATCAAAGACATCCAAACAAAATTATAGGCAGCGGCAGTACCTCTCATTTTCACCTGATAAGACAACTACAGAAGCATGGAATGGCTTCTATCAGGTTACTTTGCTTTATATAATTTCTGACAGCTTGGCTTGTCTCCCCTTCCCTTCTTGCTATTCTCCCATTCTCTCCCACATATCCTCCTCTTGCTATCTAAATGTACATAAGCAGCCACCTTTTCCTCCAGTTTTACCATCTTGCTCCCTCCCCTTTGACAACCTTCCCTGTTACTCCTAGAAAACCCTCCCGTCCACACCCTCTCCCTCCCCACCCCAGCAGAATGCTGTCGCTGTTTCCTGACATTCCATCATTGTCTTTGGTCACTGAGATATATTTAGTTATGAAGACTGAACGAGCACAGCATTTCTCAATTTTATTTTGCTTTTTTTTCCCTCTACAGCACAAGATATGTGAGATGGTCATAAATAATGCAGAAATGTTCACACCTGTGTACTTGTATGGAGACTGCACTTGTAGTTTCTCCTGACCTGAAATGTATTTTCTACTGCCAAGCTCATTAATCAGAAATATACTGCAGCCTTGAAATCTGTGCAGAAACACCAGTGGAAGGTTCAAAACAACAGTTTATGCAGAGGACTTACTGTTTATTTGGTACATTACACCTGAGAAAGTGAAATCAAAGCACAACAAAAAGCTGAGAAAATATCTGCCCTAAGTTATAAAGTTGATATGCTAATGTACACAAGAAAATGAGGAGGAAAACTTAACACTAAACTGTGCTGCTCAAATTGCATTATGCAGATGTGATGACAACAAGCCATTCAAAGAAGGTTTCTATATAATCTCTAAACATACAGTGGAAACCACCAACAATCACAGCTTTGCATTAATTGTCCAAACACTGTAGCATACTAAGTGCTAGATAACAAAACAATGTTTAATCTAAAATTATTAAAATTTTAAAATCCTGCTCGTCAGTCCCAGGCTCAGCCAAAACATAAATGGCATTCAGGAAGACAATGAATTAAATTTTGTTTAATATCCTTTTCCAGAGAATCTAATTTACATTGCATTTTTAACAAAACCGTTGACCTTATAAATGCTGGCATTTGTACAGCTTCAACAGAGTAGGGTTTAATCATGCTTTTCCAAAGCCATAAGGGAAAATGTTTTAACTGATGGTTGGATATGAACTAGGAGCAAAAACACTGGGATTGGTCAAATGTTTATTCTCACTGCTTCCGAAAACAGCCTGACAAGAAGATGTAAAGATCTGGGGAATAACCCATCACTGTTCCTAGGGTCTAGTAATAATCATACATAATCGTTTGGAAATATAGCTAATAAGAAATATAATGAATGTTAAGCAAAATCGGCATTAGGCACAAATTACATGATATTAATAGTTGAACAGGTGCAGAAAGGCGCTTTAAATGAGGTAAATGAATAAAATGTCCCAGAGCACAACTGTGTGCACTGACAAAAAGTCAATCACATGAATTATTCAACAACTGAAGCTGCCAGCAAAGGTCAGCTTTCTTTGACCTTTGTGACAGGAAGTGAAAGGAAGCAATGTTGACTAAGAAAACTGAAATCAGTCTTCAACCACTATGCTACTATCTCTTAAAAACTAAAAAAAACCTTTAAATTATAGCCATAGATAAGTCGGAACTTTTGATTCTAGTCTATTTATAACATTCTCCTTAAAAAAATCATTATTTATAAAACTTTCTCAACAATTACATGTTAAACAGTACTAACAAATTCAGAATGATTTAAGTATCATGAATTTACATTGTTTCAGGAGCATTAAAAACATAATGTTTTTTACATAAATTCAAAGGTCAATGAAAATATTTTAGAAACCAGCAGGCTTGAAATTCAGTAACAGCTGTTAAACCTGACTAAACTTTTCACTAAACTAAAGCCATTCCAATCGCTCCAAGAGAGAGAAAATGGGATAAACAGATGTCTGGCTGCTGTACAGGAAAATAGGACACACTTGGAATGATAAGTCTCCTGAACTGTACAGAAATGCCAGCTCTACAGGGGATGCCAGTTACTACAAGTAAAGATGCCAACTTGCTATTTGACTGCACGGGTGCCACTGGGAACATTCTGTTGTGTGTGCTATCCGTAATGTATCGTGAACCCATTTAATGTATCCCAGCACAGCTACCAGAGCTCTCACTAGCGCGTTGCTGTGCTGTGTTGTGATTGTAATATAATCCTGCCTCCTCTTGTCTTCCTCAACAATCAGTCTTTTCAATTTTCAACAGTTGGACATTGCATCCATCTACATTGAACCCACACGGGGAAGGAAAAGGCAAGAGGATGTACCTTTCCAGGAATTTCCGCAGTTAGCAATAAAATACATTATGCTAGCACGGAAAAATTACTTTAGCTCAGATTATGGTTCTAATTTAAACATTTTTTGCAGCATCCTGTAATCATTTAAGACCATCAAAATGTATGGGTGAAACAGGATTTATCTCTTTAGATTCACAAGATACAGACAATGGAGGGTCAGAATAAAGAACATCTGCTTTTTGTTTTCCCTGAAAACATTATTTTACTATGAAAATTATATTCTGATCCTGTTCAGCAGAACAAAGCAAGTGTGTTCTTTCTCCACCCACATCACTACCTTCCCCATAATACCCCCAATGCCCCCTTCTCACCATCTGACACCACTATCCACCCTCCCATTGAATATATTTTGGTCAGAAGACTTTCCTTTAAATAGTTTATTTGAGGTAAGCTGCTTTTTCTTTCACCTAACGATGGACAATGGCTTTGATTTACGGAACAGTGCTTGGACTTGAGCTGGAACAAATGTGTGGTCATAGATCTCAATTCAAGATTGAATTATTGGTTCATATCCTGAGGACAAATATGCCTTATCTGTTCAGAACCTGCTAAATGTGTCCGAAGGCAAAAAGGAACTGGTAGAGCGTGCTCCCTGTGATTCCTTTTAGAACCAACTAGCCAAGTGATGAGATTGCTCATCGGGGGACTCTAAGGCATGCAACAAAATAGAGAAAAAAACTCTGCAAATACAGGTTCTCACTTAAACTTTGTTTTAACATGTGCAAAGACCTGGCACACCAGTATTGTCTCCGTGTGGATCTATATGACTTTACTTTCCCTGTCACATTTTTTCAATACTTGTCAAGACTATAAACTTTCTACCTTTCTTTCTGACTAGATTTGTATATTGCGGGATTATTATAGTGCTGGCTACAGTTGCACAATATATACCTAGTGCTTGGTATATGGTGTGATATTAAGCTCATTAGAATTCCAACATTTGTAGCTCTTTTGTATACTTCAAGTAAATTTAGAAACAAGCAGCAGATTTCTCATAAATAATTTAGCTTCTGGCATTTGCATCAGTTATTACTGTAAACCACACAACAGTTATTCTTAAAACTCATTAATATGTTTTGATACAGTGTTCTTAGCCAATAAAATATAATTGTTCTATAAAGAACCATAAGAAGATGTAAAAAAAGATTCAGTAACCATGCATATTTTTCTATTGAGTGTCTATAAATTTTGCAATTATTTGTTTTCAAATATTTTGAAATAAAATGTTCTAATTATGTTGCTGCAGAGATCCTAGAAATGCCTCCAAACCAAATTACATTATTATTATGATTTATTTATTGTATAAATTGAAATTCAATGTATTAGGATTGCTATTTTACCTTTCCCTGTAATAGACCTGTTTTTTCACATAAATCATATCACAAGTTATAATCCCATCGCTATTGATAACACAATAAATGTGTGATAGTAATGCATCTTTAAATGACATCATAATATCTGCTCAGTACATATGCTCAATAGCCATTGTAATGAAACATCATAATAACCCAAGTCATAAAATGCAAAATCACTTTTATAACTTTCAGTCAGACAAATACAATGGTGAATGCTGATTTTAGTGAAGAATATTAAGAAAAAATATGCAGTGCATTTACTTTCAATTTTCACTTAATAAACTAGAAGGTGTAACTTGTATTATAATTGCACTCTTTATTTAGAAATTCTACTTTGAGTCCATAAGGACAGAAACACTAAAGACAAATATAATTGTATTGATTTTTCAACACCAAGTTCCTCAAACTGTTGAACCTGCCTTCAATTGCCTGACACAATCCCAGAGTGATGGCAACAACTGGTCTGCCCTATTTGATTACTAATAAGAAAGATGTCCCCTCTGTCAGATAGCTAACATTCTCCACTAAGCAAACAGCTATTCCAGCTAATCAAACATTGGCATTGCTCTCTACTGGTGGTGCATATTTCGTCAGGCTTAACTTTGGGTCTTTTCCTGGTTTAATTTTCAGACATTGAAACCAAAGTTCATGATCAGGAGATACCTCAGTAATGAAAGCAGCGGAAACACTACTTTTGTTCAAATGCACAAAAACTAAGTTTGGAAGCAAGTTATCATACTTTTACTTTACATTAAGTTTTAGTATGTGTCAGCAACTATTTTATGCAAATTAAATACCAGAACGCTTTCAGCAATGCATATTTCTTTTAAACAAAAGCGGATGATACATAGCTAAATATTTAACCAATGACAACTAAAAGTTACATAAAATACTAAATTACTCAAAAACAGATTAGAAGACATATCTGCATTTAAAGCCAAAAGCTCTCTAGGCATAAAATACTCTTCACAGTGAGCATGGTGGCAGATGAAACTGCTTCCCTTGACAACTCACAAGCAATTACTGAATCCCCACAGAGTGAGCCACCAGGTTTCCAAGTCAACCCACCTGTGCATGATAACGCAAAAGGACAACAAATGGAACAATGCTGAATGAGCTGAATGCAAAACTGAGGGTAGTGAGCACCAAAGAATAAAAATACTTCCATACCTGTCAATAATGACGGGGTCTGAGGGAGTTTCATTTCTGTTGCCACAACTTTTTTTGTCACAACACCGGCTATAAAAAAGATAAATAGTCAAATGTACATTTATTTAAAATAAAGCAATACCTACTTCCTTCCTCCCCCTTCCCCTCCACCCCCGCCCCCCCTCCTCAAGCCCTCCCACTGCTGTCAACCTCAACATTTTCATGGCCAGTGAACAAGCAATGGCATAATGGTAATGTTAAAAGATTGGAAAACAACATGTTGTGGTGTCTCTCTTTGCACTGATCTCGGAAAAGAAAGAGGCAGGAGGTTTGGGAATAAGTTTTCACAGCTTCTGCTTTTGTTTACCTCTAATTGTCAAGCTGTTATTTCTGGAGAAGATGCAAGATGCCACCTTCAACCAATATTTCTGTGGGGCATTTAATAATTGGAACTACAATTGACTGTGCCCCCTTTTGTGATTTAAAATAAACTCTTTGCTAAATATATATTTCAGAAATGTAATTGAAATTTGAATATGGCAAATATAATACATGATTATATCTTTAAAAATCATAGTTGTATAATGGTTACATGTCTAAATTGGCTAAATTAACACCATATGGTAGGCAAAGTATATAAAGCCTTTTAAATCTGACAGCTAAAGTGATTAAAGAAAGTCTACAGTCTTCCACTTACAGCTTAAATCACATCTGTGCTCTCTTCTATGTTAATTGCAATACATGCAGTGGTGGATAATAAAGAAATTTCACTTTATTGGTTGTAATTTATATTTATTACCTTGTGTGGGGAAAACTATGCTTTTGTATATTAGCACCGTTACAGTACGTTTTAAGTAAAATGACATTAAGCAGTAAGCATAATAGCTTGGAATAGTATGCCCCTTAGAGTATGATACCTGCTACTGTAGCCTGAAATCCTGGCTGCACTTCCTGATCAGCTCTGTTCTAACAAGCAACTATATTTCACATTCAATACATACAAAATCAATGATGCATTTTTATTTCCCTTGTAGGGTGAAACTCTTATGGTAGTCAGAAAAAACAGGTGGGAAATTGCTCTTCTGACACAAATCCTGGTGATGTGCATGCTATCTAACAACAGTATGAACAATGCCTCACTGCTCTAGAGAAAAGGTTAACTGACAGTATCAAAATCAATTCTCACATACATGAGCTCAATAAGTACAAAGAGTTTATTTTTTTTATCAATAACAGATTATGGTTTATCTGTGGCTCAATGCAGTGAAGAAAATGGCAGTAAAATGACTGAAAGATCTTTGACTCCTATAGCATCACTGACAGATGCATCAACTAACTACAATCTGATATAGTTGTTCTCTTATTTGAGTGAAGTAAAAGTTGTTGGGATAATATATTAATCAGGTGCAGTGACCGGCATCTTAGATTTAACTTTCCCAGTGCTTAAGAACAAGCAACAGTTCAAATTCTGATAAGGAAATGTTTTTATAGTTCCTAACACATAGCTTTCACTTGTTTTATTCTTGATATTTAGTATCTACTTTCATTTATAAAGATGGAGAATTGTTGCTTTCCTTAGTACTTAAAAAATGACATTTATAATTGTTGGTTTGCAAAGAAATCCTTATAATCTCCCGTATAAAATGTACAGCTGTGCGTCTGCACCGTTACCGCAAATAGTTTTGACTTCAGGCCTATGTGATCACTAGACTGTGTGTAACTTTTCACATTGGCAAAAGCCCACTCGCCATGTAAGGAGCTTACCTGCACATAATTTCGTGTGTAAGTAGGACTCTGCACATTTCGGGGTTTTTGTCTTGCCCTTCGTATACTATCGGCTAAAGCAATTATCAAAAGAAATAACGATCAGCCATGTAACAGTGAAAAGTTGCCTATGTTGCATCATCTATGGCTTAAACGCCGCTACTCCTGGTTATGCAGAAACATTGTCCATCTCAAAAAAAAAGTACATGGTTTTCGGAATGTTGTCAATGACACTGTTCCTGTAACTTATTTAAACAAACAAACTTCTTATTGTTAAGGACAGATGAATTGGAGAAGAGCCGTTACAGGAATCTTTGGCGCCCAGGCGTTCTGAACCCCACGGTCACATTAACACCAGGTAGAGCTTGCTCTTAAAGCAAGGCGAGGAATGACTGTCATTCCCAGGATTTAATTACATGTCACGTTCAATTCTGATGGTATATTTTATGAGTGGGGGCAAGGATTCAGTTGGGTGTCACCTCGACTAAAAACGCTAATTGGTAATTCCCATCACATTTGCCTCGACTCAGTTCTTGGAGAAGCGCATGTTAATGGCATTAATTTGGTGGCAACAGAACAAGTCGTGGAACAACGCTGACCGTGGCGTCGTCGTTTCGTGTTTCCTCCCCATAAATATAAATAAAAACCTGCGAAGACTTTTTGCGACTTAACTCGTGGAGCGAATCTGGTGTTTATTTTTCAATTACACACAATGATTTTTTTTTCCCCTTCTAAAAAGACACTCTCGGTTGAGTAATTATTGAGCATTCGCTCTAACAGCAGCCAGATGGTTGGAGCTCTAGGTGTGTTCGCCTTCTCTTCGCTAGCCTTTCAGCGACTCGCCTCCAACGAGCAGTGCGCACAAACGCACCGAGCTTTTTTACAACTCAACTGAGCGCATCGGGTCCCAGCTCAAAGCTGTCTGCTCCCTTATTATTCAACTAACGAGATTCACTTTGCCGGCATTGTAACCGACGCTCAGGTCTGATGTATTCGCTACCCCCCCCCCCCCCCTCTTGTTTGTTGCCCCTGAAATAGAACACCATTAAACTTGGGGAGACCAGGGTGTCCCTCCTCAAAACATCTTTCCAGTGGTTTGCATGTTCCTCTTCTTCTGCAAAAAAAACCTGAATCAATAAAACCGAGTTGTTCTGCGCCTATGGCTGTTTGATCAGTTGCAGGGCTATTTCCCATCAATCAACTGAGGGGATTAGCGCTTTTGAGAAGCCCTATTTGCAATATTAAAATGGGAAGATGTGTGGCTAAACATCAGTTATCTTTCAAAATAACACAACGGTTCTTCATATCAAGCTACTCGCAAGCAATGTTATGTACACCCCTTTAAACTGGGCCGCGGCCATCCCGATAAACAAGTTGTTGGATACAATGGGAATAAATCCACATTGTCAACTTGCAGAGCTCTGTAGAACGTTAAGGGGATTTTCTGATCCATTGAAATAACTATTGCAAAGGGGAAACAACACTGGAGTTTGGTGCTGGCTGACAATCGCTTGTCAGATTTAATTCTTTAATTCCAAAAAAAAACAACCATTGCATCATCTTAGAGTTTTGGGAGTGTACACAAATAACAGGCAAAAAAAAAACCCTATTCTGGTTCTTTTCAAAAACAATCGACAAAACACTGCATGTCCTCAGCGACGATTTGTACATTTGTATCATGAGGAAGAAATCTGATTCCAGGAGCTGTCTGAATGGCACGTATCGAGCACATTATCAACCAAAGTCCCTTGACTAAAAAGTACAAAAATCAAGAGAAAATAACGGTTTGCTCCGAGTGGGAGGGAGACCCAGCCGCTCGGACAATTTCTTCAATTATGCTTTTTATTTGTTACATTCACCAATGACTTTGTGACAATTAAAATGGCAATGTAATGTTTTTTAAAAAAAGTATCGTGGAGCTGGTGAAATATTTGACGACTTTCGGAAAGGAGTGTAAACGTGCCCCCTCCGGTTGGCTAATTACTGTGCAGCACTTTTGATCAACCGCACTTATCACCTTTGAAGTTGCAGAAGACAGGCTAAATAATTTAATAAGCAACTGCCTGTAATTATGTTATTTACAAGGTATGACAGACATATGATAAAGAAATACAGCTGATCCCAGGGAGTGGACTGTTTCATGACCCCTGGCGCACCCTCTCAAACCTGCAGCTTCTGGGCAGGAACAAAAGTGGAGCTGAATTATGGAGTCTGGGCTGAGAGGTGAATTGGAACTAGAAAAGGACACGCTGACTTTTCACCTGAACGCATTCAACACCGCAGACAAATGGAGAAGCCAATTGCCTGACCAAAAGAAAATCCAATCACGTCTCACTTCACAAAGCGCGAACCTCTAACGCTAGGTGTTCTGAAACATACGCGTTTAGTCAAACTTGTCTTAACATATACACAAAAAAAATTTTAATTCAGGCGATTCATTTGGAACACTTCAAGTTGCAAAAGTGTTGCTTTCCTAGCAACATGTAAAACTGTGCACAATATTGAGCCTTGGGATTAGTGATCAACGGTTGCAAACTTTCTAATGGGAGAAAAAATTAAAGTTTTTTTCTGTATGTGTGACCGTCTCACCTGTTTGGTCATTGAATCGATGAGCCTGACATAGAGATCCTGTTCTGTCCGCACCCCTAGAAATAAAGTAGTATCAAATTTAACGGTACTTAAAAGGGGAAACGTGGGTTATCAATGGAAGAATCTTATCAACATCCTGGGCATTCAAAAATATAAAGTCAAGTTTGGATACTATACCGGTTTGTAAAAGGATACTGTTAATTTAACAAAATATGGGAACTGATGTCCTTGTAATGAACGCAATAAAATAGGCAATAAAACATGAATAAAATATTCGTCAGAGAAATGAAAACTGTATCCCAAGAAATTCATGAAATTTTGACATTTATTGTAAATTTTATGTTTAGTTGGATTGTGTAATTTACAGGGCAGCGGAGCGTGGAGCGTTGGTCTTTAACCGAGCCAATGCTGTCCCACACTCGGTATATTTAACCGAGCCAATGCTGTCCCACACTCGGTATATTTAACCGGGCCAATGCTGTCCCACACTCGGTATATTTAAGTTTTCCAGAAGTATTCCACAATACTCAAAGGGGTATTGTTACACATGTCACAGGTACCCTTAACCACTTTGATTAGGGTATTCCAATTTGGAGTCCATGGTCAATTCTGGGGAAAGCAAGCCCACAGCACTGTTTTAATCTTTTTTTTTGCCTTTGAAATGTTACTTGAAGGGTTTATTTCATAGCCTGTATTCGCCTGCTTCAATGCAGTGCAATCGACTGCTCCACAGATTAGCGTGCAACAACACAGAATAGGGCATGAGATTCAACATTTTAAGATTAAGCGAGGATCCTACTTTAAAGGTATGGGAGCAGCATCATGCTCACTTCTAAAGCAAATTTGCCTGGATAGATCAGGAGAAGCGACGTTAAATTGTTGGTCCTTTTAGTTTATTTTTACACTCAAATGCTAACCAGGTAAGACTTCAAAGTTCCATAAACAATGATTAATATCTACACCACATGACACGCAATCAAACCCCATTAAAATACATAAAGGTAGAGCAACCGGTACAGCTCTCAATCAATTCAATTCAACTTACCATTGCTGTACAGTAGCTGAAGTTTGTAATGTATTCCATTGTTAGTTTTCTCGTTGTTCGGCTCCTAAAATCAACCATTATAAATGAGTAATTTTTATTGTTCATTGTATTCCATAGTTCATTTCTCATGTCACTTTAAATATTTTTGTTTATAATTAACTGCGTTCCATTTTGGCATCTGGAAGGCGAGTTCATGGCGTCTAATCAATAGCAAACATTTTGCTTTTCGTCTTTTGCAATAAAATAATATTTACACACAATGTCATAAATAGCCAGCTTTTTTTTCGCAGCGGTCGAGATCTGTTAGAACAAGCAGAACTACACGTGGTTTGGGCGCCTCTTGAGTACCGTTATGCTCGTTAGTTATTGTGCACTTAAAGAGAAAATAATTTCTACAGTGAGCAACTTACTTTCTCTTTCTCCACAAAGTCTACATAAGCTGTCCTCTCGATCTCGACGGGCTGCCCCTGTCTGTCGTAAAGGGCCAGGACGAAGTGGAAAAAATTGGATTTTCTGAGGTTTGAGGGCGGCTGCTTTTCAAAATGTGCCCGCGCCAGACCCACGCCGCTGCGGGAAAACAATAACAGTATATCGGTGAGAATTAAGCTGCACTGGAGACAGAGGGGAACTGATGAAAAACATGGGAGATGGGAATCACATTTGGGAGACTAGAGATTTCTTGATTTGTCGCTAGCAGTAATATGATGTAATGAAAGGGAAAGTGAAGGGGAGCACAGGGAGAGGGGGTAATTGATAGAGTATTGAGGGGATTTAGTGATTTTGGGTCGATGCGAGAAACATAAAAAAATCAGATGGAAGGTAGTATTGGATTATACGTACCTCTGGGCGGCCGTGTTAGCATCCACTACCCCAGCAGTGTGCATCCATGATCGGACCGGATTCATCCCACTTCCTAGCGGTTCCTCTTTCATGGTCGTCCCACCTCTTGGTATATTTTCCTGAATTCCAAACATTAAAACAATTTTTTGTCTGCACAACCAGCTCCTGGTCGGGGTTAGGATCTACGAGATGTCAGATTTTTTTTTCCCACGGCGAACGAAAGGGTGGGGGGTTGGGGGTGGGGGGGTGAATAGATGAGAGATGACTTTGCTCGTTATGATCAGTAAGAGAAAAGCCGAGTTCAGACTTGCTTCCTCTTCAAGCTGTCCTGTATTGGCACGACATAAACAATTGCAGGAGTAGTTCAGCGCTAGTTGGATCGTGATCCGTTGTGGAGAAAAAGTGCAACTAGCGGGAAATTTGGTTTAACAGTAAAAAAAATGTTGTTTGTTGTTGTTCTCTCAGTGTGGTGTCATCCTGCTACAGCATCAAAGGTATTCTGCTTAGGACACTGCTGAATCGACCACTTCTGACAAGGTTCTCCTGCTCCAAAAGACAAATAAACGAAAAATGATTACCATAGAGGTGTTCCTGGACACAGGAGAGGTTGATTAGGGCCTTTAGCGTCTCACAGAATGGATGGAAACATACAAACTCAGCCCTCTTTCCCCTAGGAATGGATCCTTTCCCGGGAGCCAAAACTCTAAACCCCCGGGACCAGCGCTGACAGATTCTGACGTTTAGGGGCGGAGATAGCGGCCATGTATGGAGCTCTGATTAACATACCCAATCGTATAGCTCCAAGGCCTGCGATTGACAGCTCCAACCTGCGCGCGTTGGTGAGCTGCCCTCCTTTTTCCTCACACTTTCTCTGTGTCTACGTACAGATACTTTCTTCTTGTTGTACTGAAATTGACAACCAATAAAATCAAATGCGGAGATTGCTATTAACATAATGAATCCTGTAGGAGGAAAAAATATATACAGCCCACGCGAGTTGTTTGTCTTCAAACAGAAATTAAAGGGACAAAGTTGTTACCTTAAACACAAACTGCAGGGGAGAAAGCTGCTCTGATCAATACGTGTGGCGTGAAACTTGCGGTTGAAGTTTGAGTTAAAAGTTATAACAGTGTGTGGGATGCGTTCACGGGCCTCAAATCCGGTTGAGAGCTCAGTCAGTGTAGAATAATAGCAGAAGAGGATTCAAAGTGTGGAATGGGACTACTTGGAAAAAAATGAATGACAATTCATTTTTTTTTCACGGAAGTGGGGATTGTGTTTAATATTTATTTAAATCGATGCCTCCTTGTGAAACAATATGCCTTCGTTACACAGCTTTGAGTTCAATGACTAAACTGCGTTCTTTCTTGTACCCATCAGGTCGTGTTATCAGTTAAGGTTAAAAGATCTGACAACGTCCACTGAATCAATATCCACATTATAAGGTACATTTATTACAAACAATATAATGTTGATGGGTTGCGCATCAACACAGCAAGCAGAAGAGTTGAAGTTAGATGCTTTGAACACATGCGATCACTAGGAATTCCTGAAGATCCACATGTATTTCTAACTAGATTATTGTTGACTAAAACTAGTCTTTCAGAGGTATTAGCTGGTGCCCAGAGGAGGGGACCCTAGGGACGGAGGCTGCCCTGTGCTTTTTTTTAACTGAAGGTAAGAGCCCAGGCTGGAGGGAGAGAATCAGGGATAGTCACTTACTCAATGATCAGCTCTTTCTCTTCGTTCGTATTAGCACTTCCATTCTTTTTTTTTGACAATTGGCATCGTACGTACGCTAATATTTTAATTAATCGGTGAAAATCGAAGTCCGAATTCTGTTATCAAGGGACACCATAACACTCGAATTTCAATACTCCGCTGAGGGTGAGAAAGAGATGTGTTAGAGCAATCTATTTTCTGGTGTTGGGGGGTTAATGACTATTGCGACAGATAAGTGAATTATCAAAGCTGTTGCTATTCCGATTTCAAAATCCATTACATTGCTGGCGTCTAATTAAATACGTAAGTATAATAAAATCATATTTTATGGCGATTGAAAGTAATAAGATTAGTCTTCAGAAGCAGTCATCACATATTAAGATGCCATATAGATCTACAGAAACCTAAAACTGTATTTTAAAATCAAAATGTGCAGGAAACATTATGCATAATAAATAAAAAAATTCTGATTTGTCGCAGTGTTATATCGATAAGGAACATCTGTATTACTAACAAGTTTATGCATTTGAAGCAATATTAAATATAAGTTACAGATAAGTAAATCTCGATGCTATTTTTTAAAATGAAATATTTGAAGCCGGTGAACTGTTTAGGCGCATTTTAATTCTGAAAATCACTGGTTTAGGCGAAACTCCGTCATAGCAAATGTGTGTTAGTGTTTATCAAGTATAGCAAAGTAAACAAAATAGTTCACGTTAGCACTAAGTAGTTGACGGGAATACTTTTATTTAAATCGTTTATTTTTATATAAATTTAAGAGGGTTTTCACTTCAAATCTGTTAAACGTGTTTTGCTCCAAGTCACTTACAGTGTTCTTATAGCAGATTACACGCGCCGAGGCGATTTAAATCTGATTACCAAATTATAGGGTTTAGCCAAATCCTTTTAAAGCTGATACCGTTGACTGTAAAACATAACCTGAAAAGTTCCGCAAAACCGTCACAGAGGCTACATTCGTTCTGCAGCCAAAGAGTTTTAAAACGTATTTGACAACAAAATGCAGCTGCAGCACTTTTTTTTTAAGATATTAGGCGAAAATTAATGCAAATCTGTGTTCAGAAGCCATCTGGCCAGAATAGGGGAATCAGCTGTTCCTCACAACAGGGTTTGGGCTGAATATATTTCGCTCATTTTCTATTCTCATCTGGTCTGGGCTACGACTGCTCCAGACGATAGCGTGGAAAATACAGCCTTTATCATCTAGCCCCAAATTTACCATTTTGACAAACTGTTTGCAACAACCCGAATTTAATGGCGGTAAAATGTGACAACTCCGTACTGACACAACAATTTACTGCTGCCATATCTTGTAGGGGAAGGGTTGCATAAAGGCGACTCAAACTTCATCACTTCAATGTGAACTGACTGAGCGTTCAAACAAATGAGTTCCCCGTGTTTTCAGAGGCGTTTTCCATTTTCCCGGGCACCCTTTGTGCGGAGGGGACAGAATTTTAATAGCAGTCCCTGAACCCCAAAAACAAGCTCTCCTTTTTTTTTGCTGACAGCTCCCTCCTGAATGAATGAAGCGAGGTGGTCGAACGAAACAAGTCGGCTCAGAGAGAAAAAAAAAGTGAACCCTTGCAGTATTTCAATAATTCACTCCAATGGTTGCGGGGAAAGGGGAGGGGAAGGTGGCAGATCAGTACAAGGAGGCAAGACAGATTTATGCGCTGTTTGTTGTCAAATATTGTTTGAATTATCTGGTTAAAATCATACTGGGAAGTCGTGGCAGTTGTACTCTGTAATACTGGGAATGATCTGGATGTATTCCCCCCAACCTCCCCCCCCCCCCCCCCCACTTTTGGACCAGTGTGCTCTCACCGTTGTTGGACAAAGGCAGTGAGCCACAGAAGCTTGCGGGATTGAATCCGATTTGCATGGTCCAGTCACAGACCTCCCGAAGTAACGATCCTCCTTATTATGTGAAGTGTTCCTTTTGTAAATTTACGGTGAGGGTTGAATGATACACAGAATTTGCATATAAATAGCGACATCAAGCGATTCGCGTGCCACACACCAGTGGTCTCCCAGATGTCAATCCAAAGTCAGTCAGACGGCCCTGGCCCAGCCCCGGGTCCCCAGCGCCAGCTGTCCCTGTGCTCGCCATCACACTGCAGCGCACACTAGAATCACAATCGCCACCGCTTACCACCAAATCTCCAGTTTTGCCATTTGTTTTACCTTAACCCTCCAATCCCGTTTTAACACACGCTGCTGTTGTCTGGTCACTTGGCTGCCTTTGTTCAGTTTACCTAAAGTCTAGTGGTTTTGGATGACCCTCGGAACAATATCAAAAACAAAATCGATGCCTTCTGAATAACCACAAACTGAGTTAATTGCTGGTGTTTACTCGTCCCACTTAAGAGAAACAATGTACCTTTCTGACTTCGAGGAGAGAGAGAGCGCTTAAACTATACAACTGCTTCGCGCGCTCATGACAATTTAGCGCATAAATCAAAGCAGTTTTCATATTACAGCAACAAATTGACCGACGCATCTAAAACTTGCAGTGAGAGATTACACAAAGGGCTCGGATCTAAACTCGCCTGGTACACTGTGAGGTGATAACGAGAAGGGAAGCGTGGCAAACTCCACTCATTTCTGCACCATGCACTGCGTATCACACTAATCGTCTATTGAGTTTCGAAATCTGGTCATGCAATTTTAATTGACCGCAATTTATTTTCTAACTTAGCAAAATAAACAAATAACTAACCCATGATTATTTATTTTTTAAAAAAATTGGGACAAGTGGAACCCGTTCTAACAATTCACTTATATTAAAGGCCACATGACAAATGGTCAATTAAAAATGCTTTCCATTTTTTAGTTTGCTTGCAAAATTGATGTTTCGACAGAACTTTTCTGAAAATTACTCAGTTCATAAATGTGCCTCGATAACACAGCGACGGAGCGTGTGGGATTTCTTTGATTTTGATCATTCAAAATACTGGTTAGCTGCTACGCTGAGCATGTTTTGTGTGTATTTTTTGTTCAGGAAAATCCACTTCAACGCCTTGCAGAGATTTAGCGGAAAGCATTAATCCCTGCATCCACAGTACAACCTGTAAGGTGCATATTTGGCAAATAGCGCCGCCTCGGGAGGCCCAGAGACTCGGCTTCGGGATCAAACTGAACTCCTTCAACAGCTCACCAACATCGAGACTGCGGAAAGAAGCCCGCTGATCCGCAACAAAATTCCTTGACTAACTTTGTCCCAATTTCAACCACCATCCACCCCAACCAAGAAATCTATACACGGACTAACTGCATCGCATTCACATTCGCAAATGTTTCCCTTACGTTACCTGCCGGGTGAATAGGGCTTCTCATCTCCTCAGCGCGCACTCATCAATTAATATCCAGACCGTCAACTTACTGTTGGCAGATTGACACGAATTAACTGCATGTCTCAAAGTTTCTTTGCACATGATGTCGCTTCCATCGTGTTCACATTGCTGAGGCGGCGGGATCAATACGCGCACCGCAATGGTCTGGGAACGCGTGGAATCAGGACTTGTTTACAATCTGCAACTTTACCCCTCACTTTCCCATTGCCAGGTTAAACACTTTCTAGAAACTAGATGTTGACATAGCGCAGGATAGATCGCAAGGCGTTATGGCGCTGAAGTTTTGAAGACACGCAGTGCTCACAGCAGCTTTAGTCTGACAGGAAAACTACAAAGATCCCCCAATGTACCCGGGCACTGTCTCAGGGCTAAGGGAGCTGTTCTGACACCGCTCTCTGATCTGGTACCTTCTACAAAACAAAAACACAAGGTTCAAACAATCTCCAATACTGTTTTACGCGCGTCTAAATATAAAGGACATTCGGAAAATATTTCCGTGAGTCGAACGCTTAAGGTGCATGCATTTCATAACCAATCCGCTACTGTCACTTTCCTGGGGACCTGAACCTTATTCATGAACAGGATGGTTTGAGGGAAACCTACTTTGCAAAAATTAAACAACCGCGAGCTCCGGGAATATGTCATTCCCGGAGTCCCAACTTTTTTGTGTGTGTCTCCTTTCCCAGCTTCAGGAAGTTTCACTGCATTGCGCGAATCCTCAAACTCCCCGATCCCAAGAAAAAAAACAGAGGTGGAAATTGTCCGGACAAGGATCGATCGCATTCTTTAAAGTATTGTAACAGGGTTTAATGAAAAAGCACTTCGTTTTAATTAATTCTGATACCTTTTTGTAAGCGGTGGGACATTGATGTCATATTTAATATGTTGAATCCAGATGTCGTACCTAGGGTGGAACACTCACTGACGGTGTGGGGCTGACTGCAACCCAGAGAGAAAATGTGCAAAAAGTGCTGAGAGTTGCCTGTTGTACTCCAACTGCAAAACACGGATTTAAATCCGATTTCTTCTAAACTCACCAAATATACATATATATATTTGCAAATTTGAATCATTGAAAATTCTAATATAGCAAACAATTAACAGAATTGACTTGCATATATAATTTTTTTCAAAATAAAATCAGTGTTACCGTTTACGTTTCCACGTGATATACTTTCAAAAAGCACTCATATAAATATTCGAAAATAATGTCATATCTAAAACGATCATCTTAACAGACTGTCCACCCTCATCGCGTGCCTCCCACTATAGATGCAGCAGCACAGTGCACAGGAGGAACTATTTCCATTAAAATTTGGTATATTTTCATACTAATAGAACTATTGATTGGAAAGCTGTTGCCAATTTACTTTTAGTAATGCCACGGTGCAATTTGCATTTATTCAACAGATCGTAATGAAGAAAGAAAGCTGGGCGGTTGTGGCTGCCGAAAGCGTAGCTGGGGGGCAATGGAAGAACATAGATTGCTTCCAGTCAATTAATATGCAGTTTGTCCTAATAAAACAAGGAGTGCAAAATAAAAGGAGGCACTTCGAGCTTCCACGTTATTAAGCTTAGTCAACGAGATTTCCAAATTTGTTCTCAGATACTTATGCTGGTCCAACTGAGACAAATTTGCGAAATTACCCCGAGATATCCCCGCACACTCGAATCTGCCAAAAAAAAGGTAGTGCCCTTGAACTCTATATAAATTATTCAGCAGCTTAATTTACGTATAAGGACATGAGAATAAAGTTTAATACTATATCAGGTTCTGGGACATGTGTGTATGCAGGAGATGACAGCTATAAATCAGAACAAAACTTTGATTCAAATACATTTGCTAACAAAATTAATTTGAAGAGGTATCTGCTGTGGGAAATTATATGATAGAAACATGAATTGTAAATATATTTAATATGGGTTTTAACAGTTTTCTTGTGTTTTTGACAGGCACACATTTTCTTTTATTTAGAACTAGTGTTCTAACACAGATGGTATCAATGGATAATGAGATGTGCTAACTTCTTTGCAATCAAAGATTGTTACGAACGTTTTTGGACAGTGATCAAATAAATTGTAACCTTCGTCTTACGGTGATAGTGCGCCACCTAAAGGCATCTTGGCGTATCACCAGGATAACAACTTAAAAAGCTTTAAACTTAAACAATACCTTTTCATTCTGAAAACGTCATACAAATTTCACACTTCGTTAATTTTCTAAAGGAGCGATTTTTTGGCAAAAATATAATGTTACTCAATAATTCCTTTGCAAGCAGCAGTATTGTTTCACGGTTAGATACATTAAAAACAAAAAAAAACGCACTCACAAATAAAACTATACTCCAAAATTTCAAAGAAACAACGTAACCAAATAGCTTTACAAGTGACCATTTCCTGATTATTGATTAACAGGTCAGAACACTGTCGAATTAATAACTTAACCTCCGAAATGATTTCCAGATTAACATACCTGAGTTTTCAGATTGGTGATGTTCGATTTTTTCGGCTTTTTTAAAAAAAAATAAAAACATTTATCATCAATCTGAGTCTACTGCACATTATGCGCGCTACCAAGGAAATTACCACCTTGAATAAATCAACAATATTCCTGATACATCGATCAATTTCTTGCTGTTTTCTTTTACGGTTGTTTCATGACTATTCTAATAACAGTTCAAGTATTCCACCTTGTTATTTTCATACCTATAAGAACGAGACTAGTTTCAGTCTGAAAACCGAGCGACCGCATACCTTCATTTACTGAAGACACGTCTATTTCGATGGGGGAAACATACAAATAAAATCGATTTGTTGTGAACTTTTAATGGTATTTTCTTTTTGCCGTGTACCCCATGATAAAAATAACAAAGGGATACAAAGGCACGCAAAGGATTTTTGGAGTCGAGTTTGATCTGTATGGCGTGAATAAAAGCAACCCGAATAATGATGCGACTAAATGTTATTAAATGAAGCGCAAATTACATGGAAGTTTCGAAGAAGTTGAAAACGCTCCTTGCTTTTAATTTTAATATTATGGAATTATATATAACGCACACAAATTTTAGAACGAGAAACATATAAACCCAAATGTTTACTTCAGAGAGAATTTTCAGAACATTGTACATAGATGAAGAGAGAAAGATTGCATGGCGTGTTGGTAGAATATTTGCGAACTATCTGTGAGTTGTAACAAATAATAGCAAAAGGGACATTAAAATACAGAACCAAAAGAGCGTGTCTGCCTATAACCTATAAGTGAGACTGTTATGGCATGTCAAGGCAGTGTGAAATCTAGAACATCACTTACCTTTCTTTCATGGACAATTAGACACTAGACAGAATGTCCTCTAAAGTCAAAGTCGGAACTATTTACCCGTCATGTTGTGTTTATTTATGTGCTGTGAATCCTGGGCTACTTTGGTTAGTTACAGGGGGCGAATGTTGTCAATTTCTGTCTCCAACTCAAATTGGGGTCGCGTGGCCAGTGCGAAACTCGCTCCGACGCAAGCGCGGTCTCTGCTGCCCGGGGAGGCGGGACATGTGGGGCATGATCGGTGCGACATGCCTTTGTCTATGAAAAAAATGTTCAGAGGAAGGTCGAGCAACTCTCAGCTTCAAACCCGAGATGAGTGGGTTTCTATACTCTTAAGTCACAGGTATTTTCAGCCCCATCCCTCAAGCCAGTACTAAAGAAGGGGAGAGAATTAAGGAATGGAGTCAGTATCCCCTAATATATAAAAAATATTATGTCAACTTCTCAAGTGTTGAAGGTTAAGCATTTAAAGTGTGTAAGTGTCAGAATCTGAGAGAATGTTGATTGAAACTGTGCTCCACTTCCTGGAGTAACTGTCTTTTGCCAACACTGTTGAATTCCCCTGCTAGGTGAACTATTGGAAAGCGGGTCACGGTGTGAAAGGGCACGTACCAGGTGACCCTGGAGTTCAGTTCAAATGTGGCAGCCATTCCCACAAGGGAGAGGAACAACCGGCTTCACAAAACTTCACCAACACTCACATATGTCTGTCATTCAGGAAAACACGTCGAGGCACGGAGCAAAGATTGCAACACAGCTAAAGAGATGCAACAGATGATACTCAGACATACGCTTAACAAGTATCCACACAAAATTTGTATCTACTTTTCTTCATCTTTGACACACCGATTCTAATAATAACATTGAGCTAATTAAACCTATTATCAGAGCACTACCATATCTATTCACTCATTTCATAATTAAAATTGTTGGACCTTTTGAGTAATCCAAATGTCCAAGGTCAGCTTTTCCTTATTTTTATTAACTTTTGCCATAGTACAAATGACAGTATTGCAAAAAAAGTAAAGATTGCAATTTTAGTGTTGTTTATTTGTAAATTGTATTTTCAAAAACCAGATCTATAGATTGAACAGAAACCAAGCAATCTTTTAAAGAAAATAAACCTATGTTCAGTATGTGTAAAATGTTTTGAGAAAAATGAGAATTAAAAACAATAGTTAACAATTCAACACCAACACTAAGAGACCATGGATTTTTCACAATATAATTACAAGTAAAAGGTAGCCTTTTGAGTGAGTTACCAGACTGCCAACTAATCAAGGTGTTCAGATGATGTTATAAACCATTAAGGGGAAAGTTCAAGTAGATCATAAACATAATCTGAACTTTGAGACACAGCAATATTCTTTAACTCGCAATTTGGTACATGTTATGTTTCTAGATCATTATGCCACTCATGACTAATTAGAAAGCTGATTTTATGATGTCAGAAGACATTCAACAGTCTGAGAGGCCTGGGACATTCATTCTCCACCAGTGTATGTTCGTTTCCATGGGAACATAGACCCTGCATTCTGTGATGGAATTCAGCACACAAGAACATTTTAAACAAGCACTATTTGCTTTCTACTGAAGTCACACAATGCCACTATTTCATTCTTAATGAGAAATATTGCATATGATATTTTTTCATTTTCTGTTTCATATTTTTCTCTCTTTAAATGATTTCTGCAAAAGAAGTACTACATTTTGGCACAATAAGGTATTCAGAAACTTTTTTAGAATTTTTTTGGATATATTGCTGTAAATCTGCTTGATTAAGATGTCAAAGTTCCAAAATATTGACCTAATATAGAAACATATAACTGACCTAATGATTTATTTTCTTAAATTGAACATATTTATAACAACGGAGATAATGCAGGTAACAACGGAGATAATGCAGGTTAAATACTTCTAATGTTATTTGTAGATTTTCAGGGTACTTCTGCCTCATCTTAGGCAGATCAGTGTTTCCATGGACTGGTGTGTGATGTTTACAGATTGATGTTATGATTCATACGCCACTATTGTAGCTTTATCAGAAGAAAGGTTTTTTTATTACAGAGAAATGTGAAACATTGTGAATGTTATGAGACTTTTGAAAATAATTATTGCAAAGAAATATGATTGACTAAAGTGAACATTAGTACACGGTAGCAAATAGTAATAATGAATTCATGTTCCAACATGTAAGTTCTATTAAATCAAAGCTTTCTAAACCAGATTTTTGAAACACTATGTTGGGATATTCAGTATACTTAAATAATGTTTTTGAAGTTGCTAATATAGTTTGAAAAATTCTAAAATGTGTATTTTAAGAAAGATTAAAAAGCAATTGAAATCTCTAAAAGCAATCTAAATATCTGAAAGAGCAATGTAGCCTTATGGATATTTTACTGAGACTAATTCTCTGTACTGTCCATTAAATTTCCTATTTTTTTAGTCATATTTTGCTTTGTTAGATCTATAAATTAATTCAGCCTTTTCCATCGACTATGAAGACTGTGTAACAGTTATTTCTTAACTAATTTTTCTATAACAAAAGTACAAATGGATGTGCATCTCTGAAGACTGTAGTTAATTTTAATGTTAAAAATATTTATTGTCATACAGCATTTTATAATTTAATGAATAAAGTAAATTAATTTTATAATATTGATTTTAGTCCAGTAATAAAGCATCCCTTGGAAGATTGCAATAATGGTTTTAGTCAAAATGTTTAATCTAATGGTGCATTTTTATATGAAAGCTAAGTATGTTAATAAAGTTGTATCTAGTGTTTATAAGCTATTTGTTGTGTTTGGTTACCCTAATAGGAATCTTGGAAATTTGTAAACATAACTCAGTTATACCAACAACAATCATTTTATTAGTATTCACAGAAAGTACAATGTTACTGCTAATAAATAATTTCTGTCTTAAACTTAAATGAAAAATTCTAAATTATATAGTATTCACTGGTATAATGAATTCTGGGATGGTGGCACAATGGTAATGTCACTGGACTACTAATCCAGAACCAAAGGCTAATGCTGTGGGCAGTGAATCAAATACCACCATCGTAAGTGATGAAATTTGACTGTCAAGAAAAATTAATCTGGAATGAAAAGCTTAGTTGAATGGTGTCCATTGGTGATTGCCACACAGGAGAGATCCATTCGGTTCACTAATGTCCTTCAAGGAAGAAAATTTGCCATCATTACCTAGTCTGGCCTACATGTGACTCCAAACCCACAACAGTATAGTTGAGTCAAAACTTTCAGCAAATGGGATGAATGACTACAACCCATGAATTATTAAAAAAAAGAACATGGCCTGGATTTTCTGATTGTCCAACAGCCACTATTCCAGCGAGGATGGGAATTGCACACCTTGCAGAATGCCTGTTGTAGAAGACTCCAAAAAAATTACCCAGGAAACTGAACATTCCACTGGGCAATTCCTCTGCACTCGGCGCCTTCTGAAAATTTCCATTTACATCAAAGAATTTTGAAGATTCTTATGAATTTAAGTAAAATAGTTACCGACGAAAAATTGGATTATTAAATGCATAGAATAACTCCTGAGTAACTATTCAACTGACCTCACATGCTCCCAACCACATCTCCACCAGACTACTTAGACACACAGATGCTGTCTCGGAACCTCCTTTTACACTCCATACTCTATCCCCTTTCCCTGATTATTGGACAAGCTTCCCCACTTGCCCCACTGCTCGACCTGACCACTTCCTTTCACCCCCACTGCCTGTCCAACAGTCCCAGTATCAGTCCCTACTAGGCCAATTTTTCCCAACCAACCTAATCCACTATAGCACTGTCTCACATACCTGTCTCCCTACTCACCTTGCACCCTAGCATCACATGCCCATCAGACTCTGCATCTTACACATATGGTACCCTACCCCTATGCAGCCAAAGCTCTTTCCAGTTATTAGCTAGATACATGGCACCACATCCACCTAGAATCATACTTACTTGGCACCCTACCCCGTACTCAACTGGCATCTGCTATTTTACCCTTTATGCACCCAACATTCTAACATTATACTTATCTTATGTGCGTTCTGTTTCTCAGCCTCTGTCAAAGTAACTGCCTGGTCCTTTCAATTTCAGAATATGGCAGCTGAATGCTGTAAAAAGTGGCTATGATTTGACTCAGCCAGATAGTTCTGCATTCTGAAGAAGCAGCAGCTCCACATTTCTGAAGGAACCCTTAGTGGAATCTCCTCACAAATATGTGGAGCTCTATCCTTTTGCAAAAAGGAAGGGGCAGAGTGGCAGTCTGTGTAACTCACAGTGATTTCCAGTTTGGCAATTGGTGCTACTTCCAGGTGAGAGTAAGACAATTTGGCTGCATGCCTGCCTTCACGTTAACTTTGTGGCAATGTTTCATAATTAATCAGGGACCAATAGCTGATGAGGACAATTCATAGTTGCAAAGAACATTGCTGGATCAAGAAAAGAAATATACATATGATTATTTACATCCATGCGCAGAGCTCCTCTTCCCAACTGGTAAGTTCTCAATGTTTTAAGAGCAAAGTTAGCAGCATACACCTATTAAAATTGGATCAATGAACCATTGTTTGAATCTTTTGTGACGCTCATTGCAGTTAAACCTAACCTGGCATCAAGTTTCACCGTCTGTTTTTGTTTCTTTTCCACTGTCTCTACAACTGGTCTTTTAGAAAAAAATGTTTTCCCCTTTCTTTATTGATCTATTATACCACATATATTTTCAAGTCACAGGTTGTTTAACACATTGACTCCCTTTCTGTGACCTGGATATCTTCCACTTTGCCCTCTATCTTCTCCAACTAAAATATGTGCTTTTTCAAGAAATTTGTTTGTTGCTTGAAACCAATGTGAAATGTGCTTTGTAACTGGACCAAAGCCTAAATACATTATTCTGAGGATTGCTTGGAATTGCACAATAAGATTCTTTGCATAAACCTGAAGAGGAACCTTGGAAATATGTTTGCCTTTGATGCACTAAGTTTCGGGGCAAAGGTGTGATGTTAGAGAAGCTAACAACTTATATTATTGTTGTGAACTCAAGAGTAATAACTGTATACCTGGGAAACCTAAGTAGGCATGAGCAGCACACCCTGCAACTAATTGGTTACCGATTTTGTGAAACAGTTGTTAGGATCTTTATGAATGTTTTCAAGTGGATTAACTGTTGTGCAGGTTGCACCCTGGACATTTGAAATTTAATGACTTCTAGTTTGGTAACTGAAGCAACTTCCAGGCAAGATTGGACAGAAATTGTACTCCCAAACTAATTTTACAGCACTTCCCAAAAACAAAAATCAAATATGTTCAATTTCTCGCCTTTATCTCTTGGTCTTCAATCCAAGGAGAGTTACATCCAAAACAAAAAATGGCCATTCTTTTAAGTTTTGCAAATGTTGTCTGATCTATTGTGTATTTCCAACATTTTTGGAGATTAATTTCAGATTTCTGATATTTACAGTTTTTCCTTTTTATTATTCCCTGGCTGGCATGTTTCTCGCTACAAAATGGAAACAGCTTTGCATAACCATCAAATAAAACACAATGTTAATTTTAATATTAAACAGGAACATATGTTTCACCCATTGCATTACTGACATTATTCTTTAAAAAACGAAATTGGTGAATTAATTTCAGATGTTTCGGGAATGACATTACTTCACAATATTAAAATTCACTGTAGTTTGATGAGACTTGGATTAACATACTAACAATAGGCAAATCTATGTTGGTCAGCAAAGCAATTTATCAAGGATACATTAAAACCACTTTGCCTTAATATTGTTAAGAGTGCTCGACATTTGTAGCAGCGCACAACCTACCTCTTTTAGGATTATTTCCAAGACAATGGAAAACTGAATTATTGAATTATATTACTTTTTTTTCAATTTATTTAATACAAATAACTTTTAAATTCAAACACTATCTTAACTTGGAACTGTACTGCTGTTCCTTCACTATCAATGAGCAAAGTACTGGAACTTCTTCACCACCATTTCTTCAAGGACAAGTAATGATGAGCAATGAACCCTCATCCCATGAACAGATGAAAAAAAATTAAGTTAAAGAAAGTTCCTATTTCTAAAGTGTAATTTTATAATATTAACGTCCTGAATATCGCCAGCTTTTATGCCAACTACCTATCAGTCTTATAGTACAACAGTTTTGAAAATCTGCAAAGATACATTTGTCTTTCATTGCCATATTTCAAACACTATCCATTCCCCAAAGTTTCCTCCATTAAATGAATGAAAACATTGTAAAGAGTATTCAATAATACACTAAAGATATAATTCCTTATAAGACACAGTGATTCATATGCCAATAAACAAATTTTATATTATTAATTTATAATATTTATATTTATTTTGTCACCAAAGTAGCAGTGACTAAGACATTTTCTTCAGCAAACTATCATATTCAGTGTGTGACTTAGACTTTTCTTGCAATGTTATCTACTGTCTTAATTAAAGTGGGTTAAATTTACAGAAACTTCCTTTCATACTGGTGCATATGTGTTGCTTCTCACATCTGATAGAAATCACACATTTGAATCAGATCTTAAGTAATAATTTCTAGCAGCTAGTTGGAAAAGCAGAGGTTATTAATCAAGATCTTTTATTTCTCTGAACAGAATAAGCAAAAAATTCCAGTATTTGGAGGGAAGTGACTTTTCAGTTAGCAGATTTTAGGTCAGAAAGGGGACTATTACATCGTATGCGCAAAGCTGTTGGGCAAATGACCAAGTGAATTGTCTTATTCCCATAGCTGTTACATGAATGGGTTCTCCCTTTTATTTCCTTGCTGCTAGGACTCCTGAGAAATACTGCTTACCTAGCAACTAAATAAATAGCACAATTTTTGGCAAGTATTCGAAACATTGTAATGAATATTAAGTTTTGCTGGGTGGGGAGAGTTTTCTACTTTAGTATTGATAATTTAAGTGAAGAGAAATATTGAAATATCAACTGAACTAAATGCACTGCTTAGCAAGAATTAGAACAAACTGCAATATCTCTGGCATTTCCACTCTATTCCAATTCTCAACGATAAAGGACTAAAAATATGTGGTTTGTCTAGATTAGGTAATTGGGTAAAATTAACTTCACATGGCTCCCTGATGGATGGATAAATTGTTTCCAAAAGTTTAATTGTAACTAGTTTTTAATTGGCAAATAACCTACAGATTATTGTAATTGATAAAATGAAGCAAAATCACATGTAAAAGTGAAAGCATGTCACTTAAATTCTGGGAGACTGCCATCTACTGGAATTTAGTTTGAAACTGTTAAAATTTCTATTACTGAAAGGTAAAATGACACCTAGGCACCAAGTCTCAAAATCTGCAGCACAATGCACTTGGCACAATATTTGTCCAAGTCAACCATTGTGACAGACAACATCTACCTTTTGTGCAATAACTCCTGAGATTCAAATCCTCAGCTTGGGAACTATTAAGCTCAGAGCAACAGAAAACTCAACTTTATTGTGCAAAGTAATTCAATGGAAATGATTTCATTGTGTAAGGTCATATATAAAGATGTTTATTAACAAGTGAAAATAAAATCAGGCCTGGTGAGTCCTGTTTCTGTGGATCCTCACAGTCAGCAAAGTCAGAAAAATCATTTTAATGCAGTTTTCTTTTCATTATAGGTTCCCATTTTTGATGACAAGTCTTTTTCTGGGTTTTGTTTATAAATGTTTTTTGCATCCATTTTTATCTCGACCGTCATCCCTCTCCCTGCTTGTGAGCACTATTTTTTGCAGCAAGCCCATTACCTTATTTGTATGGCTTTTCTTGAGTGAGCTTGGAATATGGGTCTAATTATTTTTAGCCGTTTTTGGCTCAATTCCACAGTAATTCCAGAGGGAGTGAGCCACAAAAATCGCAAATTAAGTGATAATCTGGATACATCAGATGCTGGCCTATCATCAGGAGTCCAATAGGGCTTTCAAGATTTGGGGACATCCAACAAGAAGAACTCCCATATCTACCACACCTGAATGCACTGTTGCTGACCTGAGGGGAGTTCATTTACTGAATGGCAGTATTAGGACTCAGGATGGGTGCGGGCTAGAGTTCCAACATTAACCCCAAAGTTTTAAAGTACACAAGGTAAATTGGCCCCCTCCCAGTATCAGACACAGGATATTACTTTATTCTTTATCTTTCCCCTTATTTCCCCAAACCTATTCTAAAGCATATTGCTTCCAGATCTAAGTAGTACCCAAGATGTGACCCTGCTAGCATCAGCAGCTGTGAGCAATGTTCCAGTACAGCTGAGTGTCTTCTCCTGTGTGTTTACACATATACTGCAGCAAAGGCTCTGCAAATTACTGTTTGTACCTGGCCACAAAACAATTTAAAGTGCCTGCTAATGAAAGCTGAAATGAATTACTCACAACTCCAATAAAACAAAATTGAGATTCATTGATTACTAGTGCCATGTTCATATATCTTCATGATAAAACAAACTAAGTCAGCAGTACTCATAAAATGAAGAGTCAAAAGGGAGGAGTGTAGCATTGAAGTGTTCATTTAGTGTTTTGATTTCATGTGTCGAACATTGATTGCTCATAGTCTATGATTGTTTACGCCTAGTTCTGTTTCCCACCACTAGTATAGCAAGGTGATATCTAACACATTTTCTTACTCATGAACATGTGTTTCAATACCACAGAGCTTCCCTATGGACTAAGTTCCATAGCTAATGCATTCCGGAAGATTGTTTCATCAGTCTTGTTGGACTTTGAGAGGACAGTCAGCTTACTTGATGACTCAGTTGTCCATGGAAGGGACAAACAGTACATGATCAACATTTTCGAGTGTTCACTGAAATTGCACAGCACAGTTTGATGCTCATTTGGAAAATTGTCCATTTGCAGTAGGCAAGATTGACTTTCTGGAGTATAACATGATAACAGCTGGAGTAAAATGTACACACAACTATGTTAATGCCATTCATGCACTTGTAATCCTGTCTAATGTGAAAAAGTAGGTATCATTCCTCAATACCTGTACTACTAACCTTCATCACAAACTTGTTTCTAAGTATGCAGAAAGCTTGTTGCCTTTTCAAAAAATCATTACAGAAAGAGGCACAATGGGTAAGGGGAATTGTTTAGTAAACAGTGTTTGACAGGTTGAGGACAAAGATAGCATCTCCACCAGTCTTTGTGGAAACATATGCTAAAACAAATACTGCAGTACACACAATAGGAGCTGTTCTCTCACAATAATTTAAAGCAAACAAATTAACAATTGATTATGAGTAACACTGTATGTTAGAAATTTAACACAAATGTTCTAGTAGAGGGATAGAGGATCTATCCTGCATTTATACTTGTGAACATTTATATATGTCTCTCAATGGCTTAAAGACCATTCCTTTTTTAGAATATTTTTGTCAGTGGACTGAAATGAGAAAAGGACTATTTAAAAAAAAACATGTTGAAGAACTGCTACACTTTTGTAAAGCAAGTAATCTGCCACATTGTAAACAGAAATGTTGAAACAGTTGCGTGTTCAAGCAGTAATGGAAGCCCAGTTTGCAGATGAGCTGGAGCTGAAGTGAGTGTATGAACAAAGCTATATTAGTCAACATGTCACTGATTATTCTCTGGACAAGTAACCAGTTATTGATGACAAAGGCCTTCTGCCTGCCAACAACTATGTGATTGGCTCCTTGGTAGCTGAATGACTCGGGAGTGTGAATGATTTGACAGAAAACATTGGACCTTTGGTGGGGAAGGAGCTGTTTGGCCCTGTAGTAGAAGGTACCTCAAGCCTGAAGACAGCCAGTTGATTTCCACTTTCCAGTTACTGTGAGCTGTAACTTTTAATTGATACATCAAAGAGCTTTGTAAGTGGGAACTAGTCACCCTGTGCCTTTTGCAAACAAACGTCTAAAAGAACCTGGAGAAGGAGAATCAAGGAGCAGCATTTGTAGCTTCTTTTGAGCTACATTTGGAGGTTGACAATAACAGTCTATGATATGGCAATGGGTGGTTTTCAACCCTTCCAAAATGTTATTGATGTAAAAGTAGACCCTCTACTTTTTAATCAATAATTTAATCATAGAAATAATACTTTCATACAAGCATAAACTATAATGTCGGAGATGAATTGTTATTTGGTAATGGAAGTTGCAGATTAGAATATACTTGTAAAGCTGTGGAATTGTTCAGGAAAACAAAATGAATCAAACACCGTTCTTTTCGGATATTTCTTGAACTATATCATAGAATTAGGCAGTTGAGAAGGAGCTATTCAGTCCATCATGTCTGGCTTTTAAAGATCCCGATTAGTCCCAATGCCACAAAAGTTTTACCTTCCCATCCAATTTCCTTTTCAAAATGTTTAATGAATTAGCTTTCACCATTCTTTTTGGAAGTGTATTCCAGATTATACCAATTTTGAAAAATATTAAGACAGATATTGTGAAGATACTCAGGGGCTTTATATGTTACACGCAATTTAATCACAATGTAGAGTGCTGATTTTAAATGAGAAAAAATAAAACATTTCTAGATTTTAAGACCAGAAGGCAAAAACAGAGAATTAGACCATTCAGCCCATTGAGTCTGCTCCACCATTCAATGAGATTGTGGCTGATCTGATATTGGGTGCAGTTCTGGAATCTACATTGTAAGAGAGATGTGATTACACTGGAGAGGGTGCAGAGGAGATTTACCAGGATGTTACTCGGATTGAAGAGTGCTATTTATGAAGAGAGATTTGACAGACTGGGGTTGTTTTCCTTGGAGCAAAGGAAGCTGGGGGTTGGGGGTGGGGAACATAGTTGAGATATATAAAATGAAGAGGCCAATAAATGGAATAGACAGGAAGAACCATGCTCCTTGGTGGAAGATCAATGACCAGATGGCACATATTTAAAGTAAGAGACTGGAGGTTTACAGGGGATATGAGAAATTTCTTTCACTCTGAGGGTGGTGGGAATCTGGAACTCACTGCCTGTAAGCATAGTAGCGGCAGGAATTCTCATAACATTTAACATTTGCAGCTGTGATGCCATGGCCTACAAGGCTATGAGCCAAGAGCTAGAAAATGAGATTAGTTAGGTGGTCATGTTTGACCCGCATACCTTGATGAGCCAAAGGACCTTTTTCTGTACCACATACCTCTATGACTCTATGATTTTATCTCCTGACAAGCCAAACTGACAATCTCAGCAGACCCTTTGAACAGGGACCACTGAACTGACTTCCCAGTCTTTTCCTTGATCCATAACAACCAGCTTTACTTCCTGTGTCTGTCTGTAGAGGGCGAGTTTATGCTGGGGTAACTAATGGAGCTATATGTCGGTAGTTCATGTAACTAAAATCTACTTACTTGTAATTAATAATCATGTTTGTTCAGTTTGGAAGCCCGATCCAAGCTTTCTGTCAGCCTCTGTTTAAAAGACAGGTAAATTTGGGAATTTTGCGTACTTTTTAAAACCTTAATCCTGTGTGATGACTCTGGGAATAGAAGGGCTTGAGTTGCAACTCGCTACCCCAGTGAGGCACAACAACACTCAAAAATACACTCTCCACACCAATCACTAACACTGTTAGCCATGTCAGGATTTGCTCATTGACCACTATTCACATCTACAGAGAGTATGGTCAGCTTCTGAGAGCAAACATCTCACTCGCTCATGCAGCCAGTTAGCTGATCATGCCTAGTCACAACATCAAGGTCATAGATCTCAGCATCAACACCAGGGAGCTTCATATCTCAAATACTATTTTTAGATATTTTATAATCAACCTCCTCCAAGATGTTATTATAAACCTCTGGAGCAGCTGAGACTTGAACCCAGGCCTCCTGACTCTGAATTAGGGACACTAATTGTGCCACAGAATATGAACAAGCTGAACTTTAAAAAATACTCTTGTACATATGTTTAATAATGTAAAATAAAGTCTTAACATTTGCAAAAGGTAAAGGGAGAATTTTCTGCTGTCATAAGCATTGTGAGCAATGGTGAGAAAGTTGGAAGAATTCAGTGAGATTGAAAATATTCAAATTTCCACATTGAAAAAATATATTTCTGATTTTCCCCTAAGGGTTTAAATGGCAAATTCTGAACATTGCTAATGAGCAGTGACTACTTTTTTTTCCACACATTTACATCTCACCATTAACTAATCTCACCTAAGTTTTACGCAGCTCCCAATTCTCCTTTCCTTCCCAGAGGAATGATACGGTGCCAATTCCTGACGTAAAGGTCAGAGTGGTTACTTGGCAACAACAGCTGGCCTCTTACATCCCCTTCATCTAATATCACTGTTGCCATTATTTCTTTATAGACATAGTCCTTTTCCACCCTTTGTCAAACCTCCAGCCTTAACACATCACCATTGCTGCATGACTTCAGCCCTTCTGGATTTCACTCATGGACATCTGCGTGTTGAATGCTTCTGCTGGGTTGCTTTGACCACAGGAACACACATCTATATAAAATGCACCTTATGGATCTTAGCTTGCCTCCTTTGCGTTCATTGACTTTGCACATGGAGGCTACCAACCTCTATGGTTTGTGGTGCTGGAAAAGCACAGCCAGCAGGCAGCATCTGAGAAACAGGAAGTCAGTGGTTTGGGCACAAGTCCTTCATCAGGAATGACGAAGGGCTTAAGCCCAAAACGTCAACTCGCCTGCTTCTCAGATGCTGCCTGACCAGCTGTGCTTTTCCAGCACTACACTGTTTGACTCTGATCTCCAGCATCTGCAGTCCTCACTTTCTCCTCGCTTCTGTGGTTTTCATTTTTTCTAGCACAGAGGGAGAGGTAGGCATCTTGTTATTATTCAGACCTTGCTGCTGTTTGGCATCAGGCTACATCAGTGTCACATCTGCAGTATGTGCTCACTGCTTCCATGGCAAACAAATCGCATGCGCTTCGTCCAAATGGGTATCTCTGTGAATTGAAGGCAGTCAATAGTCAGTCAAGGAGCTCATCCAATCCAGGAACTTACCCACAGTCAATCCTGGGCCTCCACCACGGCCAAATCCAAGCGACCTGATGACTAGAGGAAGAATGCCTCATCTTTGGCCTTGGGACCTTCCAAACACACGGCATTAACATCAACTTTACCAGTTTCCAAAATTGCCCTCCCCACACCTCATCCCAGGTACAGCACTCCAACTCTGCATCCCCTCTTGACCTGTCTTACCTGTCCCACATATCCACTCCATCTTCCCCACCAATCTATCATAATCACCCTCCACCTGCATTTACCTATCGCCTTCCAAGCTACCTTCCTCCTAGCCCCCACACTGACCCTCCTATTTATCTTTCTGCCGCCTCCCCACCACCCCACATTCCTGATGAAGGGCTTATTCCCGAAATGTTGACTCTCCTGCTCCTTGGATACTGCCTGATCTGTTGTGCTTTTTGACTCAGTCAATCAGCCCAATGCATGGTCCAACAATAGTGTGGGGATTAGTGTCCTGCAGTCTGGGATTGCATCACAGTCAGCCTTGCAGGTCAAATGCAACGAGTTTGGGATCACAGATACATCTGCTGTGGAGATACTGGTGGGAGACCTCGGTTGTTCCCAGTCAGTACTCTCTTTCTAAATCAGTCTGGTGGATTGGTCACAATCAGTTCTGGGATTTTGGGTATCAATAGAAAGAAGCTTATTGGGGACAATTACCCAGTCCTGAGGAAAGTAGAAAGCTCTAGTCTGGGTTTGGGATCAACTGGACTGGGTCGGTGAGGGTATGCTGGTAGTGAAATATGCAATAAGAGATAGAAAGGTGGAATCATGTGGAGCAGATGAAAAAACTGGAACCTGAATGATGGACATTCTCACAATGCATAATCACTCTCTCTTCAAAATAGGAGAATGTATTACCAACAAGTGCATGACAATCACTGAGCCATGACACAGGAAGTAAATTTTGAACAGTAATAGTGATGGAAGGGAGCTTCACAGAAATGGGAGGTGGCTGCAAGGTTATCAGGATGCAGGGTCATTACCACAAAGGGAACATGAAGGATCGGGGGATCATCATTTGTTTCAGGTTGACCTGCAAGTCACTCATGAGTATACAAAGCTGAAACCTTATCAGCTTTGCATTAAACTGAGCAATAATGAGACTGCATGCAGCGTGGGTGGAATAAGTTACAGATTTTTTATTCCGGATGGCATATAATTTTCATGTGAAAATTGCTGCATATTTATCATGAATTCACTGATTCTGCAATATCATCGCACTGCCATCAAACTGAATTTATTTGAAAGGTTATGGTTTCAGCAACAATTTACATTAAAAATTATGGTGTCAAGCAATCGTGAACGTGACATTTTGCATCAGTTCATCCTTTGTCAGGTATAATATGCAAAGTTTTTCAAATTTGCACCTGGGTTTGCCAATTTTGCAGCACCTTTCATTTCTGACACTGGAGGAAAATGCTTCAGAGCTGCCACATTCTAACAACCAACTGGAAGTGTGCAATGCCTGGTCCGTGATGTTCAAAGGAGGCTTGAGAGGGGATGCTACTACAGTTGATGTTCCTGAATTTCACACCCTCACTATAGCATTTTTGCACTTTGGATCTGCAACAGGAACCTGGATGAGGTTTCAAATCTTAAAGTTCCACACTGAGGCAAGATACTGGCCTTCTTATAAAGCCTCAGTGCCATACTGTGAAAAGACACAACATGTTCCTTCATTGTGATTGGTGTGAAAAGTCAGGAGTGTATTACTGATAGATTATTCTCTTTCCAACATACCCCACAGATTATTAGCCTACACCCTTAGATGGAACCTGCGCTTGGAACATTTGTTGTCCCAGTGGTGAATATATGAGGACAGCATCCAAGAAGACAAGAATTGCAACATCATCCCCAAGCTCACCAAGGACAGTAGCATTCATGGTGGTGGCACGGCCATCAGAAGGAGAATGAGTAGGTGAAGATTTGCCAAGGAGACGGAAGAGAATGATCATTCCTTGAATCTATCAGTCTTGCTGTAATTGTCTACAGCTCTCTGAGAACTAGTGCAGCCACAGCCTCAGGATATCATGGGCCATCATGACCAAATGACCTCATCTACTGGACCAGACCTTGTGCTCAGACAGACTAGGTGGGTATACCATCCCAGTGCGTTTCAAGGTTACATTTGCCCTGAAACTTTATGCCAGTTACTCATTCCAAGGAGCAAATGAAACCTGTGCAGCATTTCCCAATTTTCATGTGATAGCTGGATTCAGGATGTCACTGATGCTTTTCTTCAGGTTACACCATAGAGTCATAGAGATGTACAGCATGGAAACAGACTCTTCAGTCCAACCCGTCCATGCTGACCAGATATCCCAACCCAATCTAGTCCCACCTGCCAGCACCCGGCCCATATCCCTCCAAACCCTTCCTATTCATATACCCATCCAAATGCCTCTTAAGTGTTGCAATTGTACCAGCCTCCATCACTTCCTCTGGCAGCTCATTCCATACACGTACCACCCTCTGCGTGAAAAAGTTGCCCTTTAGATCTCTTTTATATCTTTCCCCACTCACCTTAAACCTATGCCCTCTAGTTCTGGACTCCCCGACCCCAGAGAAAAGACTTTGTCTATATATCCTATGCATGCCCCTCTTAATTTTGTAAACCTCCACAAGGTCACCCCTCAGCCTCCGACACTCCAGGGAAAACAGCCCCAGCCTGGTCAGCCTCTCCCTGTAACTCAGATCCAGTTTATATCCATCCCCCGACATGAGGAGAGTCAAATGGCCTGAGCAGTGAGCATCTCCAAATTATTGACTTCCCTCAGATGCAGATGCTGCACCCATATTGTTTTGAGGACACTGTATCACCAGTGTGCAGAATTTTCCAACCAAAATGCCTTTCACTTTACTAATATTCAGTTTAGCTGTGACTCTCGATGCCAGATAAGGCTGTGAGTTGAAAGAAATGACCAGCAATACATTTTCTAAACCTGTGATAATGCACTGACCCAGGCTGGTGATGTAGCCTGTTTTGGCTGTTTGAAAAGAAAAAACAACGTTCTTCTTTTGACCACCCCATCCATCAACACCTTCAGGTCCCTGTGTGCAAAGTAAGAAACCACCTTGTGTTTCCTGGTTACTTTGTTAAGAATAAGGATGCAGGACCACACTGTGTTGGGCAGTTCCTGGCGAGCAATGCCTGAAGCACCTGGGGTTTAAACACGTCGCCAGTAGCATGAAAGTTGCAAATGCCCAGCAGTGGAAGGCACCTCCACTTTTCTCTTTGCATTTTGATTGAATGAACTGGATACCAAAGGACCAGTTGCATAATTAATGACCTGAAGAGTTAATGATTGCATGAGAAAAGCCAACATGTGGCATGGTGGACTGCCCATTTGAATCTCAACAAAATAAACACTTTGCCAAAAAAATGGGAAAATTCAACTCACAGCATTCAAAAGATTGGTGTTTGATTATATGTGACTGTTGGTTATTGACTGCTTATTCTGTATGATTAGTTAAGCTTTGGCATTGTTTCTGTGAAAAAGGAACTAACTCTAGGTATGTGGCTGGAAGCATGAGAGCATGAATATTTCAAAAGCATTTAACAAAGTTCCTACACACATAGAAACTGATGTATTACTTCTGCATATTTCCAATGCATAAAATACAAAAGGAGGAATTTATTATAAACAGTACCATTAGAGAATAAAATACTAGGAAAATTAATGGATCTAAAAGCTGACAAGATCCCTGGCCCTAATGACCTGCATCTTAGGGTCTTAAAATAAGTAGCTGCATAAATAGTCGATGGAAGGTTTCAATCTTCCAAAATCTTTTAGATTCTGGAAATAACATAACAGATTAGGACACTGAAAATGTAATATTTCATAGAATCAAAGTGTGGAAGCAGACCATTCAGCGCATCGAGTCCACACTGACCCTCCAAAGAGCATCCCACCCAGACCTACCCCATTATCCTATCCCTGTAACCCTGCATTTCCATGGCTAATCCATCTAATCTGCACATCTTTGGAATTTGTAAGGAAGAAAGTATGGGCAGTTAGACTAACATCTATGATATGAAAAATGCTGGAATTCATTAACTCATTAATTAAAATGTTGGAATTCATTAATCAAAATAGGAGCAAAACATTTAGAAAATCATAACATCATCAAACAATGCCACCATTGTTTTATGGAAGAGTAATTGCTTTTGACAAATTTGAGTTCCTGAGGATGTAACAAGCAAGATGGATAAAGGGAAACCAATAGGTTTAGGCTATTTGGTTTTCCAAAGGCATTTAATAAGGTGCCACCTAGAAATGCTACTACATAAAATAAGATCTGATTCTGAATCTTTTTTTTTTGGGTTAAGTGCCTGTTGTGTCAAGCATTTTGGAGGGATTTTTACCGTGAAGACAAACAAGATATCTTCATAAACTCACCTCATTAATGACTTACATGTCCACTACAGTATGCCTCACATCCAATTCTAACTCCAATTTATCACACACCATTCCTGGAACAGCTTTCCACTCACCAGAAATATGATGAAAGACTTGTATCCTTGCATCTTTCAGCATCTTTGAAAGTCCACTGTGCACTGGGACAAGCATTGACAATCCTCTGTTGTCCCTCAGCGGTAGCATAATGGCACAGCAATTACAAAGCTATACTGCTCATGGTACATGGCTGAGCACTACTCTCTTGCACATACAACCAATTGTCTCACCCTTGTCATTGTTTAACCACCAGGCCACACACTTTACCTGTCTGTAGTTATATCCTGTCAAAGATTTTTCTCCGCATCACTGATACTGTGTTGCGTATGCCCACTGTAGATCCATATCTTGTCATTGTACAATTAGGGGCCATCACATACAGAAAATCCAACAATTCCAAACATGAATTTACATTAACATCTGACAAAAGTAAACATAAACCAAACCAAACCAATGGAGGCTGAAGTTTGCCACCAAAATGAAAACCAAATACTAGCATCATGACCAATCACCAGTCTATAATTCACAATGGCATTCTGAAGCCAGCTCTCATCTATTGGAAGTGAGTGTCAACAAGGTCCTGGCTGCCTTGTAGCACCTAATGTAACTGAGTTCCATCATATATGCTCCCAATGTCCCCATCATCCTTTTCAGAGGATTACCTCAATTCACCCAGTTCCTCAGCACTAAGCCTAGCTGCCTGCTCCAATTGTGCACAGCACAGCACACCATGATGATCATATCCACCTCCCTCTAACCCCATTCTGAATGGCCCAAGAGGAGGAACTGTATCTTCTGCAGCACTGTCATCTGCTGCACCATGGCTCAGGGGAAGCATTGACAGCATTGTATTTGCACTCTGCATCAGTCAGAGATTTGTACAATGGTGACATGAGCCTTAGTCACAGTGTGTAGGCCTTGGCCCCTTGAAATGCACCTGGACCCTCAAACGCACTAGAGTGCTCCAGGATGTATGAATCATGGCAGCTGCCAGGATAACGGTCATACACACTGTGTAGTGATAACAGTGATCACAGATAACCTGGTTATAGTCCAACAGGTTTATTTGGAAGCACTAGCTTTCAGAGCGCTGCTTCTTCATCAGGTAGTTGAGGAGTATAAAATCGTAAGACACAGAATTTATAGCAAAACTTGACACCGTAAACATTTGCTATTATTTCTGTGTGTTATGATCTTATACTCCACAACCACCTGATGAAGGAGCAGCACTCCCAAAGCTAGTGCTTCCAATTAAACCTGTGGGACTATAACCTGATGTTCTATGATTTTTAACTTTGTACACCCCAGTCCAAAACCGGTATTTCCAAATCACAACAGATAATCTGAATGTTAATCAAGTGGAATCCCATCCTGTGGATGAATTCCACAGTGTTGTGATACTGCCCTCTCAGTGCCATGTGTGGAGTCGATGGCATCCTGTACATGGGAGCAGCAGCTATTTTCCTGAATCCTACTGCCCGGGCTGCAGCACTGACCTCAATGTGGAGGAGCAAAATGAACCTGTGGGATCTTGTCCAGATGGCAATGTTAACTGTGCTGATGCATTTGCAGGTGCATGACTGAGAGATCCCACACAGATCACCCATCACCTCCCGGACAGTCCCTGGAAGAGGATGGCCTACCATCAGTACTCAGGTCCTGCTCCAGTATCTGGAAAATTCCATCATAGTGTCCTAGATATATGGAGCCTGCACCTTGCTCATCTCCAGGAAATGGAGTTCGGAACAAAAATCTCTGGGCTGCCTGTGGACCCCACACTATGCTGAAGGGGCCCTGTGGCTGTATCCTGTCCCTGAAGTGCATGCTCCTTGTTCTCTGCAAGGATCTGTTACTGGGCTTGCTGTCAGCCGAGGTCTTCCTGCTTCCATCTTTGCTTTCTTAGGAAGGCAATCACATTCACCAGCATCCCAACAGCACATGACTGTCCATGGAAATGACTTACATTGGGAAATTAAAAAGTGAAAAGAGATTCTTGGATCTCAGAAGGGTTAATAATAGCATCTCCTGTCGTGGAGTGACAACATTCCTCTACACTGTGAGATATGCTGCACCCTGATATTGAGGGACATGTCTCCATTGTTCACCAGTGTCAGCCTCAGCTGTGCATTGAGTGAGTGACCGACATATTACGTCAAAAGGTAGAGCCTGCTGTGCTCCAACAGCCTTCCCAAATCACCCATCCAACTTCTCATTGCATTCAGGGCAGACCAACATGAAACTTACATGACAGATGATGAATTGTGCATCTATAAGATACACTGCAGAAATTCATCAAGGATTCCTAGATAGCATGTTCCAAACCCACAGCCACTTCCATCTAGAAGCCAAACACCAGCTTCAGTTGGAAATATATTGCTGTTCCTTCAGTTTCGCTAGGTCAAAATCCTGGAATTCCCTCCCTCAGGGGTCAACTCACAGCACGTGGACTGCAGCAGTGCAAGTAGGCAGCTCACCACCATCTTCTCAAGGGCAACTAAAGATGTGCAATAAATCCCACATCGCTCGAGTGAATAAAAAACAAGCGATGGTCTCTGCTTTCAAGAGGATTCTTGGAACTTGCACAAATAATGATTTGCCTTTCACCAGCATTAACCTCTTTCAAAGTCATGGCTGCTAACTCCAGCAGCATTGAGATATCAAAGTTCAATTTACAAGTACCAACGGCACGTTGCAAAAGCCTTAAAGAAATACCTGACCGCTAAGCACCTTCACTCTGAATGTATTGCAAATGGATGATGAAATGATTGTAAATTAAATGAAGCTCGGGTTTGCGACAGCACCCTGTCATTGTCCTATAGTCCAGCAGTCATGATCACACCTTTTCACCCATCAAAATGACAGTGACATTGACTTTCCAATACTGGACACTGTCCCAGCCATTTTCTAGCCACACTTCATACCTGGAGAATAGCAAATAATGGCAGGGAATGCAGCTCACAGTGTGGCTGCATTAAAGAGTATATCAAGACAGCAACACTGATAACTCTGGGCTCTGGCTCAAGAATCAACGTGCTATCAGACATAGCATGGAAAGCTAAGGCAAGACATGGATACTTCGACCATGCAGGTAGGTGCTAAGTGAGTGAATGCTAAAGAAAGCAAGTGAGCAGCCATGAGTGGCAGCCTGGTCCAATTCATGAGCTGAGCTCCTCTCTGTGTGCGCAAACTATCCTTGCTGCATCCTTTCAATGCTTGTCTTAAAGGAGTATTGAAATATATAGATATAAAAAGTAAATGGGTAAAAAATTGGCAGAGTATAATATGGGAAAGTGTGAGGTTATCCACTTTTGATAGGAAGAATAGAAAAACAGTATGTTATTTAAATGGAAAAAGATTGCAGAATGCAATCTCCTTGACATAAATGGCAAAAGGTTAGCATGCAAATAAAGCAAGATGTTAGGAAGGCAAATTGAATGTTGGCTTTTATTGCAAGGGAGATGGAGTATAAAAGATGGAGTATGCAACCTTGTGGTAAGACCCACATCCAGTGTACCGAACATAGATTTGGTTTTCTTGCTTGCATTGGAAGTGGATCAAAGAAAGTTCAAAATGTTAATGCCTTGGTTGAAGGGATCATCTTCAAAGGAAATGTTGAGCATGTTGGGGTTTAGAAGAACAAGTGATGATTTTATTAAAACAGATGCTGGACAGGGTGAATAATGAGAAACAATCACAGAGAAAACCAGAGAAACTTTGCAGGTCTGATGGCATCTGTGGAGGGAGAAGCAGAGGTATTTTTTTCTCCAGCCTTGTCTATGTTTGTTTCAGATTTTCAGCATCCACAGTTTTTGCCTTATTAGGTAATGAGGAGGGGGAATCTCCAATTAATTGTAGAATCACTATTTCAAATAAAGTGTATTAGACTTAAAATGGCAATGAGGAGAAATTTACTCCAGAAAACAGTGAGGTTGGGTGATTGAATATAGTCAAGACTAAGGTAGATGGATTTTTGACCGACAAGAGAGTTGAGGATTATGGGGTTGGAGAGCAAAGTGACATTGAGGTCATAGTCAGATCCTGTTAAATGACACAGCAAACCTAACGATCAAATGGCCTCCTACATCTTATGTTCTTAGATTTTTGGAATAACTTCCTTTTAAGTCTCAACAAACCATTTAAGTTTGATCAAAGCTGGGCCTGACCCCATCTGTGATCTTTCAAGCATGGTTCATCTTTCCTCAAGCATGATATTGAGGAAAGAAAGTGAACCTTTCCTAAACCTTTCTTAAACAGGGCAACAAATACAAATTACCATATTCCTGATATTTGCCCGAAATGAAATTAACCAATTCAGAAATGATCATAGATCACGACTGTGATCTTTCCGGTTTTTATGTCGCGGTTAGGTATATGTTTTGGATTTTGTTTTCTTTCCAATATATCTCAAAACTGACATCATGTTTATGTACCTCCTTTAATGTAATGAAACATTCCAAGGAGCTTCACAGGAGCATTATAGTGCAAATTATGACACATCAGAAGACATCACATCCAACAGCATTTGTGGAGAGAGAAAAACAATGTTAATATTTCAGGTCTGTGACCCATCAGACCTGAAACATTAATTTTACATTTCCTTCCAGATGCTGTCATATGCTGTGGTTTTGTTCGCCGAGTTGGAAGTTTTTGTTGCAAACGTTTCGTCCCCTGTCTAGGTGACATCCTCAGTGCTTGGGAGCCTCCTGTAAAGCGCTTCAGGTCTGTGACCCATCAGACCTGAAACATTAATTTTACACTTCCTTCCAGATGCTGTCATATGCTGTGGTTCTGTTCGCCGAGCTGGAAGTTTTTGTTGCAAACGTTTCGTCCCCTGTCTAGGTGACATCCTCAGTGCTTGGGAGCCTCCTGTGAAGCGCTTCTGTGGTGTTTCCTCCGGCATTTATAGTAGCCTGTCCCTGCCGCTTCCGGTTGTCAGTTTCAGCTGTCCGCGGTAGTGGCCGGTATATTGGGTCCAGGTCGATGTGTTTGTTGATGGAGTTTGTGGATGAGTGCCATGCTTCCAGGAATTCCCTGGCTGTTCTTTGTTGGCTTGCCCTATAATGGTAGTGTTGTCCCAGCCAAATTCATGTTGCTTCAAAGGTGTCATCAACATATCTGACCCAGAGTTTATGTTGAATTTGCGGTAAGACTGTTTGTTCTAACCTTTGCATTACTGCTTCTGCTATGAGTCCCGAGATCGGTGAGCCCATGGGTGTTCCGTTGATTTGTTCGTATAGCTGGTTGTTGAATATGAAGTGTGTTGTGAGGCACAAGTCCAGTAGTTTAAGTATGCCGTCCCCTGTCTAGGTGACATCCTCAGTGCTTGGGAGCCTCCTGTGAAGCGCTTCTGTGGTGTTTCCTCCGGCATTTATAGTAGCCTGTCCCTGCCGCTTCCGGTTGTCAGTTTCAGCTTAAAAACTTCCAGCTCGGCGAACAGAACCATAGCAACGAGCACCCGAGCTACAAATCTTCTCACAAACTTTGAATGCTGTCATATATTGAATAATTTCAACACTTCTTGTTTTTATTTCAGATTTCCAGTGTCCACAGTATTTTGCTGTTGTAAAGAGATATCTGGACAGGTGACCAAATGTATGGTCAAAGAGATAGACTTCAATGAGTTTCATAAAGGGAGATGGAAAGATAGATAGGGAAAGAGATTTAGACAAGTAACTGGTGGTGTGGCCTCCAATCATGGAGTGATTATGATAAGGAATGCTCAAGAGGCTGCAATTAAATAACTGCAATGCCTTGAAGTGTTGTGGTACTTGGGGAAATTAAGAGATAGGGAAAGACAAGGCCATGAAGGGACTTTAAAAAAAGAGTGAAAATTTTAAAATGAAGACATTGGGGTTACTGTTGGTCAGTGAGCAAAGTGGTAAAACATAAACAGGACATTTACAGTTTAAGACATGGGTAAAAGAGGTTTGAATGATCGTAAGTTTATAGAGGGCAGAACGTGGAATATCAGTCTGGATACGATTTAGTCAATTCTAGAGTTAACAAAGACATGAATTAGGATTTCAGCTACAGATGACCTGAGATAGGCTATGTTACAGAGGTGGATGAGGGCAGTCTTAATAATGGTATGGCCATGTATCTGAAGTTCATTTTGGAGGGTCATCTCTGTAACCTTCCTCTTTATGAAAATCTATTTATCTTTTTCTCTTTATTAATTTCTTCCTTTCCCCATTTCTGGCTACCTACTTCTGTGTCTTGTTTCTCTCTCTCTTCACTTCTTCCATAGATCTTCTTTGCATTTCCTTGTTTTTTTAATTATCCAAATTTATCTGTCTTTTTATAGGTTTTGCTCTCTTGATTTTCTCTCTCAAAAATTTCTCTCTCTACAATCTTCCAACTCGATTTTTGAGTATTTCTTGTCTCTGTCATTCACTATGTTTGCTGCCTCTGGACTCCATTCCTGTAATCAACATATCTTGAGTTGCTTACTGACATCGACATATACATGCTGCTAACATTGCTTGAAGTTGATGACAGCTGCTTCTGCGCGAAGCAGTATGGCAGACTATTGAATTTATTCTTTATTTTAACTGTGCAGGAAATTACTCTGAAATTAATGACAAAATACTTTATTTGTGTTACCTGTAGTAAAATACATTTTTTCAGTGAATCTTCTATTCAGAATTTACTTTATTGTAGCAAGTACAACAATGCACTCTGATAGTAAGAGTTCAAAAATGAATTCTTTCAGCTCTCAAAAATATAAATTTTGACCATTTAGAAATAACCGGATAAAATAGATTTTTATGTAAATGTTTAAAAAAAGCACTTGAAAAATTAACACAAATAAAAATGATAATACATTGAATTTTGTCAGTCGTAATTATGAATCTTGCACAAGTATGATGCTGCTCTTGCTTTAATTGACAGGCATGGGAAGGAAACAGGAACACTTAGTCCTCATACTTTTCAAATTAGATTACCATCACAATGAAGTTCAGACTAAATTTACTGAAAGGTATATGCAAATTTGTATATAATATTTACAATTGTCTGGTTATCCTTATCAATTTGAACCTGCACATTTGGAGTTTAAGTCTTATTAAAAATATATATGTGTGTGGAAGCTTTTAACATTGATTTTAATCATAAGAAATCTGGATGTTAACTGCCAATTATATTCTTTCCCAACCTGTCACTGCATTGAATCTGTGACCAATTTTATTTTCTACAAGTTTACAATACTAGCAGGATATATATGACAGCCAGTGGTATAACATCACATACACATCTTAATATACTTCCAGTATAATTAATACCTTCATGCTATACCTAGAGTGAAAAATGCAACTTTAATTTGATGAAATTATTTTTGCACACCACTTATTATCAGGTAGTTTCTGAAAGGAAAAGCTTCATGGCAAAGACTGATAATTATATTCTAAGTCAGTAGACATTATTCACTAAATTAGACCAATGCTGACATTCCAAAGAACATATCCATGCTTTACTGTGGATAATGTGGACTCATTTACTTGTGTACAGGAAGCAATTTCAATTAAAAGTTCCCAACACTTGTGGTTTTACTAGTTTATAAAGTCTATCAGTAATTGATAGCACATTTAAATAATGTGTGACTTTGTGTATTGCAAGACATCAATCTTCAGGACATGTTACAATGGTTTATTTCAAAATCTTACCGTAGGGTGACTTTTGTTATGTTTTTAATTGCACAATAGAACTTGTTATTGATTCTACACCCTAGTAATTAATAAAACAAGTTGCTGTTCAATACTGCGGAAATGTTTTTAGAAAATTGAAACATAAAAATATTTATTCATTTATATGTATACTTGTTATGTTTAGTTTTATATTACACTGTTTTATTTAGTGCTTGTTAACAATATGTTAGTAGCCACTTTGATTTTGTTTAATTTATAGTTGCCTTTGTAAAATAAGTTTTTTTCTGTTGCTCAGTACTTGATGAAAAAGTTTCCCCACAGAGCTGGCGATGAAAAACCTTAGTAATTGTCTGTATTATATGGATCATTGACCTTGAACACTGCAACTGTGTAACCGACTGTCCATTTATCTGGAAAATTACCACATGGCAAGATCAGATTAGACAGTTTTACAAGATTTGCTACAGCGACTGCTAGTGCATTATTAGATACTGGACTATACCAATTCCACTGCCACATCCCCTCCTTCCACCCCACCCCCCACTCCCCCACACTGTTTTCCCCCCTTAACTAACCTGAGGTCAAACATTGATTATGTGCAGTGGGAAGCTATCTTGTTAACCCTTTGTAGACAGTAATCCCTTTTCGATTTGGACACTTAGGTCTATTAAGTTTACTTCTTTGAAATAAATTATTTTCCCAATTTGCAGATACTTTTAGTTTGTCCACCCACTGAACAACATGTTATGCACTGTCAACTGTTTGAAAAAAAAGACAACCTGTTCAAATGTAATCATAAATCTCTGTACCTGACGGATGGTCTCCTCACAACAATAACATAAATGGGATCTCTCCTTTTTAATGCAGGAAAATTTTGCAGGAGTGACTGAGATTCATTGTGAGGATTGCCTCAGGAATGTACCTCCATTTCTGCAATTAGGCAGTGCCACTGATGTATTGACATTTTAATAATAATAATTGATAAGCATTAATAGTTTACTAGTTTATTAGGGATGGGCAATAAATTCTGGCTAGCTTCGAGGCCCACATCACATGAATGAATGAAAGAATACAAGTTTGAAAATTTATGCATGTTACATCAGGCAACTAACATATGGAGATGATTTTTTTCAGGCCTCCCATTTTATGCAAACAGGCTTATGTCTTAGCCCAAAAGTGGTGGGCAATGACCTATTCCTTCATTATTATCAATGTGGACTTGGTAATGGTATCATGCTGACTTACAGGAAAGAGCTGAAAATGTGTTGCTGGAAAAGCGCAGCAGGTCAGGCAGCATCCAAGGAACAGGAGAATCGACGTTTCGGGCATAAGCCCTTCTTCAGGAATGTCTTCAGGACATACAGGAAAGCCTAGTCGAGTAGAACCCTTGATCAAAATGTTAATTAGAGTCTTATGACATACATTAGACTCTGGTTGCAACTTGTGCATTAAAATGTGCAATGTACAGTTTCCGGTCAACATCATGTGACAATCTTACAAAACAAGGTCTTGAAGGTGAACTTCATTTCAATTTTGTGAGTTGGGGAACCTGTAGATCCAAAAACCCAATCTGTGATATTGACACTCCAGCAACTCCTGCTCTCAGCATCATCCTTTAGATTGATCCCCTGACTAGACCTGACTCAAAGACAGGTCAGGCCAATGAAACATATGGATTGGAGATAGTGAACCACCGAATAAAATCTGGTTTCTTTGCAGAAAATTGGCCTGATGCAAGTCAAACAATGTCCTGAAAATGGAAGTTTCTTGAAGAAGGGCTCATGCCCGAAACGTCGATTCTCCTGCTCCTTGGATGCTGCCTGACCTGCTGCGCTTTTCCAGCAACACATTTTCAGCCCTGAAAATGGACTTGGCTATCTGTTGGTACTAACAAAGAAATAAAAGAAAAACTTACAAATATACAGAGATTTTCACAACTACTGTACTTTGCAAACAGCTCTGCAGCCAATGAATTACCTTTTGGAGTATAGCCACTGTTGTAATGTAGGAAATACAGAAGCCAATTTTTGTATAGAACATAGAACATAGAAAAGTACAGCACAAAACAGGCCCTTTGGCCCATGATGTTGTGCGGAGGGTTAATCCTAATGTAAAATAAAATAGCTTATCCTACGCACCTCTCAACTCACTGCTATCCATGTGCATGTTCAGCAGTCACTTACATGTCCCTAATGACTCTGCTTCCACCACCACCGCTGGCAAAGCATTCCATGCATTCACAACTCTCTGCATAAAGAACCTTCCTCTGACGTTTCCTCTATACCTTTCTCCTAATATCTTACAACTATAACCCCTCGTGCCAGTCAGTTCTGCCCTGGGGAAAAGTCTCTGGCTATTGACTCTATCCATTCCTCTCATTATCTTGTATATCTCAATCAGGTCACCTGTCTTCCTCCTTCTCTCTAGAGAGAAAGGTCCGAGCTTATTCAACCTCTCTTCATAAGGCAAGCCCTCCAGTCCAGGCAGCATCCTGGTAAACGTTCTTTGCACCCTCTCCAAAGCCTCTGTATCTTTCCTATAGTACGGCAACCAGATCTGGACACAAATTCCAAATGTGGTCTCACCAGGGACTTGTAGAGCTGTAGCAAAACTTCACGGCTCTTAAACTCTATCCCCCGTTAATGAAAGCCAAACACCATATGCTTTCTTAACAACCCTATCCACTTGGGTGACAACTTAGAGGGATCTATGTACTTGCACACCCAAATCTCTCTGTTCCTCCACACTGACAAGAATCCTGTCTTTAATCCTATATTCAGTATTCAAGTTTGACCTTCCAAAATGCATCACTTCGCATTTATCCAGGTTGAGCTCCATCTGCCATTTCTCAGCCCAGCTCTGCATCCTGTCTGTATCACATTGTAACCTGCAATAGCCCTGGATACTATTGACAGCACCTCCAACCTTTATGCCATCTGCAAATTTACTAACCCACCCCTCAACCTCCTCATCCAAATCATTTTTAAAACTACAAAGAGCAGAGACCCAAGAACAGAGCTCTGCGGGACCTCACCCAACACTGTCTTCCAGGCAGAATACTTTCCATCTGCAACCACTCTCTGCCTTCTGTTAGCCAGCCAATTCTGAATCCTGACAGCCAAATCTCCCTGTATCCCATACCTCCTGACTTTATGAATGACCCTACCATGGAGAACCCTATCAAATGCCTTGCTGAAGTCCATATACACCACATCTATTGCTCGACCTTCATCGACCTGTCTTGTCACCTCCTCAAATAACTTAATAAGATTTGTGAGGTATGACCTGCCCCTCACAAAGCCATGCTGACTGCCTTTAATCATGCTATGCTTTGCCAAATAATCATAAATCCTATCCCTCAGAATTCTTTCCAAAACCTTGCTGACCACAGATATAAGACTGAGTGGTCTGTAATTGCCAGGGATTGCCCTATTACCCTTCTTGAAAAGAGGAACAACATTTGCCTCCTTCCAATCCTCCGGTATGACTCCCATGGAGAATGAGCAGGCAAAGATCTTCGCCAGCGGCTTAGCAACCTCCTTTCTCGCTTCCCAGAGCAACCTAGGATAAATCTGGTCTGCCCCTGTGAACTTATCAATCTTAATGTTTTCCAAAGTTTCCCGCACATCAACTTCATCAAGCTTGATCTGGTCAAGCCTGTATCCCAGCTCCTCAAAATTCTCATTCACAACAGGGTCCTTTTCCTTAGTGAAAACTGAAGCAAAAAACTCATTTAGGGCTTCCCCTATCTGCTCAGACTCCATGCACAAGTTCCTTATGCTATCCCTGATCGGCCCTATCTTCTCCCTGATCATTCTCTTATTCCTCACGTACGAGTAAAATGCCTTTGGGTTCTCCCTAATCCTTTTTGCCAAGCCTTTTTTGTGCCCCCTCCTGGCTCTCCTCAGTCCATTTCTGAGCTCCTTTCTAGCAAGCCTGTAATCCTCTAAAGCTGTTTTAGATCCTTGCTTCCTCCACTTTACGTAAGCTGCCTTCTTTCTTTTGATGGGAAGCTCCTCTGTTCTTGTCATCCAAGGTTCCTTAATCTTACCCCTTCTTACCTGTCTCAGAGGAACAAATTCATGCATCACTCGCAACATCTGTTCCTTAAATAGTCTCCACATGTCTGCTGTGCCCTTTCTGTGGAACAATTGCTCCCAGTCTGTACTTCCCAACTCCTGTCTGATAGCGTCATAATTTCCTTTTCCCCAATTAAATGTCTTCCTTTGGTAACTGCTCCTTTCCCTCTCCAAGACTATGGTAAATGTGAGGCAGTTGTGATCACTGTCACCAAAGTGTTCTCCCACCGCAAGATCTGACACCTGTCCTGGCTCGTTGCTGAGCACCAAATCCAAAATGGCCACCCCCCTCGTCGGTGTCTTCATACTGAGTAAGGAAATCCTCCTGAACATACCTGACAAAAATGGCTCCGTCCAAACCATCTGCACTTAGGAGGTTCCAGTCGATATTAGGAAATTTGAAATCACCCATAACAACAACCCTGCTACATCTGCATTTTTCCAGAATCTGCCAGCCTATGAGTTCTTCAATCTCTCTACTGCTATTAAGGGATCTGTAGAAAACCCCCAATGAGGTGACTAGTTCCTTGCTGTTCCTAACTTCCACCCATACTGACTCAGTAGAGAAACCTTCCTCAACAACCTTCATTTCTGTAGTTGTGATGCACTTTCTGATTAGCAATGCTGCACCCCTTCCTCTTTCTCCACCCTCCCTGTTCTTTTTAAACTTTCTAAACCGTGGAACATCAAGCAACCATTCCTGCCCCTGTGAAACCCACGTCTCCGTTATGGCCACAACATCGCAGCCCCAAGTACTGATCCATGCTCTAAGTTCGCCACTCTTATTTCTGACGCTCCTTGCATTAAAGCACTCACACTTTAACCGATCCCTTTGTTTCATCGCATGAGAAACCTTCCCGATAGATTCACTACATCCTGTCACTGCCCCATCTGCAACTATTCCCCCCCTCTCAGATATGTGGCTCTGATTCCCATTCCCCTGCCAGGACATTTGTGCCCCTTTACTTCATGTGCAACCCATCCTTCATGTACAGGTCCCACCTTCCCCAGAAGGTATCCCAATGGTCGAGATATCTGAAGCCCTCCCTCCTGCACCAACCTCACAGCCAAATGTGAAGTTGCACTCGCTGACTATTCTCTATCTCACTATCTCGTGGCATTGGTAGCAAACCTGAGATCACTACTCTACTTATCCTGCTCTTCAGCTTCCAACCTAACTCTCTGTGGTCACTTTTCCGATCCTCAATCCGTTTCCTGGATATATCATTGGTGCCAATGTGTACCACGATTTCTGGCAGCTCATCCTCCTCCTTCAGAATCCTGTAAACCCGATCGGCAACATCCTGGACCCTGGCACCGGGGAGGCAGCATATCTTCCGGGAGTCCCGTTCCTGACCACAAAATCTCCTGTCAATCTGTCTAACTATTGAGTCCCCTACCACTAGCGCTTTTCTATTCTCTCCACTTCCCTTCTGAGCCACAGTGCCAGGCTCAGTGCCAGAGACCTGACAACTATGGCTTTCCCCGGTCCGCCGTCCCCACCAGCAGTATCCTAAACGGTATACTTATTGCTGAGGGGAACGGCCACAGGGGATCCCTGCTCTGACCGTCGGTTCCCTTTCCTCCCTCTGACTGTAACCCAACTGTCCTTATCCTGAGGAGTGACCACCTCCCTGTACATCCTCTCAATTTCTCCCTCAGCCTCCCGGATGATCTGTAATTCATCCAGCTCCAGCTCCAGCTCCCTTACTCAGTTTTCGAGGAGCTGGAATTGGCAGAGACATGTGAAGTGTCTCTCACCTGCCACATTCTGCAGGAGGAACATGCAACTTCCCAAACATCCATATCCTGCTATTCTGAAAACCTGCACAGGATTAAACAATGGAAGAGAAGAGAAAAAAAGAGAAACCTGAAAACTTTCCGAGTTTACAGACTCTTAGTAAGGTTAGACGAGGTGGGTGGGAGGGAGGGGAGGCCCTACCGTGTAGGGTCTCGGGTTTAGATCTCACCCATTTAAAAACTTGCCGGCAGCCCTTGTTTCTCTCTGCCCTCTCTCCTCACCGCTCTTTTCCAAAAAAAAATGTTTTATGCTCATCTTCCCAGCAGTCCTTTGCTCCTCTCTCGCACCTCTCGGCAAATGTCAAATTTCCACAAACAAAATTATGACTGCAGGAGGAACATGCAACTGCCCAAACATCCATATCCTGCTATTCTGAAAACCTGCACAGGACTAAACAAAGGAAGAGAAGAGAAAAAAAGAGAAACCTGAAAACTTTCCGAGTTTACAGACTCTTAGTAAGGTTAGAGGAGGTGGGTGGGAGGGAGGGAAGCCCTACCGTGTAGGGTCTTGGGTTTAGATCTCACCCATTTAAAAACTTGCCGGCAGCCCTTGTTTCTCTCTGCCCTCTCTCCTCACCGCTCTTTTCCAAAAAAAAATGTTTTATGCTCATCTTCCCAGCAGTCCTTTGCTCCTCTCTCGCACCTCTCGGCAAATGTCAAATTTCCACAAACAAAATTATGATAATGACCAGAAAATCTGTTTTGAGATGTTGATTGTGGAATAAATATACATCAGAACACCAAGAATAACTCTCTCCTTTTCTTTGAAATAAAGCCATGAAACTGGGTTTAATGTCTTACCAGGTGTTTGTGTGTGTGTGTGTGTGTTCAGGACTGGATTGAAACCTTTCAGCTGAGTCACTAATTGACAGCCTGCCACTGCATTCCATTGGCCATTCCCTGGATTCATCTCTGAGAAGAAAATATGTTATTTTGTTGGTATAATATATGTTGTAGTTAATGGCCAATAAGCAGTCATTTTTAACAGGGTACAAATATAAAATAATTGAAACCAGTGCTGTAAAAATAGCATATGGACATCAGATGAGAACCAGAAAGGACTTGGCTCCATTGCTCACATGACCAAGTAGCCAGTTGGCACTATCCCTGCTCTGATTTGAAGAATGACTACGTAAGCAATGCTGTATACCGATGTGCAAGCAGTGCTCATTGAACAGTTTTTCAACAGAACAAATATATTCAGGAAAGGAAGAAAAATGGGGAGAGAAATCTTCAAGAGAACAGAAAGGATAAGATAATAACTGATGTTAAATGATGCTAATTTTAAAGAATATATACACAAAACAGAAAGACAAGTAGATTTTTTTATGCAGGGAGACTTAGGATTTCAGTAATATTATCTGGAACTCTCAGAGTGGGCATGTTATACTTCAGACTCAAGAAGTAAAACTTCATATGATGTTCAAACAACAAGCCTTAACGACAATCATCCATGCACTTACATTGCAGGAATCTGATATTTTTATTTCCCCTGGTGAATAATCCTTTTGGCTTTTCTATGTGACACCAAGTTTTTGTTTTATTTTGCCAAGCATTTATTACCATGAGTAATTGTAATAAATACAGAAATGGGAAGGCAAATAGGATTACTTGAATGACCTTTGAAAATCCCACAGCCCAGCAGTTGCCTATGGACAGAGATCATAGCTTGGACATCCTGACTTAGAGATAATTGAGAAAAAAATAATTCTTAACAAACTTGGCATTAAATGACACTGCTTGCCATAAGCCATCTGCAGCTCAGAGATAGCACTCTTGCCTTTGTGCCAGAAGGTTTTGGATTCAACTCCCACTCTATCAATTTCATCACACAGTCTAGGCTGACAATTGTGCAAAGGAAAACTGTTGCCATATTGGAGGCATTGTATTTGATTTAAATGTTATAACAACACCCCGTCTTTCCTCTCAGGTGGACACAAAAAATCACAAATCACAAACGTTTTTCAAAGAAGAGTGGGGTGTTTACCCTGATGTCTTGACCTATATTTTTCCTTTAACCAAAATCACTGAAATATGAGATGTCATCATTATTATCTTGCTGAATATTTCAGGGTACAAGCTATACAACACTATATAAATGTAAGTTATTATATTGCAACAGTAACTACACTTCAAATATGTTGACCATGAAGTAATTTGGAACTTTGTAAAAAAATGCTATTTAAATGCAAGTCAGATACTCACAAGGCCTCATGGTGGTAATCGCTCCAAAAAGCCCGATGCAACTTGGATTTAGCCATGAATGCCAAAAGATTGCTATTGGGTCTTACCAATGTCCTGTATAAATGAAGCATAAGTGTTACTTTTATGTTCAATTTCTCTCATAATGAAAGATAACATTCCCATTAACCTTTTTAATTACTTGCACACTAGCTTTTGTGACATGTAGAAGAACACCTTGATCTCATTGCACTTCAGAATTCTGCAGTCATTCCCTGTTTATGTAATTAAGCAAATGAAGTTGAATAATTTCCCTACATAATACTCCACCTGTCAGGTTTTGGCCTATTCACTCAAATTACTTTCATCCTTCTTATGTCCTCTTCACAACATAGTTTCCTAACTATTTTTGTTTCATCAATAAATTTAGCGACCATGACTTTGTTTCCCTCAGCTAGGTCATTGATATAAATTGTAATGCCTGTCCACTTGTGTCATTAAACACACAGTGACAAAATAATGGAAGTATTTCCATGAGTCTGATAATGCACTTTATTTCCAGAGGGAGAACGTGTGGAATGATTTCCAACCAGTAGCTCACTTTCTCATGCTTTATAACATAAAATACCCCACTGGTTGAATTTACAAAGTTCTGTATTTGGAAGACACATAACTCCCTTTGGTGTTTTACAATATTTATAGTTATTGCCATATGACTGAATCAAAGATCAATTTTGGAAATTAAGTGCAATATTTATACAATTTAAGTCATTCAACATTTTGAATGATCTTCTAAGAGAGAATTAAAAAGTAAAATTAAAAAAATTAAAACTGGAATTAACTTGCACCAAAGATATACCTCATTATTGAGAAAATGATGAGGCTTTGACAGTGCCATTTTCTGTACTGCAGCCAGGAAACAAAGATGAAGGAGCACTGAATGTGTGAATGCATAGTATGTCCTGGTGCAAAGCATTTTAAAATGGTTAGGAATTGATTCAAATATTGTGAGAATAGCGCTTTGCTACAAATCAATTATTGTGGATCATCCTATTTGCATATATTTTTAAAAAGCTCCAGTTATAAACTAGGGCATATTCAGGAAGCACACTAATGATGGTGTAGATGAAATCATCTATATCTATAGGTTGGCATTGGAAACTCGAGACTGTTGAGGACTGCAGCTGATAGCTGCTGTTGGAAGCTGTGCAGCCTTATGAAATGCATTAGCAACAGGTATTGTCATAGGAGATGACAATACGATGCACCTGACTGACTATAGACCTAAACTTACTTGTAGATAATTTAGAGAGTCAGCCATGTGACTGTCAGGCAAGTAAAACAGTGTGTAGAGATATGGTTGGTGACATCTTGCTTGTTTCAGCCAAACAGATCATGCTGGTTGTCAATATCCCTGGCATGTATTCTGAAAATATGACTGTGAATGCGGTGGTTCTGATAAATCATCCAACATTATGGCTGGTTGAGCCTTCACATAAGACATTTGTGCCACCTGGAACACTACCAGAACCCACCTTGAGATTTGGAACCTTTGCATGCACCAATCCTTTGCCAAAACAAAATATGTCACCTCTCTGTAGAGGCTGAAATGGAGACACTGGTCAGTGGCCAAAAAATCTGATGCAGCTGGACCTGCCTGATTACTCTCCAATGATCTTCATTCTCCAAAAACGATAACATTTCTATTTGGGAATCCCCATAATGGAGCTATGGAGGAAAAAGAAATTAAATCAACTGGCACAAAAGCTTATGGATGCCTAAGTGAACAGAAAAAAAACACAGATTGTTGATTTTTTGCACTATGCCCTTTAAGTGAAATCCCAAATACAGCTGATCAACAAGCAACCCTGCACTCCCATTGTATGTGGACAAGATAGCACTTGGCATCCCACAAACCCAAACATTTTAAGTTAGCACAAAGGACAAAATGTAACCTGACAATATTTTAAAATGCAAACATATGAGCACATTCAAGTTATCTACTTTTGCCTTAAAATATTTAAGGGCTCTGCTTCCAACAGCTTTTCAGGAAGAGAGCTCCAAAGTCTTATGACCCTTTGTGAGATAAGATCTTATCTCTGTGTTCATGGACAACCCTTTATTTATAAATAGTAACTCCCTTGTCCCAGAATCACTCACAAGAGGAAACATCCTCTCTAGATCCATTATGTCAAAATCCCCTCAGAATCATAAATGTTTCAATCAAGTGACTTTGTAATCCTCTAAACTCCAGCAGATATAAGCCTGGTCTTTCCTGGGCAACCTAACCATTCCAGTTATTGGTCTTGCAAATCTTCTTTGAACTGCATTTATGCCCTTCCTTAATTGAGGAGACCAGCACTGTACTCCAGATGAGGTATCACCAATATTTGTATAACTGTAACAAATATTTCATCTATTTGTATTCAATTGTCCTTCCAATACGTAATAACATTCTACTAGCTTTCCTAATTACTTAGTATGCCTGCATTATTGATTATTGATATTCATGCATTAGGACACCCAGAACCCTCTGCATATCAGAGCTCTGCAACCTCAATGGATAATTTTGCATTTTCCCACAACATATTCCATTTGCCAGATTTTTGCCTATTCCCGTAACCTATTTGTAGCCTTTGCGGGCTCATTCTTTCCTCTTCACAACTTACAATATCAACAAAATTAGCAGCCATACCTTTGATTCCTTCATCCAAGTGATTGGTATAAACTGAAACAAATTGAGACTCCAACATTGATTCCTGTGGCACACTACTCATTACATCTTGCCAACCAAGAAAAGACACTTTAATGCCTACTCTGTTTCCTGTTAGCCAGCCAACCTTTTATCCATGGTACGATGTTACCATCTACACTATGAGCTTTTGTTTTATGCAATAACATTTGATCTGATATCTTATCAAATGTCTTCTGAAAATCTAAGACCAGTACATCCACCAGTTCCACTTTATCTACAGCACATGCCACTTCTTTAAAGAACGTCAATAAATTGGTTAAACATAAGTTTTTATTGAGACCATGTTGAGTCGACCTGATTACCATGAATTTCTCTAAATGAAATGCTACAATGTCTTGAATAACAACGTCTAACATTTTCCCAATTACAGCTGTTAAACTTACAGGCCTACAGTTTCTTGTCTTCTGTCCCTTTCCCTTTTTGAATAAAGAAGTTATGTTCACTACTTTTCAACAAATGGAATCTTCCGCGAATCTAGGGCATTTTGAAATTCTTTTAAGATCAGGACCTAGGACATGAGACTTCCAATAATTGACTCAATACCACATCCCCGGTGGTTGTGATTTTCCTGACTTCATTCCTCCCTTCCATTTTCTAATTTACAGCTATTTCTAAGAAGTTACCTGTGATTTCTGTTGTGTTTTATATTTCTATGCAAAATACCTGTTTACTTCCTCTTCAGTTTCCTTGTTTTCTGTTATTGATTTCCCAGGATCACTTTCTGATGAAAAATCCAGAAGCTTCCTTGTCCAGTTTTAGATGCCAACAAACATACACAAATAACAGATTTTCACCACCATCCCTGGTGTATTAAAACCTTGGTAAGACAGTTAATGAGAAATAACAAATACAAAAGCTATAATTCAGAGTAATATTGATACAATAAACTTTTATTTTAAATGCTTTCCACACCCTCCAGCCACCTCAAGACACTTGGCTAATGAATTGTATTATAAAACATAATCTTGTTTTGTAAACTGTGGCCCCAGTTTTGAACTCAGCAAAATCACCATGACCTGATCATTTGTTTCAATCATATTGGTTGCATGATGAATGCTGGCTAAGCCAGTATGAGAACTACCTGTCTTTGAAAAATTGCCACACAGGTTATTTTCAATCTAACACTTTCTGTGATGTTACATGAAAGAAGAACGATCAACAACTGGAACAGTTGGATAAGTTGGATTTGCCTCAGTCTGCATTCTCAGTAAAAAAAACCATCTCTAACACTATTCTTCACCCTCAGAGATGTCGTAAAGGATCAAGCTAGATTGCTGCTCCTGTCCTAGAGTGGAGCTTCAGCACACAATAATCTGTTCCCGAAATAAAAGTGCCAACACTGAACCAAGCTGACACCTAGTGGCCTTGCTGCAGAAAAGAAGCTAATCCATTCACATTACTCTGTGCTGTTTCACATTCGAGCAGCAGAAAATGGGGTGACAAAAGTGTGTGGCATAACATTATTGTTTATAACTTATAGAATTATATATTTTAAAAAGTATAGAACTATAGGAGGCTTTTGTGGCATTATAGTCGTGTCCCTATCCCTCAACCAGGTTCTTGTTCCATATGTTCCAGAGACATGTAATAACATCTGTGAACAAGTTGATTCGAAAACAGGTTTAAAATTAAGTATTGGGTTATATATAAAAAGGGCGAGTTACAGGGGGCTCTTGTGACATAGTAGTAGTGTCACTACCCCTGGACCAGAAGGCCTGGGCTCAAGTCCCATCTGCTCCAGAGGTGCGTAATAACATCTCTGAAATGGTTGATTAGAAATTATCCAAAGTACAGAGTTAGAGGACTCTTGTAGCACAATGATAGTGTCCCCACCTCAGGGCCAGAGGACTTAGGTTCAGGTTCTACCTGCTCCAGAGGTGTAGCATAACATCTGAGTAGATTGATTCAAAATACCCATCAAGTTCAATGGTGGAGTCTGGCTGCTATTTGTACCTGCAGGGCAAATAGCTGTCTTGAAGTACAATGCAAAGTCAGCTAATAGAAAGAGCAGCATGTTTTTGAACAAGCAGTATTATAGAGCCCAATCCAGCAGCCCAAATTAAATGGATGCACCAACTTAAAGTTAACATAACTTCGTGAAGGAAAGTTTAACTTGAAAATATATCTTTTAATGTCATTTTATATGCATGTCTTTGCACAGGCTGTGAGGGTTGATGCACAAAGAATGGGGATGGATGTTGGGAAAGGATGCAAGGCTAATAAAAGAGAAAAGAAACCAAAAGCAAGCCAATATCAAGGCATGAAAAGATATCTGTGGGCATGTAATGGACTGGCATGGAAGCTGATTGCCTGTTTGTTGCTCAATGAAGTGAGTGTAGCACTGCATGAATTAAGTGCATCCTCCTTTAAAATAGCTGAAGGTGGGAAACAGACTGAATGACACAGTAATTAATGTAGGAAATGGTGTAATCTAAGGAATTGGGAACATAAATAGCATCATTTTCTCGGCTAATAGTAAAAGTTTTTTACCACAAAACATCACTTATCAGATTTGCAATACTTTTCCATGCCCAGAGCCATCCAATCACCCAACTGTTCCATTGCATCTCATGCACATGAGAGAAGTGTTTGAGTCGTCGTTAATGACCTTAAACATCATAAAGTATTAAAAGTGTAATCAGACAGAAGTCAATGCCAGGCTAAAGTGTTTGGAATGTAGGTGAATAGCTGGTGAAAATATTGCATTTTAAAGCAGGAGAGGTAAATGGAGAGATTGAAACAGGAAATTTCAGAGGATTTGGCAATAATGGCTGAAGGTGAATGGGGATGAACAGGCACACGAAGAATAACAAGGGTAGGTGTCAGTGGCAGAGAAACTTAAAAAGATTGTAAGGGGAAAAGCCATTCAGAGATTTCAGTTTAATTATGAGAAGTTTAAAATGAAGACAATAGGAGTCTAAGACCCAATATAGGATGGCAAGGACAAGATTAATAGCTAAGAAGCAGTGGTGGCTTTATCACATTTTTGGCGAAGCTGACGTTTTGTAAGAATAGATGATAGGAGGTTTTGAAAGGCAGTTTGAATTGCGAGCAGAGGCAGAAGCTGAAATAGAGGTACTGTTTATAATTGAAATGATATGGCATTAGAAGCTCCATTCCAGCTTAGACAGAATACCAGACTCACATATACTCTGGTTTAGCTTCAAGTAATGGCCAGGGAGAGATACAAAATCCATGTAAGGGTACGAACCTATGACAGCAAAGACAATAGCATCTACCTTGTTAATATTTAATTGTATTAACTGTAGGAAATAACAGTTCAATAAAAAAAGGATGTCAAACAAACATTCTGTCAACATGGAAGCAGTGATAGAAGATGCAGAAGTAAAGCTGCTTGTCACCAGTATATGTGTGGAAGCTGAGCCCATACCTTCAGATGATGTTGCGTAAGGGAAGAATTTAGCGTAAGGGAAGGAAATGAAAGAGACTCACTGGATGCTTGCAAGACATTCGAGATGGAGGTGCAGGGATTGGAAAAGGAGTCATTACTGGAGATGGTCTGGCTATGATTGGATGGTTAAAAAATAAAGTTAAAGCAATGTTATTGAGTTATAAAATTGGAAGAAATTTTGCAGAAGGAATGTATGGACAACTGTAGTAGAAACTTTAGAAAAGTTAAGGAGCTGAGTATGCGGCATGGACAAAATCTTAGAAGGTATGATTAATGAATTGTTTAGAAACATTTCAGTCTGGGTGAAAACCTGATTAGAGAGCTTCAAAAATGTACTTAGAATGGAAAGCATCACAACACCCGCAACTTGCAAGTGATTCACATGTTAAACAATTATAAAACAAATGTGACCACTTATTTCTGTCAATGACAGCTTACTGGTTGGTCCACAGGTAGACACCTATTATTTATGAGCAGAGGATGATCTGAAATTGTATTGCTGTCGAAGCATAGACACAAGTATAGCATATAATGGGATAGAAAGCTTATTTTGTAATTTGGTAGCAGGTCTGTTTGCTGAAGATGATAAAAATTGCCAAAACTGATCTTCTAACTTCCAGGAAATTTAGGCATTTGGCCCCAACCATTGACAGGTAAAGTTGTCAAGGTCAGCACATAAATTGTGAAGTCTACTGATCTTTGTCAGCCTTCACTCGTATCAGTAACACCATGAAGTATTTTATTTGAGATTGTCAAAAACAAATGCATATTGGGAGATAAGCAAAGTATCCTCTTTCTTGAAGTATCAAAAATATAGACCAAAAAGTTGCACTACCCGCAATATTGTAATGAAGTATGCCGACAATATAAAACCTTTACAACATGAAGAATTCTCATGTCCTGGGAACTTCCATTGCTCCTATTCCAAAAGGACAGTGAAGGGGAAGAAAAAAAAGCAGAAACTGCACAGATACTATAATCAGGAGCAATGTGCACTTTTTGAATATGTCTGTGTGAAAATGTTATATTAGAGGCAAGGAGTGCTTCATCAGTCTATTGTGCTCACAGCTTGTTACACTGAGTGCTCACATTTTCATGATATAAATTATTCAAGCAAGCAGCAGTAAAATGAAGTTTATTTTATAAGTATAATGCAATTGCCATGCAAGCTTTGACATGTAGAACAACGATTGCAAGCTCATTGTATAAATTACAAATGTACCAGTTACAGTTTTATTTTATCATTTTTGTTTCATCTAATCAATTGGATAATTATTTAGCTTCCCATTAGGCAATCACAGATCTCTTTTATTGTGACATAACTATCAGTGATGACCTTTATTTGAACTCATAAATAATCACTTTAGAAAGGAAATAATCACTGGTAGTGTCTAAGTGGGTTATTAGCAGCGTCTACAGATGGAATTATTTTAGCAATCATCCCTTGCAAAGGAAATTTGTTTGTTACTGACAGGCAATAACAGTTGTTTGTAAGTCCTACCTAAATGACCATTTTTAGCTATTGCAAATGGAACATAAAGCATGTTGCTCTGTCTTCAAATCCATTCATAAGGAATATGAAAAGTGAAAAAAAATTCTTAAATTTTAAAATGCACTAATGTAACACTTTTTTGAAGATATATTTTTGTTACAGAAAGCAAAGGAAGCTATCTTAGCTTTATTGTGTTGGAATATTTGACTTTCAACTTGACATTGATTAAAGGAGGGAAAACCAGTGATGAAATTCTGAGAGTTCCATTAGATGAGAAAGAATGGAAAAGCCCAGATTGTCTTCTTTTGGAGGAAATACTGTCAAAGTGACTATTGGTATGCAACACATTTCAGGATTGTTGAGTATTTTTCCAAAAAACAATGGGGTTTGAAGACAAAGTTAACACAAGTTAAAAAAGACATCAAAAAAGTAAAGAAATAATATTTATATCATAAACAATAACAGAAATTGCTGGAAAAGTTCAGCAGGTCTGGCAGCATCTGTGGAGAGAAATCCGAGTTAACATTTCAGATCAAGTAACCCTTTTAGTTTTATTTATATCATGCTGCTTACAACCTCAGAATATCACTAAGAATTCAGTCAAAGAAGCGCCCATAAAATTCAGTCAAACTGTGTTGTAACACACCTTCATATCACTATAACTTCCACTAGCCTTATAACCCTTTAAGATATTTTTAAGGTGAGAGGAGAGAGATTTTAAAAAGACATGAGGGACAATTTTTTTACAGAGGTGGATCGCATGTGGAATGAATTTCCTAAGGAAGCGGTGGATATGGGCATATTTAAAAGACACTTAGATAAATATATGAATAGGAAAGGTTTGGAGGTTATGGGCCAGGAGCAGGCAGGTGGGACTAGTTTAGTTTGGGATTATGTTCAGCATGGAATTGTTGGACTGAAGGGTCTATTTCCATGTTATATGACTTCATGACTCTATGTCTATGTTCCTCAGAACTTGCACATTCCTACTTTCTTCACTGCATTTTGTTTTTAAAAATACATGCTATTCATAAGATTTATTAGGGTACATCACTTGGCTGTTCAATGTTGACATTGCGCAAGGTGCAGTTTAATATACTTTCTTCCGCGAATGTACTCATTGCATTTACAGTAATAGGTAATGTTTACCATAGTTATTATATACATTATTACATGCCAAACATACAGCTTGAGGGATTTTTCATATTTTCAGACCTTGAATGTACGATAGTCAAAGTGCCTTGGACAGTCACCTTTTCTCACTGTGTCTTTCAGCAATTTTCCCAAGCTCCACATTAACCATTAGCTGTCTCAGCTTTAATCTTTGAAATTGCCTGCTAAACTGAGCTATGTCCAACTGACTCTATCCTCCTTCCAACATAGGTCTCTGACCAATGATTACTTGTACACGTTTTAAAAAGGTAATTATGGGATGTGGGTGTTGCTGCTGGCCATCATTTATTGCCCATCACTAGTTGCCATTGAGACGTTGGCAGTGAGTTACCTTCATCAATTGCTGTTGTCCATGTTCTGTAGGTAGACCAACAATGCCATTAGGGAGGGAATTCCAGGATTTTGACCCAGCAACAGGGAAAGTTTATTTCCAAGTCAGATGGTGAATGGCTTGAAGGGTAGCTTGAAGCTAGTGGTTTTTCCCATATATCTACTGCACATGTCCTTCTGGATTAATTGATTGTGGGTTTGGAATATTCTGTGTGAGGATCTTTGGCGGATTTCTGTAGTGAACCTTGTAGATAGTACACACTGCTGCTCCTGAAAATCAGTGGTGGAGGGAGTTAATGTTTGTGGATGTAATGTCAATTAAGTGGGGCGCTTTGTCCTGAATGGTGTCAAGCTTCTTGTTGTTGATGTTATGCTCATCTAGAGAACTGGGGACCTTCCAACATTCTCCTGACTTGTGCCATTTAGATGGACGTTTGGTGGGCAGACTTTGGGGAGTCAAGAGGTGAGTTACTCACTGCAGTATTCCTCGAGTCTAACCTTCTCTAATGGACTCTGTACTTATATGGCATGTCCAATTGAGTTTCTGGTCAATGGTAACACCCAGGATGTTGATAGTAGGGGAGTTCAGTAATGGTAAAACCATTGAATGTCAAAAGTGGGGGTTAGATTGTCTTTTAATGGAGATGGTCATTAACTGACATTTGCGTGGCACAAACATTACTTGCTACTTGTCAGCTCAAACATGGATCTTATTCAGGATTTATTGTGTTTGAATGTGGACTGCCTCAGTATCTGGGGAGTTGCAAATGCTGCTGAACATTGCGCAATCATCAGTGAACATGCCCACTTCTGACCTTATGATGGAGGGAAAGTCATTGAGAAAGCAGCTGAAGATAGTTGGGCCTAAGGAACTACCTTGAAGAACTCTTGCAGAGATGTCCTGGAGCTGAGATGACAAACATCCATCGACCACAACCAGCTTCCAATGTGACAGATATGACTCCAACCTGTGGAGAGTTTGCCCTCAGATTCCTAGTGATTCCAGTCTGCTAGTGCTCATGGATGCCACACTTGGTTGAATGTGAACTTGCCACCTGGAGCCAAATTTCTACTTATGTCATGCAGAGTCAATTTTTATACAATAATGCTCTTGTAAAGTGTCATGGGACATGTTATTTTGTTGAAAGTGCTGTTTAAATGCAATATTTTGCCATTACAGTTGTGCAGTGCGGCAGCCAGTGTAATCCACAAGAAGGAATGAAGCAAATGACTGACTTGTTTGAGTGATAATAATTGAGGGGCAAATGTGAGCCAGGAAAAAGTGAATTTTCCTCGCTATTCTTCAAAATAGATCTTTTATATTAGCCTGAAAGAACAGAACTAGGCCTTAGTTCAATGTTTTATTTGAAAAGACAGCAGTTCAGACCATAATGTGGTGGCAGATGTCTCTCCACCTGTCCATAAAATGGCACTGGAATCCGTTTCAACAGCTGGTGGTTCCTCAAGAGATATACTGGATGTGGAGAATTAAAGTATTGAAGTACTCATGATGTTGTTGCTGTGGTGGGATCCATTGCAGCTGGTGGGCACCCACCATGGACCATGAAATACCCAGCACAGAGCGCCTCCCCCTGGGGCTCAATGGGAGACCTCTAGGTTTCACCAAGCAGGCTCCTGTTGTGGGAAAGAAATGCACTTGGAGGGTGGAGATGGTCCTTTAATTTTCTTCATGGTAGTGGTATGTTACTGCTCACTCAGGGAGTCTAGTTGCTATGACACCTTTTATATGCATGCTGCAGTCTGGTGCTACAGATAGTGATGGCACAGGCTCCAATTGCCTTTCATCAAAGAGCTGACCGTGAGTTACTCCCACCCTTACTGCCTACCAATGATGTATTTGGAAAGAATTGCAGATTTTTGATCATATGGCCACATTATGAAAGCACCTTCCTTGGGCATCAAGCCCTGAGGTGGAACTCGAACTCAGAAGGATGTTGTGAAACTTGAAAGGGTTCAGAAAAGATTTACAAGGATGTTGCCAGGTTTGGAGGATTTGAGCTATAAGGAGAAGTTGAATAGATTAGGGCTGTTTTCCCTGCAGCGCCGGAGACTGAGGGGTGACTATAGAGGTTTATAAAATCACAAGGGGCATGAATATGATAAATAGACAAAGTCTCTTCCCTGGAGTGGGGGAGTCCAGAACTAGAGGGTATAAGTTGAGGGTGAGAGGGGAAAGATGTAAAAGAGACCTAAGGGGCAACCTTTTTACACAGAGGGTGGTGCGAATATGGAATGAGCTGCCAGGGGAAGTGGTTAAAGCTGGTACAATTGCAACTTTTAAAAGGCATCTGGATGGGTATATGAATAGGAAGGGTTTGGAGGGATTTGGGCCAGGTGCTGGCAGGTGGGGCTAGATTGGATTGGGATATCTGGTCAGCATGGATGAGTTGGACCGAAGGGTCTGCTTCCATGCTGTACATCTCTATGACTCTATGACTCTACTGGCTGACAGTAGGGATGTAACAAAAGACCTCTCCAACTGGTCATAAGTGGCTCAATTAGCCTCCTGCTGAGTAGCTGACCCTGTAATTGACAAAATGCCACAACAATGGGAAGATGTCAGAAACACTCCCCCATCACATTCATGACATTTTTCTGGTCCCCCTGTTTCCCAACACACCATCAGATAAACATTCAGCAGGTGTCTCCAGAAGTCTAGTACTCTCTCAGAACTGTATTAAATGTCAGCCTTCATATGTTCAAGTCTCTGGAGTAGACTATAAATCATTGTATCTCATTCAGAAGATAGGAGTGCGAACAGTGAGCCACTGCTGACTCCACAGGTGATTAACATGCTCATAAACTAACTTCTGATGTGAATCCACATAGTATGCAATTATAGACTCCAAATTAGATATAAATAGAGATTCCCCCAGCACTGCTCCACATCGGTCAGCACTGCAGAAATCTTACAAGAAAGTGAAGTTTCAGAATACAATTAATAATTATTGTTACATTACAACAGATGTCATAGTACTGTTGTGTATACCTGTGTTACTGACTATGCTAAGAAGGGATAAAAAATGTTTCCGATGGTTATTGCTGGCTATGGCAACTTCATAAGTGCTGCCAATCAGAAAATATCAACCCGGCATACCATCTTTTGAGTAGTGTAAGCTTAGCTTAGCTTACATTACAGTGTGGAAACAGGCCCTTCGACCCAACAAGTCCACACCGACCCGCCGAAGAGCAAACCACCCATACCCCTACATTTACCCCTTACCTAACACTACGGGCAATTTAGCATGGCCAATTCACCTTACCTGCACATCTTTGGACTGTGGGAGGAAACCGGAGCACCCAGAGGAAACCCACGCAGACACGGGGAGAACGTGCAAACTCCACACAGTCAGTCGCCTGAGGCGGGAATTAAACCCGGGTCTCTGGCGCTGTGAGGCAGCAGTGCTAACCACTGGGCCACCGTGCCGCCCAGTAACTGAAGGCATGATATATGCTTATTGGTGTACTTTTGAAGAATGTCCAAGATATAGTCACTGTATCATGGTGAATCCATTACCTGTTGTCATAGTGCGCCAGCACTGATAGTCTGCAGTAATACTTTCATAAGTGTTTTCAACACTTTGCAATACTTGTTGTAGGCTTTGGCAATGGACACAAAACATCTCCTTAGGCAATGTGATCTGCTAGATTACTTCCTCTCAAAAAATTCAGATGGGGTATTTCTACTATGAAACCTGTTGGTGCTAACAGTGGTGCTACAAGTGCCAAGTACCAGTGAAGACAAATAACGTAATAAAATAAACAAAAAACATTTATTTTAATATTACCACATTCTTTCCATATCCTGTACAAGTCTCTCACCATTTAATCTTGGATGTTCACTTGAAATGTTCATTTTTAAAATCAGCCATCTTGCACTATCGAACAATTGGCAAGGTTGTGCAAGACAAAAAACACCTCGATTAGTATTGAAGTGAAGTGGTTGGACAAAACCCACTTCTTAGGATTGATAACTCCAACATTAATGTTTGAAGTATTGATATGCTAAAACCCACTTGGAGTTAATACAAACACTTACAGATTGCAGCAAAGAACTAGAAGCTGCTGTATGAATGCAACAAAAGACATGCTTTAAAACACTATTGTTTTTAACAATGTTTTACATGCAGATAAGTAGATTTATGGAAATTTATTATAATATTGCAACAGACTCAAAGAAAACAAAAATGATAGAGTTGTGGGATACAATCCAACGTATACATAACTGATCTGATATCAAAGCCATAAGTGAATTATGGTTAAGTTACAGATTGTATCAGAACATAAGAACTAGGAGCAGGAGTGCGCCATCTGGCCCATCAAGCCTGCTCTGCCATTCAATCAGATAATGGATGACCTTTCCGTGGACTCAGCTCCAGTTACCCGCCCACTCACCATAACTCTTAATTCCTTTACTGTTCAAAAGTCTACCTAACTTTGCCTTAAAAACATTCAACAAGGGAGCCTCAACTGGTTTTCTGGGCAGGGAATTCCACAGACTCATAACCCTTTGGATGAAGAACTTTCTTCTCAATTCAGCCTGAAATCTGCTCCCCCGTATTTTGAGACTATACCCTTCTAGTTCTAGTTTCACCCACCAGCTGAAACAATCTCCCTGCTTCTATCCTATCCATTCTCTTCATAATTTTACATGTTTCTATAAGATCCCCCTTCATTCTCCTAAATCCAATGAGTATAGTCCCATCCACTCAATCTCTCCTCATAAGGCAACCCTCTCAATTCTGGAGTCAACCTAGTGAACCTCCTCTGTACTCCCTCCATTGCTAGTACATCCTTTTTCAAGTAAATCTCATAAATCCTTAGCATGTTTCTGCTATATATTAGCTTTGTTCTGTTGTAAATGGGTGTAAAATGGTTAATATTGACTAACCATCATAAGCACTGCCCTGAGGAATCAGGCATATGATGAAAACCTCTAAGCAGCCTCTGAAATAATGTATACCATAAGCTTAAACAGGTATGTAATTCTAAGGCTATATAAGGCTCTGGTCAGATCACATTTGGAGTATCGTGCACAGTTTTGGACCCCATATCTCAGGAAGGGTGTACTGGTCCTGGAGTGTGTTCAGACGAGGTTCACGAAAATGGTCCCAGCAATGAAAAGCTTAACATTTGAGGACTCTGGGTTTATACTCGATTGAGTTTAGCAGGATGGCAGGGGGAGTCTAATTGAAACATACAGAATACAGAGTGGCCTGGATGGAGTGGATGTTGGAAAGATGTTTCCTTTAGTAGGAGAGACTAAGACCGAAGGGCACAACCTTAGAGTAAAGGGAAGACCTTTTAGAACAGAGATAAGGAGAAACGTCTTCAGCCAGGCAGTGGTGAATCTATGGAATTCATTGTTTCAGAAGGCTGTGGAGGCTAGGTCATTGAGTATATTTAAAACTGAGATATATAGGTTCTTGAGTATCAACCAGATCAAGAATTATGGGGAGAAAGGGGGAGAATGGGGTTGAGAAACTTATAAGCCATGATTGAATGGCGGAGCAGACTCGATGGGCTGAAAGGCCTAATTTCTCCTCCTTTGTCTTATGGTCTATAATATTTACATTGTTGTCACGATACAATAATCCAGATATTATCTTCTACAAGAATCTCTTCTAGTTAGACTGGAAGGTAGCTAATCTCATCAACACTAGACATACATATACTTAGAAGATATTAGTACATACAACATGACGTTAAATCTCACCATGTAACATGTTGGCAGTGTAGGGGATCAGAAGATCGCCTTTAGCTTCACCATACAATCTGGTGATCAGCAGTGATTTGAATGGAATCTGACAACTGATCTGCATTTCAGACCTTGTAAGAGATGAAATGGAGCAGAAGAAAGCTGCAGGTCTAAAGTAAAGATAGTAGTAAGACGGTGGTCTATGAGAGCAGTCTTGAATTCAAGTTGAAGTGGGAATGAACAGATATCAGAGATTGTTTGAATCAAAAGCAAAAGATCTTTGGACAAAGAGCAAACTATAAATGGTGGTAATAATTCAAGCTGAAAGGGTGAGAAATTTTTTAAAAATTACCAATCAGATTGTGTGTACTTGCCTTGGCATACAAGTAACACAGGGCATGGCGAGAAATAGAGTAAATAACAGGCACAAAAGAGAAATTCATGAACAGCATTGTAGAGTCCAGGACATTGTGAAACCAATAATTAAAGCAGATAAATACTGAACAACTTAAAGATGATCAGTTCTAGTCTAACAGGGAACTTTTCAAGAGATTTCATTAAAGATGCAAAAGCTGGGAAAATATAGAACATAGAGCAGTACAGTACAGACCCTTCAGCCCTTGATGTTATGCTGACCTTTTATCCTACTCTCAGATCAAACTAACCTACATACCGTACATTTTACTATCATCTTGACTAAAGCTGCAGAAAGGCAATAATCTTCTGTCTTAGCCACAGAAAACCTTCTGCAACAGCAGCAAGACATGAGTTGACTGGCATTATTGTGAGATTAAAAATCTTCAAAGAAGATACAGTATCACAGTTAAAATTAGTTTATATGAAACATTTGAGTTGGTGAGAAAAGAGAAAAAAAGAGAAATGCAAATGATAATGTTTGAATTGGCAAGAGAGGAGAAAGAAATGGAAATGGAAAAGCTTGAACACTAGAGACTGAGAAAGACAGAGAACTCAGACAACATGACTTGGCTAGAAGATAGCTTAGACTGAGAAGGATAATTCAGAGGATGATTCTGATTCTGCTTTGATTGACCCAAAAATAAATTCATTTAGTACCTAACTATAGAGAGGATGGAGTTGACAGATATTCATCCCATTTGAAAAGATGGCTGTGAAGTTGAAGTGGCCAATAGAAGTCACAGCATTATAAATCGTATTGCTAATCAAGAAACTGCAAGTCAAGAAATAGCCAGTCAAAGGTCAGCTGGTAGATTTCTCTGGGCTCTGGAAATTCATGGCAGAACCTAATAAAGACAGAATCCCTCAAGGTTCATTGTGTCAGAAAAATAAATATGATTGACACGATTGATGAGATAGAAAGCTGTGACTGTACTGGTTTGGAGGAAGGTGTTTTGCTGCTATTAGTACTTAGGAAGTTCAGATTCTAGAAGCAAGCAAGTTTTGCAAGTATACACAAGGAAAGAGACAAACAATGGACATCATAATCCAGGTGAGATCATTGAAGCACCTGCAATTAGATTGAGTCAGAATGCAACACAGCACAGTCACCAACTAGTTATGACAGTTACAAGCCGAACACTAAATGTCCTGGAAGAGACAAGATCAAATGGAGTATCCGATCTCTTAACCTTGAGGGAGAGAACAAGTCAATTTAACCAATTGTTCAACTCACCAGGGGCAAACAAGAAAGTCTGAACCAATTGCTAACTATTTTAGTAAAGATCTACAGGTGAATTCACATGAAAAACCCACTGACACAGAATATGTGAATGAATATGTGATACATACAACTCAAATGAAGCCACCATTAAGAAGACACCAGCAATGTCCAAAGATTCCGAATACTGTTTAAAAAATTGAATGTCAGCTCCAGCAGGGACCTCATTCTCCATGAAAGAAATGCAGGAGATTAAAGATCTTCCATTTCAGAGAAAATGACAAACCTCAGGCTTTTAGAAGGACACTCAATGTCACCAACAGCTATGGTCCCACCTGATATTAACATTGGACAGATCAGACCTCTCGGCAAAACTTGGATTGGTCAATCCTGACTTTATATTTCTTTTAAATGTTGGGGTCAGTTATTGTGTGCATTTATAAGTGTCTGCCAGTATGCATTTAACACAAAGAATAAGACATTTATTAACTAAGTAAAATATGAATGCTTTACATCAAATGGTCTGAGAAGATTCAACACTACAAGCTGCAAATGCTGCCTTCAGTCACCTAAGGATAAGAATCTTCAATGACCATGACATCTGTACTGATACCAAGGTCTTTGTGTATCAGGTAGTCATCCTCTGATTCTTTTATATGGCTCCGAAACTTGGACTATGTATAGATGCCACCTCAAGACCCTTGAGAAGCACTGTCAACTGTTTCAGAATAATTCTGCACATGAGCTGGGATGACAGACATACTAACATCAGTGTCCTTGAAGCAACTAATAGCACCAGCATTGAGCATCTGAAACAGTGTGCTGAGGATACCTGACTTCTGACTTCCAAAGTAGATCAACTTTGCTCAGCTCAAGGTTGGCACTTGAACAAGAAGACAACAAAGAAGTGCTTCAAAGAGTCCCTAAAAGTTTCTCTCAAGAAATACAACAAAGATGTTAATGCATGGGAGACCCTTGTTCAGAAGAAATCGACTTAGAGAAAACTCCGATGAAGGGACATAATTCTTTAAGAACACCCTGCAGAAGTATGATAAAGGAATTGGACAAAGGAATGCCAATGATCTCAAAGCCAAGGAGCAATTGCACCTCCGAGCAACACCTGCCTGTGGCTAGAAATGTGGCATGTGGATCGGGCTCGAGGGTCACAGAATTTTCTGAAGGAGGGTCACTGATCCCAAAATGTTAACTCTGATTTCTCGTAACAGTTGCTGCCAGACCTCTTGAGATTTTCCAGCAATTTCTGCTTTTGTTTCAGATTTCCAGCAGTGCAGTTTTTTTCATTTTTTGCAAATGAAACTCCATGTTAATTGAACTTCAAAGGAAACACATGAGTTCCCTCAACTCAGTTTTCAGCAATTTTGCTTTGGCACACACCTACTGACTGATTGACTGACTTCTATATTTCTTTTTGTTTCTCTGTGTATACTTGACCCCTGTCATTAGGTAACAGCAAAGTTTTAATCCCTGTCTCTTCCTTAAAACACAAACATTCTAACACTCATCCTTTCATTGCAAGGCTTGTTAAACCTTACTAAAATACATGCAAATAAATAGGTGATAGAGTCACAGAGATGCACAACATGGAAACAGACCCTTCAGACCAAATCGTCCATGCTGACCAGAGTCCTAACCTCAACAAAGAGTCCCTGAAGACTTCTCACATGCCAGCACTTGGCCCATATCCCTCTAAACCCTTCCTATTCACATACCCATCCAGATGTCTTTTAAATGTTGCAATTATACCAGCCTCCACCACTTCCTCTGGCAGCTCATTCCATACATGTACCACCCTCTGCATGAAAAAGTTGTCCTTTAGGTCCCTTTTAAATCTTTCCCCTCTCACCCAAAGCCAATGCCCTCAAGTTCTGGACTTCCCCACCCCAGGAAAAAGATCTTGTCTCTTAACCCTATCCATACCCCTCATGATTTTATAAGCCTCTATAAAGTCACCCCTCAGTCTCCGACGCTCTAGGGAAAAAGACCCAGCCTACTCAGCCTCTCCCTATAGCTCAAATCCTCCAACTCTGGTAACAAACTTGTAAATCTTTTCTGAACCCTTTCAAGTTTCACAACATCCTTTCAATGGGAGAGAGACCAGAATTGTGTACAATATTCCAAACGTGGCCTAATCAATGTACAGCCGCAACATGACCTCCCAATTCCTGTACTTAATGCTCTGTTCAATAAAGGAAAACATACCAAATGCTTTCTTCACTATCCTATCTACCTGCGACTCTACTTTTAAGGAAATATGAACCTGCACTCCAAGATCTCTTTATTCAGTAACACTCACCAGGACCTTACCGTTAAGTGTATAAGTCCTGCTCTGATTTGTCTTTCCAAAATGCAGCATCTCACATTTGTCTAAATTATACTCTATCTGCCACTCCTCAGCCCATCGGCCCATCTGATCAAGATCCTGATGTGCTCTGAGGGTACCCTTCTTCACTGTCCACTACACCTCCAATTTTGGTGTACTCTGCAAACTTACTAACTATACCTCTTAAGTTCACATCCAAATCATTTATATAAATGACAAAAAGCCGTGGATCCAGCACCAATCCTTGTGGCACACCACTGGTCACAGACCTCCAGTCTGAAAGGTACCTAAGATTCCCTGGCATCAAGCTAAAAATAAATATTTAAAAATGAAACTAATGCCACTTTTCTCACTTCCAGACGTACAAAATACAAAATGTAAATTAAACATCAAATTATACATTGTTCGTAAAACTTACATGCAGCAGAAAAAGGGAAAAAGTATCTTTAAGACACATTTGCAATTTTTTCATATAATCTTTTCTTACCACTATTTCTACTTATACAGATTTTACTCTAGCATTAACAATGTACTTCAATCAAACACATAATGACATACCGTACAAATCATAATCAATTACAATATTCATTATTTTCTCCACATTTGCTCTAGATAAAGCATCTGCTATGATATTGTCTCTTCCTGCTACATGAATAGATTTCAACTTAAATGGTTGTATCATTAAACTCCAGCTAAGCAGTCTCAGATTCTTGGTATGAAAGTTTGTTAGAAACATCAGAGGATTATGGATCTTGACATATGACTTCAAAATGCAATGAAGGCAATGCCAAACTCAGTTTCTCTTTTCATGCTAGAGTATTTCTGCTTGTAAGAATTCAGCTTTGGAGAAAAATAACTAACTGGCCATTTCACACCCATCTCATTCTTTTGTAATAAACTGTACTATCAACAACTGGTTTCAATGACTTCGCATAATAAAATATTTCAAAGAAAATGTTACAACAGGCAGTACAGCTTTCAAGTTGTGAAAGACACTATAACACTCTTCTGTCCTTACAAATGTCTGGCCTTTCTTTAACAAACTTATCAGGAGAGTCACTACAGTGCTGAAATAAACTTCTGATAGAATCTATTTATGTCTTTATATAACAAGATTTTTCATTTTGTCTTAGTTACTGGAAAATCCAAGATAATCCTTATTATTATCACAATGTGACCCAGATGAGATTCTTTTGTTTTGCAAGATCAGCTTTTTGTTCAAAGTTGTAAATGCTCCTTCCAGGTTTGGTTGCATCAAGTCACTGATCTACACAACACAGGTGTATAATCATCCAATCACCTTGTGAATTAGTCATTGAAAGGTTGTTGGGATAATTTTTTCATTCCAAATAGTATGACTTTACGTTGATGAAATCAATCCAGGGTTGCAAAAGCTGATATTTCCGTGTCTGTTTCAGTGAATGAACTTGTCAAGACATTCCCAACAATCAGCTGTAATCATGGTCTTCAAAGTTTGGTGCCTTCTTTTTAATGCTCCTTCTTATTATGGACGATAAGTTGAAGACGCAAATTACTTTACTCTAAACAATTTATTGTTTCTCTATATAGCTGTACCATAAAATTTGAATCTTAGTCTTTTTGGATTATTCATGTCTTGCAAAGCATTAATTTAACTTTCCTCCTCCATTAGTGCTATAGCTTTCTCTAAAGATGCTGCATAATGAAGTCTTGATAAAACAAACATAATTGTTCAGAGATATTGATTCCTGATCAACCTATTTATGTAGGGGCTTGACACAAATTATTAAGGTGCTACTACACAATTTTTCAAAGGTTTGTTTCAGATTTGAGGACATAGGTTTAATTGATGTTTGGGCTTCTCCAATTACCTGACATGTATGACATGTCTGGCAAGATGTAACTCAATCTTTATGCAACCTTGTTCAATAAAAATGTTTTCTTGTTTTAACCTTTGTTTTCCTAATACCTAAGTGACTTACTATTGGAATTTTGTGACATGCGCATAAAATTCTTTTACAATACCCAGATGAACAACATCTGATGGACCACTTCCTAATTCTCATCAACTGGTATTTGAGTGGTCACCACTTCCTCATTTGCATATTACCTTCTGATTCAGTCTCTGAATAGGTTGTTTGATAGACATTTCTCAAATCAAGATCTGTCTGTTGCATTTATACGGTCATTGAGTCATAACTTTTGGTCTAACTCGTCTGCACTGACCAGACATCCCATCCTAGTCCTGTTTGCCAGCATTTGCCCCATTTTCCTCTAAACCCTTTCTATTCATATACCCATCCAGATAACTTTTAAATGTAATTGTACCAGCCTCTCTCACTTCCACTGGCAGCTCAGTTAAATACAGGACATCCACCACCCTCTGCATGAAGTCCCTTTTAAATCTTTCCCCTCTCACCCTAAAACTACATCCTCTAGTTTTGGACTCCCCCAGTCTTGGTAAAAGACCTTGACTGTTCATCCTATCCATACATTTCATGATTTTATAAACCTCTATAAAGTCACTCGTCATCCTCCCATACTGAAGGGGAAAAAGCCTTAGCCTATTCAGCCTCTCCCTATAACTTAAACTCACCAGTCCCAGCAACATCCTTGTAAATCTTTTCCGCACCCTCTCATGTTTGACAACATCCTTCCTATAGAGGACAACCAGAATTGTATGCAATATTCTAGAAGTGGCCTCACTATGGAAGACTGGTCAAAAAACTAAAAACCCATGCCATACAGGGTAACGTGTCGAATTGGATCCAAAGTTGGCTCAGTAACAGGAAACATAGGGTAATGGTCGATGGGTCCCCTTGCAAATAATCTATCCATCTCTGCCTTAAATTTGCACAAGGATTCGACACCAATGCTCTTGATGGCAAAGAATTTCAAAGACTCACAACCGCCCGAGAGAAGAAATGTCCCATTATTTCAGCCTTAAATTGGTGCTCCTTAATTCCGAGACTGTGGCCTCTGGTCCTAGACTCTCTCATGTGGGGAAACATCCTCTCAGCACTTATCCTGGAAAGACCCATAAGAATCAGATACGTTTCAATAAGATCTCTTCTCAGTCTTCTAAATTCTAATGACTCCCAATCTGTTTAACCTTTGGTCAAAAGACAATCCCTCATGCAGGGGAACAATCCCACCCATCCTGAAGAGCCTTCTGTTAACTGCCTACAATGAAGTAATCTTAAATAAGGAGTCAAAAACTGCTCACAGTACTCCAAATGTGCTCTCACCAGCAATTTATATAGTTTCAGCAAAACCTCTCTGTTCGTATAATCACATCCCCTTGAAATAAGGGCCAAAATTCCATGAGCCTTCCTGATTACTTGGCTAAGTTCTTACCCTCACGTACCTTTGTGTTGTAGCTTTCTGTAGTTTCTCTCCATTTAAATAATATTGCTCTTTTGCACTCGCTTCCAAAATGAACAATTCCACATTTTCTCACATTATATTCTATTGACTAACTTTTGCTCACTTATGTAATATCAATATTATACTGTAAACTGTTTGCATCCCTTTTCAAACTATTTTAGTGCCGTCTGCAAATTTGGCTACAGTACATTAGCTTACTTCATCTGAGTCATTACTATCTGTTGTAAACAGTTGCATGCCTAGCACTGGTCATTGTGAAACACTAGTGGTTGCAGATCACCAATGTGAAAAAAGAACCATTTATCCACACTCATTCTTTCCTGCCTTTAAGCCAATTCTCTATCTGTACCAATAATACCACCTCTGACATTGTGGCTCTTATTTTATGATTTAACTTTTTGTGAGGAGCATCAATTACTTTGACATCCCAAGTGAGAATAATATTTTTGAACAGCCAGGTCATTTCACAAGATAAAATCAATTCCCTTTAAATGGATGTGATGTGTTATCCCAGCCGCAAACTCTGCACTTAATAAGTCACTCTTTAATTATATAATGAAACCAAGAAGCTGTTTTGCTCTATTTGTTCTCAACAAAAGTCATTTCCACTAAAAGTCATGCACCCAGCTGCTGGTGAGATGTTGGTTGCCATGGCTGTCTTTCTAAGAAGGTGATTGAGATACAGCAGGACTATGGTGGATGACAAGCCTGGGTGGAGCAGCAGCAAGCTGCTAAGGAGATCATGAAGCATACAGTTTAGGGAGAATTTGTAGCCACAGAGCCCATCCGATGTGTGGTGTCTACTAGAAGACCAGAGCTTTTTGCTTTTGACCCCATTTCTTGGAGATGAATGGGGCATGGTGTCAATTCATGATAAAGCTATGCTGCACGCTGGAGCGGGGTCTGAGAGCTGTAGGAATGCAAAACCATCCTCTCCTCCATGCCACTGGCTCCTACCAGGAACCAATGGGTGATCTGTGTGGGATCTCTTAGTTGTCCATCCACATATGTATCAAGACAGTGACAATTGCCATCTGTGCAATATCGGACCATCCATTTTGTTTCCCAATGACGGGGTTAATGCAGCAGCCTGAGCAGATTGAGAAACATAGCTGGCTCCCCCAGGTGCAGGGTACCATCAACTGTATACTTGATGTGGCACTGAGAAGGCCATATCACAACATTGTGGAATTCATCAACAGGAAGAGCTTCCACTCAATTTATTGTTACCATTTCCTGGAGGGACGTGCCCACTGTCCTGGCAGCTGCCATAACTCCTACATCCTGGAGCACCCTTATGTACTGATGTATTTAAGGGCCCAAGTGCCTTAAAAGGCTGGTTACTGGGGGATAAGGTCTATCTACTGTGAGCATGGCTCATTATATCATTGAGCAGCTCCCTGACTGATGGAAAACACAGTTACAGCTGCTCATGCATTGACCAGGACCATGGTGGAGCAGACGATGGGACTGCTGAAGATGCAGTTCCACAGCTTGGACTGGTCTGAGATTCCCCTTCAGTATAGTCTAAACAGCATGTTCCTCATTATTCTGCTGTGCTATTACACTGCTGCTGAGGGGCAATCGTGAATTACCAATGCTTGTCTGGGTGCACAGTGGCCTTTTAAAGATAGTGTAGGCATAGTGAATGCCATTCTTCTGGTGGATGTGATGGTGGGTTTGCTGAGTGGGGGTTGTTTTGAGAATGGCATAAGATGATACTGGATCAGATGAGAGGGGCACCATGGGGGCAGGGTTGGTGCTATGCTTTACATAATTGGAACAGGCAGTCAGGTAATGCGATAGATATTCAGGAACTGGGGGAATAGGAACACTCTTCAGAGGAGGAGGAGGAAGCTGTCCTTGTGTGTGACACAGCTTATTTGCATCGGTCACTACAAGCCAGACAGAACTTGGTTGACACTCGATTGCAATAGATGAGAGCTGTGTGTGCAGATCATCATGGAATGTAGAATAGTTGCTGGTTATGATGCCAACCTTTGGTTTTCACAGTGGGGCTGAACTGCAACTTCCACTGTGTTTGTTTATGTTCAGTTTTGCTGCTGTAAATAAAATCTCAAGCTGGGAATTTCTGATTACTTTTCTGTGAATGATATTCCCCTACTGGTCAATGACAAAATGCGGGGCTTCAATGGGCAATGGGGACAGATTACCATGATCTCGAGAAGGTGTTTAGATGGGACAAACTGCATGTTCTGGTGGTTAACTAACAATTAAGATGCAAGAATGGGGTTGTAAGTGTGAGGGATTGTCAGAGGGATTGAGCAGTGTGGCATGATTGTTGCTGTGCCATCACACTGCTGCTGAGGGGAAAACCTGGATTACCAATGCTTGTCTGGGTGCACAGCGGCCTTTTAAAGATAGTGTAGGCACAGTGAATGCCATTCTTCTGGTGGATGTGATGGTGGATCTGCTGAGTGGAGGCTATTTTGAGAATGGTGGATGATGCTGGAATCAGATGAGATGGACACCATGGGGGCAGGGTTAGTAATTCATGAGGTGGGTTTGGTAAAATAAGACAAGAAACCTTGCTAGGTCTTGTGGCAAAAACCTTCCTAAAAACCCACCACAACTGCACTTATCCAAAAATAAACTGTAAGATTCTGCCCCATGCCTCTCATTTCTTTACCACACAAAATACAAAATGTAAATTGTAGGCCTGTGATTAACAGTGTGCCGCAAGGATCAGTACTAGGTCCTCTGTTGTTCATCATTTATATAACAGTCTAGATGAGAATACAGGAGACATAGTTCGTAAGCTTGTGGGTGACACCAAAACAGGTGGTATAGTGAACAGTGAAGAACGTTATCTATGACTATAATGGGATGTTGATCAACTCGGCCAGTGGACTGAGGAATGGTAGATGGAGTTTAATTTAGATAAATGGGAGGTGTTACATTTTGGTAAGACAAATCAGGGCAGGACTTACATAGTTAACGGAGGTCCCTGGGAAGTGTGCCGAACAGCGAGACCTAGGGCTGCAAGTTCATATTTCCTTGAAAATGGTATCACAGGTAGACAGAAGGTGCTTGATGGTGAAGAAGGTGCTTGGCATGCTTGCCTTCATTAGTCAGATCTTTGAGTACAGGAGTTGGGATGCCATGTTATAACTGTACAAGATATTGGTTAAGTCACATTTGGAGTACTGCATACAATTCTGGTCGCCCTGCTATAGGAAGGATGTTACTAAATTGGAACGGGTGCATAAAGATTTACGAGAATGTTACTGAGACTAAGGTTTGAGTTGTAAAGAGAGGCTGGATAGGCTGGAACATTTTTCCCTGGAGCGTCAGAGAGGCAGAGTGGTGACCTGAAAGAGATTTATAAAATTGTGAGGGGGATAGATAATGTGAATAGCCAAGGCCTTTTCCCCAGGGTAGGGGAGTCCAAAAATAGAGGGCATAATTTGCAATGAGAGGGGAAAGATTTAAAAGGGACCTGAGGGTCAACGTTTTCATTCAGAGGGTGATGCATATATGGAATGAGTTGCCAGAGGAAGTGGTAGAAGCCAGTACAGTTACAACATTTAAAAGATATTTGGACAGTAACATGGATAGGAATGTTTTAGAGAGAAATGGGCCAATGCAGGTAAATGAGACTAGTTCAGTTCAGGAAACCTGGTCAGCAGAGATGAGTTGGGCTGAATGGTCTGTTTCTGTGCTGTATGACTCTGCGTTTTTATACTGTTCGTAGCACAACCTCCACTCAGCAAACTACCATCAAAATAGTGAAACCTCCAGATCATCTGACTTTGTAAAGTCAGTTTAGAGGGAGATGTGATAATGGGAAATATAATTACATAAACAAGAGCATAGTGATAGTTTATTGGAAAAAAGCTTGGCAGGAGATATTGTATGTGGGTTCTATAAGGGTCTGAAAGGGTTAACACTGATTGAGTGGCATAAACACTACCACTGTGACGATGTCATGAGGATCTTTTCAGGAGAGTAACTTAGGATTCTGAAGCAGTGAGACCTCAGATCAGATTCTCCACAGTTTTCATGATGATGTCTACTTTATAATATCTAAATAGTTCCAGAGTTCTAATAAACTATGTCTGGTTTATTACAAGGTAGATGAGAAGAGGGCTATCTTTATTCACGCTAGACCACAGGGGACCTGGAGAAACAGATACCTTCATATATCAGTCGACAACAGTTTGGGAGTAGGAGTACCGCTGTAGCAGGAACTAAACACAGAGACATATTTCTATGTTGAAAAATAAATTATATTTTGTGGAGTGTAAACTGTTAAGTTTTATGAGGCTGAGGTAATGAGAGAAGATGAAGTGTGTGTCATTGATTGAAGCAGAGGGTTATTAGTGCTGGCTGATGTTTTATACTTATTGTCAGGTTAAAAAAAAAGATATAGTTATGGAGAGTGAAAAAAGAATTCTGAATTTATCTATGTGCTGTGGGCCCTCTGAGCATTTGTCTTCTGCTCTCTTTCATTCTTGTTAAACTGCACCAAATATCTCTTCTTCAGTCTCTTGCTGCAGCTCCGATAGACAATAGCTTCTTTCATTGGGAGATTGTAAAGAATATGGCAAACCATCTTATTTGGAAAACTTTAGTTCATTAAGCCATACCCCTTGATCTTTCTGCACACCAGAAATGTTTCTAAACATCTATAGTATTTTTCATTGTAACTCTGTTCCAAGGTTGAGTCCAGTTTTTTTCTTCTTTCAGCTGATTAAAAAAAAATGACTTACGCTGAGATGTACTTTCATCTGGCATTGCCTTGAACCAGCCATTCCATAAGACCCTCCCAGCAGCTATTCTGAGTGTTAGCTTTCCTCTGTTCCAACCCAAATAACAGCCAGTTATTAGATCAAAAGACCATAAGAGAGAGAAGCAGAAATTAGGCCATTCAACCCATTGAGTCTGCTCCACCATTCAATCATGGCTGATAAGTTGGTCAACCCCATTTTCCCACTTTCTCCCGGTAACCTTTGATTCCCTTGATACTCAAGAACCTATCTATCTGAGTCTTAAATATATCCAATGACCTGGCCTCCACAGCCTTCTGTGGGAGTGAATTCAAATTCTGTCTTTGTTCTTGGCCACTGCGTATTAGCAATATCATGATAAACCGATAAATTGTAGATTGTGTTTCTGCTCATGGTGTATTATGGTTAAAATTCACTTTATAAAGATACTGACCAAAGCATAAGAGTCAACAGTATCAAAATACATATTTTATTTAAAAATGCAATATGCTAGATGTATGCATAAAAATCAATGCTGTATTTTTACGTTACTTTTCTTTGCCATCATATTTCTCTTACAATATATGTTTACTTGAATTGTCTTTACTTATCCTTATCACTGATGTTAATACAGCTCTAAACAGGCTTCACAACCACTGAGACTACAGCTGACATGCTTGACTTATATTACATGGCACATAGTAATAACATAAGGATTACTGATTTGGGGCCTTAGAATTATTATTATAATTAAGAATTAAGTAGTTAAAATTAATTTTTATAAGTAATATGAGATGAAATATCAGAAAATGTGCCTTAAAGGACCATGTTTATTACAGTAAATTTAAAGTTCATTCAATTCTATTGCTTTGCACATAATATAAATTTAAATCATAAGGATATATTATAGAACTCAACCATTTATTAATTTAACCCTTTGATTGGCATAAGCCTATTTACAGGATCAGTATTCCAATTAATTGAGTAGTAGTGCTGAAGAATAGTCACTTCTGCTAATTTAGGCATCAGAAATAATTATCTTGGAATTTGATAAATGTGGTGTGTATGGCTTGCTAATAAGAGTAATGTGTATATACAGAGTAGGATATTATTCACATTTTCAGTTCTAGAAAATTCATGGCATACTGTAATGAAAAGTCTTCAGAATAAAAATGCAGAATGCGTCAAACAGTTTGAGTATTGTATTTATGCAGTACTTTTCACAATGAATATAATTATATCAAAAGATAGACCACATTAATATTAATAACTTGCATTTTTCAACATATAAACTGCAGAAACCAGGATTTTTTTTCATTCTAATCAAACTCAACAGGGAAATATTAAACCTCATGAGGAGTGTTTGATTGATTTACTTTGTGTATGTTCCTGGGCACAAAACCCTATCCTTCAAATATCTGATTAACAAGTAACTGGTAGATAATTGCAGGACAACCATGTAGCACACAACATTAAGCAAAGTATATTAATCTATATTAATTCAATAGTCTGTGTGTGTGGCTTGACACATGATACATTGTGGGAAGAAACAGAATGCTCCATCATGGTCAGTTGTCACAAAATAGTAAATGAAAATGACTGCACTGTAGGTTTCATTGAAACACTTAGTAAAGATAACCATTGCAGAGGAAATACTACATTGTTTGTTGTTGTTGCAAAAGCAGTCTAAATTTGGGGAGGGGGGGGTTTGGGGGGAGAGGCGGTAATACCCAAATTCTGGAGTACATGTCTTCATTTCTATTGCTGGAATATTATCAGAGCCACAACCTTTGTGGTATCCGGTGCTCCAGCCATTTCTTGATAGCACATAAAGTGACTCAAATTAGCTTAAAGTTGTTAAGGAAATAAATTCATTTCTTCAGTCAGAGGGTGCTGAATCTTTGGAACTCATTGCCACAGAAGGGTGTTGAGGCCGAGACATTGACTGTATTTCGGACAGAGATAGATAGGCTCTTGATTAGATAGGGGATCAAGGATTATGGGGAGAAGACATGAGAACGGGCTGAGAAACAAAGCAGCCATGATTGAATGGAGAAGTGGACTCAGTGGGCCACATGGCCTAATTCAGCATCTATATCTTACGGTCTTATGGTCTACCTCGGTAGAAAGGTTCAGTTTCTGCGACTTCTGAGAGCAAGAGTATTTGGTTAGAAATTTGCAGAATATTAGAATCTGAGGAAGTCTCAGTTTTATGAGGATTCACGTACAAAGATATCATAGTTTAGAGGACAGAAACTGAGGAGGATCTGTTAAGTCAAACTTAAAGATTTGGTACAGATGTGCAATTGCTATGGATATGAATCACTGTCATGTGATAGTGCTGGACAAAAGTTTTGGTCACCATATTGCAATGGACCAGGCCAGACCCCTTCAAAAATTTCAAGAAAGTAGCCCAGACCCTAACTTTGTGAGTTGTTTTAAGCAGGTGTAAAGTGGATATTCCAGGAATGATACAGTTGGCCCAACCATTGAGTTTTAAACAAAGCAGAATTTAGTTTTAAACAAAGAAGAACAGAATATTGAATAACTTATCTTCTCTAAAAACCCAATAGATTATCCCAACTTAATGATTCTGTTCCAAATACTTGCAACATTCCTCATAAACACCCCTTTGCAAAAAAAGGAAAAATACAACACAGATTCTTACAGGAGGGATGTCAGAGAGAAGGAGGATCAGCTTGGACCTGCTTCTTTGGGTCCAGGAGCTTCACAACTGACTGCTTTCAGTGAACAGTCAGACTGTAAAAACTAAACCAAATCAAACCAGAGAAAAGCTGAGCTGGGAGAACTGGCCACTCCCCTTTCATTGTGCAAGTTTTTTTTGTAACTTGAAAGCATTCTCAAGTAGTTAAACCCAAACCTTTTAGAATTGTTGCTTTTATGACCTCTCTGAAGAAAACCACCAAGGACAGCATAACCTTGTTAAAAGAGCAGCATCGACACTCTCCCCCGCCCCTTAAAAAAAAAACCCATCAGTATCCAAAGATGACTTCATTTTAAAACCCTTTAATCTTAAATTGTTAGTACACTACAACACAAATATGCATTATGTTGACTATAATCATGCAAACATATGCTGCTACATTTTGATTTAGTTTGTTTTAGTCCTGTCACTGAACGCCTCTGTTTCTCATTCAAGTCTCAACAATGCATCGGCAATCACGTTTTCTCATCCTGCCACATTCACAATTTTCAAATTGAATGGCTGTAGCAACAAGCTCCATCTAAACAGTCTGGAATTTTTGTCCTTAATTTTTTCCACAAACTTCAATGGGTTATGGTCAGTGTAGATGATTATCTCAGATACATTACTGGTAACACAAATGGACTGAATTTGGTCAATTCATTTGGTGCATCTCTGATTGCAAGAAGTACAGATGGAATTCCCTTATCCCAAGCATCTGGATAGTCTTGACTGTAAACCCTCAACATGGTCTTTAATGTCTGATGCCACCTTCCTAGTGCTCCCTGCAATTCTGGATGGTATGGAATAGATTTGGATTGTTTTATTCCTAAGCTGTCCATAAATTCTTTGAATAATCTTGATGTAAAGTTTGACCCTTGATCTGATTGTATCTCTATGGGTAAAGCGTATCTCATGAAAAATATGAGTAACTTGTCTACAATCCTTTTAGCTATGATATTGAAAGTGGAATGGCCTCTCGAAATCGAGTGGACACATCCATTATTGTTAATAAATACCTATTCCCACTTTTTGTTTTAGATAGGGGTCCTAAGCAATCAATTAAGACTCTTATAAAATGTTCCTCAAATGCTGGAATAGGTATTAAAGGTGCGGGATTTACTACTGCCTGTGGTTTTCCAATCACCTGACATATATGACATATCTGGCAAAACTCAACTACATCCTTGTGCAGTCTAGGCCAGTAAAAATGTTTTTATATTTTTGCTTGAGTTTTTCGCACCCCTAAATGCCCTGCTACTGGTAGTCCATGTGCCTCTCACAACACCTCCTTTCTATAACCCACTGGCAATACGGTTTGATTAACTTTTGCCCATTTCTCATCTGCCTGAATATGTGATGGTCTCCATTTCCTCATTAAGACATCATTTTTAAGATAGTAGCATTCAGGAATACATTTTGATTCTTTTTCTGTATACAATTGCTTTAAATTTTCATCTTTCTGCTGTAACTCAGTTAATTTATCTCAGCTGAAGATGTCTGCTTTGCTATCTAACTGCTCCTGGTTTATGTCACCTATCTGATCAAATAGGGTCTCTGCTAACTTTCTTATCTATACTCTTTGATCTCACTTGTTTTAACTGGTGACTTTGTGACCTCATTACCACACAGTCAGGAAAAACTCCAGGATGTGTGTTCTGCGATAGTTCACTTGCCTGAATTTCCACTGGCTTTTCAACCACAGTAGACAGCACTCCTACCTGTGAACCAGCTATATCATTACCAAGGACAATTTGTATTCCTGGAGCCAAGAGTTTGTCCAGTACTCCTATCATGACTTCTCCATTCTTCACTGGACACTCTAACCTCATTCTACATAACTGAGCGCTTCTTATCTGACCAGAAATTCTCTTTTTTGATGATAGTCCTTCAGTGGTACATATCTCCTCATCTTTCACTATCACAGATTGAGAGGATCCTGTATCTCTTAATATTATAACATCGTTACCTGCTGCTCCTAGCCTATGCGAATAAACTTTACCTTTGCAGGTGTATGGTTTAAGAAGATCTGGCACTTCCTCCTTAACAAACCTCTGACCGGACTGTACATTCTGGTGCAGCTTTCCGTTACCACTCCATTCACTGGCTTATCCTGTTTTCCTGCATCTGGCTTCCCAGTGCTTCTCCTAACCCACCAACACTGTGATTTCATGTGACCTACTTTAATGCAGTGAAAACACCACAGCTTTTTAACTTCTCTTTCCCCCCTCAAGGGTTTCCTTTTTAACCTGTGGTAAAGTATCCTAATTATCTTCACTAAGATGTACCCTTCCCTTTCCACATGAGGATTTCTCTGTTCTCAATTTCTATCCCTCACAGATTGAAACTGATATTGGAAGCCAAACTTTGATTAATGCACCAACTCATAATCATCAGCCATTTCAGCTGCTAGTCTTGCCATTTAGCTCTCTGCTCTTCCACATGTGTTCTCACTACTTAGGAAGCGAATTTTTGAACTCCAAAATAACCGTCTCTGTCAGAGTGTCATAGATTCGCTCTATTTTTAATCCATTTATCAAAATTACTTTGTTGATACTTTCAAACTCAGTGTAGGTTTGACCCGGGTCCCTCCTTAGATTCCTGAAACATTGTCTGGAGGCTTCTGATACAAGCTTATATGCACTTAAGATAGTTTTCTTCAACTCCTCATACACACCGGATATCTCCCCTGATAGTGATGTGAAAACCTCACCAGCTCTACCTACAAGTTTTATTTGGATCAACTGGCATTTATTTAGCTACCTTTTCAAATGAAATGTAAAAGGCTACCACATTGTTCTCCTCAATTTTAGGCAATGCTTGAATATATTTAAACAGTTTCTCACCAGGCCTTTGGCTCCCATAGGTTTGCTCATCCTTACTCTCTTCCTCATTAAGCTTACCTTCAGCCTTCACCTTCATCCTTTTAAGCTGATTTTCCTGTCAAAGTGCCAATTTCTGAAGTTCAAACTCCCTCTCTTTCTTCCGTTCTTCTCTCCCCCTTTCACTCTTTTCTTTCTCTCTCGCTTGCTATTTGTTCTGCTAAAGTGATTCTGTCATTTTCTTTTTCTTCTGCTGAAGTGATTCTGACCTTTTCTTCTTGTTCTGCTGGAGCCTTTCGTTCTTTTTCTCATTCCTGTGTTTAATTGTAATTCAAACCATTTCATTTCTGTTGCCCTTTCCTTGTCTTTTGCTTCCAACTCAATCTGCTTCGTTTTCAATTGAACTTTAGCCATCTCTAAAGATTTTGGTGGTGTTTCCAGCAAATTTAAATGCAGAGCTATTGCAGCAATTATCTCTCCTTTCTTTACGGAAGGAGGCAGCTCCAATCCCAGCTTATCTGCTAATTCCAGCAGCTTGGCCTCAATTCGCCTTTTGTAAAACCCCAAAGTCACTTCTTCCAGCCCCAGAAACCTCTTAGTGACTGAAAGAGCCATTGCTATCCCAAGCACTGTTTAATCAACTAGGAGAAAGGGAAGACTGCAAATGCTGGAGATCAGAGTTGAAAAGTGTGCTGCTGGAAAAGCACAGCCGGTCAGGCAGCATCTGAGGAGCAGGAGAATCAACATTTCCAACATAAGTCCTTCATCAGCAATGAGGCTTGTGGGCCAAGGGGGATGAGAGATAAATGGGAGGGGAGTGGGGCTGAGAGGAAGGTAGCTGGAAATGCGATAGGTAGATGAAGGTGGGGTGAAAGTGATAGGTCAGAGAGGAGGAGAGCAGATAGATGGGAAGGAAGATGGACAGGTAGGACCATTCAAGAGGGCGGTGTTGAGTTGGAAGGTTGGGACTAGGATAAGGTGGGTGGAGGGGAAATGGGGAAACTGTTGAAATCCACATTGATTCCGTGTGGTTGGAGGGTCCCACGGCGGAAGATAAGGCATTCTTCCTCCAGGCATCGGGTGGTTAGGGCTTAGCGATGGAGGAGGCCCAGGACCTGCATGTCTTTGGCAGAGTGGGAGGGGGTGTTAAAGTGTTCAGCCACAGAGCGGTGGGGTTGTTAGTGTGATTATCCTAGAGATGTTCTCCAAATGATGTGCAAGTTGGCCTCCAGTCTCCCCATTGCAGAAGAGACCACATCCTTTCTGTGTCAGGTCCACGCTTCCACCAACCCACCCGGCATCTTCCCCTGCCATTGCAAGAAGTGCAGCACCTGCGCCCACACCTCCCTTGAAATCCACATCGAGGCTCCCACGGCGGAAGATAAGGCGTTCTTCCTCCAGGCATCGGGTGGTTAGGGCTTAGCGATGGAGGAGGCCCAGGACCTTCATGACTTTGGTGGAGTGGGAGGGGGAGTTAAAGTGTTCAGCCACAGAGCGGTGGGGTTGTTAGTGTGATTATCCTAGAGATGTTCTCTGAAATGATGTGCAAATTGGCCTCCAGTCTCCCCAATGCAGAAGAGACCACATCCTTTCTGTGTCAGGTCCACGCTTCCACCAACCCACCCGGCATCTTCCCCTGCCATTGCAAGAAGTGCAGCACCTGCGCCCACACCTCCCCCCTCAACTCTGTCCAAGGCCCCAAAGGATCCTTCCACATCCAACAGAAAGTTAAATGCACTTCCACACACGTCATCTACTGCATCCGTTGCATCCGAACAGCCTTTTGCGAAGGGAGCTCTGTCATCCTTACTTGGTCTGGTCTACATATGACTCCAGAACCACAGCAAAATGGTTGACTGCTAAATGCTCTTTAAAATGCTCCAGCAAGACACTCATTTGAATCTAATTGTTGCAAAGCCTGATAATAGGAATGAAACTGGATGGACCACCCATTAATTGAACAAAGTACTGAAAACAAAAATGATACAAAGAGACCTGTCAATACTGCAAAGTCCTCTTTGTTAGGAGCTTGTGTCAAATTTGTCTCACAGGCTAGTCAAGCAACATCTCAAATGGTCATGCTCACAAAACCACATTTTATGCACAATGGTTCGGATATCAATATCACCAGCCCTTGGTATGCCCTGCCCCACCAACAGGACAGACCCACCAGAAGTGTCACCACTGTGGTGTTCAGTCAGAAAGGAGTTGCCCTAGATGTCCTGAACACTAACTATGGACACATGAAATCTTATGACATCAGAATAAGAATGGGCAAGGAAACCTTCTGCTGATTACCACCAAGTGCCCTCCTCTCAATTGATGGATTATTTCTCTCCCCTGTTGAATGCCACTTGGAGGAAACGCTGAGGGTGACTAAGCCAAAGAATGTACTCTGGATGGAGGACTTCAATATCCATCACCAAGTGGCTCAGTAAGCACCACAACTGGAACAAATTGTCTAAGTCCCAAAGGAAATAACTGGAACTATCATGAGAGACTGTGTTGAATAGTATAGATTTCAAACAGATCTAGAAAATCACAACTGGACATCCATGATGTGCTGTGGACCAGTTCAGCAGCAGAATTGTACTCTCGCCCAATTTTTAACCTCATGGCCTGCCATTACCCCCATTCAACTGTTACCAGCAAACTAGGGGATCAACCCTGGTTCAATGAAGAGTGTAGGGAAGCATTCCTGGAGCAGTACACCAGGAATACCTAAAAATGTATTGTCAATTGGTGAAGCTACAACATAGAACTACTTATATGACAAGCAACATATGGAGTTTGCAATAGACAGAGTTAAGCAATTTCCACAACCAACAGATTAGATCTAAAATCTGTAGTCCCGACATTATCCAGTCATGATTGGTGGTGGACAATTAAACAACTCACTCAGAAGGAGGCTCCATAAATATCTGCATCCTCAATGGTGGGGGAGCCCAGTACAGTTCTGAAGTTCTGAAGAAAGGTCACTGGACACAAACTCCTTCTGAACCATGACGTTATACAACAAATTCTTGGACTTTGAGTGAAAATTAAGGTACAATGATATAATTCTAAATCAGGTTGCTGGGTGGCTTGGAGATGATCTTGCAGGTGGTGAATAAGGACTGGAGAGGCTAAGGAAATCAGCAGCAGGAGACTGTCCTTTCCAACTTGGAGATAATGCACTAAGAAGTCAGGGCCTCAAGAGGCATTCCATGTGAGTGGCATACTATTTTCAGAAATCATGCTTCACACTCTGACCTCTCCAGTATTCTCCTGCAAAGTGCACCTCAGGTCAACACACCTTATAACTTGATTCATTCTCCAGGGAGGTAATATCCCCATCTGAACACTCAGCACTCACACTCATCCTCAGCCTATTATCCTCTTTCTTCATGCTTCATGGTAACCCTCCACAAATTGTGTTCTTCCCTCTTCTCCACCCAATGTCTTCGGGCCATTCAAACCCCTTTGCTTTCTCTCCTTACAGGGAAAGAAGAGATAATTAAACAAGAGACAAAGACTTGGGTGGAGTGTGGCCCTCCAGAGACCAGCACCTTTTCAGTCACTGCTAATATGTTCCCATCTATTTCATAGGAAGGAGATCCTGTTCAAGAAGGTTGCAGAAAATAACAGCAAGTTGTTGTGAGAGCTTGAACTTTTGCCTGTACACCCTGTGTTGGGGTCTCTCCCCCTTCCAGCTTGACCTCAGGGTTCATTCCATTAAAGGAGAAGGCAGCTAGTGCTACTAATGCTGCACCTGCAAAGGAGTGATTGAACATTTGTGAGAAAAATGTTTTGTACTGTAGTCTCTGAATGGCTATGTCTGGACCTCTTCAGTGTAATTGATGAAAGCCTCACCTGCTTGTCAGTTTCACTGAAGAACAACATTCACTAAGAACTCACCTCAGTAACCCTGGCAAGTTGTTGATGGGTCAAAGACAGGTTCCATTGTTGGGAAATCCAGGATTCGGGGCTCGTAATTGACATTTTAATAACCTCAACCGCTTCTTAATTAAATACCCAATAGATCCAAATAACTCTCCTTGATCCCATCCCAGAGAAAGCTAGAAGAAGTTTCAACTTCCACATCTTTCCCATCCTGTTAATACCAGAACGTGTTTCAAGTGGCCTGGGAAAATCCCGCCTGATGTCTTTGCTATCCCAGGTGTTGAATTGTTGGAAATGGTGACCTATCCAGATCTTGATGTCAAACAAGCAATGTGTTGCATTCCTTGGGAAAGTGATAAAGACGTTTCCTCTGGCAAACATGGCAGGATTCATTTGTTTTATGCAGAATATATTGCAGATTAGTTTATCTGGCAGATGTTCTCTGTGGTAACCTGGAAGTTTAATGTAGTTGTAACGTTGACAGTTATGTGAGGAGCCATTCCAATCATAGAAATTTTCTCCCTGCCATGGTACAACAGATGGCATAGCTCAGTCACGACCTCTGCAGTGAGACAAAGGCAGCAAAGATGGGTCTCCTGTGACATACCCACATTAAGTGTTACATTGTCTTGAAACGCAGGACTTTGGGGATTGCTGGGATGGAATCTTCTTCCTGAGGTGATTGCTGCAACAAAAGGCTCGATCCCTTCCATGAATTGAATCTCTTTTCCAATTAAATGGCATTATAAGGTCGGACATAATGCTGCTGAATTGTGTGCTGAAGTAACTGCTTAGCTTCAGGACAGAGGGATTGATTGTTACTCCAAGCAAACTTTGGGCAGGCACAGGAGTCCACCAGCTGACCACCTAATTGTCTCATTAGGTGGGAGGCAATACTGAAAACCTGCCCTTGAATTTAGTAAAGGGAAATACATACTATTTTAAAGCAATAGAGATGCCTATGCAGTGCAAAGGTTTAGCAATAGGTCACCTCAACAGGACTCACCACCTCAACACAATGGCTACAAAAGCAGGACAGAGGCTAGGTATACTGCGACGAGTAACTCACTTCATGACTCTTCATAGCCTGTTAAGAATCCACAAGGCACAAGTCAGGAGTGTGTTGGAATATCCTCCACTTACATGGATGAGTGCAGCCCAACAACACTCAAGAAACTTGACACCCTCCAGGACAAAGCAGCTCGCTTGATTGGCACTACATCCACAAGCATCCACTCCCTCCACCACTAATGTTCAGTCGCAGCAGTGTGTACTATCTACAAGATACACTACAGAAATTCACAAAACATCCTCAGACTGTACCTTCCAAACCTACCACCACTCCCATGTGGAAGGACATGGGCATCAGATTCACTCAGCTCCTCCAGTCCTCCTTCACCACCTCCAAGCCACCCAGCAACTTGATTTACAATTATATCACTGTACCTTCATTTTCACTCAAAGTCCAAGAATTTGTTGTATAATGTAATGGTTCAGAAGGCGTTAGTGTTCATGTTACTCAGAGCACACCATGCTGATGATGTTACACATTCAGTGGGGTTAACAGTGGAGAACCCAAAAGGGGTAGATCTGTGTCCTCCGATACACTACCTTCTCCTGCTTTTTAAATAACGTTTCCCATTTCGCAATTAATTGTCTCTTCTATATCGCAGCATGCTGCCTCCAATCCGAGAATAGATTTTTCCAATTCTCCTACCACCCCTAATAACCCCTCTTAACTTACATTGAGTTGATTCCAGGGCTGACTGCAGCATGACATTCCCACCCCGGACCAACTGGAAGAGACAACCTTACTGACGTGTCACAGGACCCCTGACTGATCTTACAGCAACTCCCCGGACTGTTTGCATTGGACTTGCAGAACTGACTATGACTCATTCCCAGACTATGGTGATATAAATCCCCTGAGCATGTCCAAGACTCTGGACTAATAATGGGTACTCCCCCTGACTCATTGTGACAGGACTCCCTGACTGAAGGCTGTCTCTCTTGGCCTGACTGAAGACTACCCTCCTTAAACTTTGAGACAGGACCATTTCTTTAGCACACATGGTGTGTTTGCTGCATAGACTGCTGGCAACTGGTGCAGGTGTGAGACTGATGTAGCACAGTGCCTTATAGCAAGATGCCCACCATCTTGACTGTTCAATGATGGCAACCAGGACAAGCTGCCTGGCTTTGTGTCTGTGCTAAAAGAGACAGAATTAACATAAACCTTTTTACTGTGGCTGAGGTGACCAAGTGCAAAAAGACAAGGTGGGGCAAGGCAGAGGCGCTGTGAGCATCCAAATAGGTGCAAAGTACATAAGCGCTAAAAGAATAATCTAAAAGCCCGAAATACAACCTGGTCAAATCCTTGAGATGGGTGCATGTGGTTGCCTGTCCCTGCAGTAAAGTGTCCTGGCAGCAGCATTACAATGTACTGTTACACTCCAAAGTATAGCATTTATGTGCAGAACTGTAATATAAATGTAGTGGCGATGAGACTGGGATGATGCTGGTAAGTGTCTCCATGGACAAGGGGCTGAGAGTAGTTGCTGCCCATGGAACATGCCCTAAGATGTTGGTGCCTGCTGTCCAGAATGGAGGCCTGGAGGAGCAAGTGGTGAGCTAGAGTCACCAGGTACCTGCTCAGACTTTTATGTCGGGAATTGTTTCCATTGAGTTTCTATTCAGCATTTAGAAGATTGGGAAACTGCATATCGAGGAGGCAAGAATTGTAATGCACGCAAATGGATGCAAATAGGCCACTCACCAGTGACTAATGAGATTCTCTTCTCACCATTTAAAACTTTTATTCATGCCATGAAGAATTGTACTTTTCTGGTCTTGCCATATTTTCCCAACTGACTCACCCATCCACACATTGTTCATCAGCTGGTAAGATTTTGCTCATTTCTTAAACTTGCACACTTTCTTAGTGTTTCTCTGTGGAAGGAGGATATGAGGCATTGGAGGCTGTGTGTCAATGTTAACTTTCTAAGGTGGAGGTGATCCAATATCTCCTTAGGCAGGTCAGCAATTACAAGCACCATGAGTACTACCAGCATGGCTGCCTGCAGTACTTGCTTTCTGGCACAGTTACATTAATTAATTACAATAAACTTGACATGCCTTTGTCTAGGAAGCATGTGTGAGTACATCATCAGCATGCTGAGAGATGAGCAGGAACAGATTGTTGGATGGTAGTAAAGTTGGTAAAACCCTGCATTATGATTGTCTTTACCACAAATAAATCCAGGCCAAATGTACTGCTGTAGATTAGTATCATGGCATTTTGAGCTCCAGTCAAAAAAGCTGCTGTGGAAGTTCCACCTGATATTAGAGCATTGGCTAAGAGAGACTTTGCTACAGAAGACACAGAAATAGTCACATTCTCCTTATTCTGTTTGTACTCATGATTTATCCATGTAACCTTCCAAGCTCTGCAACTTTACATACATTCTAGTGATTGTGCGAATAATTGTTGGTGAATATCAAATTGTATTTGAGCCAAAGCATTTAAAGGAGCCCTTGAGCATTCTACCTAGCCAATAAATGTGCAGTCCTATAATACCACATGCACTTATTCTTCTTGTTTCTGCATTGTTCTTCTTCCTACATCTCAATAACTAACCCCACAAGCGAAGAATGAGAGCCAAAGGATGATACTCACTATACGCTTGGATTGAAATGTGACATCTGTTTTTCCATTAGTTCTATAATTTCCCAGTTCATAAACTCTTCCCTTGGATGGAATCACGTGTCCTTGAGGAGTTGAAACCCTTCTACTCTTTATACATTGTTGTTTCTCCTTTCTGGCCTACATGTGCAAATATAGAAATGGAATCTATGTTGAAATGAGAAAAATGCGAGAAGATATGTGCCATCAAAATTCTCTCTTTGTCTTTGAAAGAATGCACAGGATCATTTAAATTCACCTGAACATGAAATATAGGTTCAGTTTAAATTTTTATCTGAAAATCAGCACTCCTAATATACAGCACGTTCTCAGTGTTGGACTGGTGGGTGAACCTGGATTTATGATCGCAAGTGAAATAAGAGGAAATCCAGCAGACTGAATGATGGGTGATCAGTTTGCTACCATCTGTTTTGTGCAAACTTTGAAAATAAATTTTACTTTAATGTGAAATGGCGCCATTGAAATTCATCGGAGGAACACGTCTCAAATTCAGGTTAAGTGTAACTCTAGCTGCTCGTATATGAGCATCATGTTGAAAGGTGAAACCCTCAATAAAATTCCCTGTCCTTGTCCAACATTAAATATCCTGCTAAGTTCATTATAGCTATAACTGTGGTTGTTACAAATAACTGATCAGAATAACTAAAAGCATGACAGAAGTTCATTCTCTTTAAGTGAGTTTTACATCATTGGTTGGGGGTTGGTGAGCAGGGGAAGTAGGGATTTCCACTGTCCTGTGAAAAAAAACTTCAGCCTTCCACATGCTCACACTGCACTGTGTTTCAAGCTCTGTGTTTTAACTCAGGCACATTTCTTCTTCTTTCTCATTCTCACACATAATTAGGGCAAGGGTGTCAGCTAGGTGTGGTTAAAACAAGTACTTTTATTCAGTTGCATAAATAATTTCATTAAAACCAGGCCAATGCTGCAAGCTAGAATATCAGATTAGCAGCCTATCATATTCAGTAAGCGCATTTTCTCAAGACACAATAATTAAAAAAATAAAATAATTCAACTGTTTGATTGTAAATGTAATTTTTACAACTGAGATTTTTCTCATGTCTCAAAACAACTTTAAACATTTATATTTTGCTTGTGATTATTGTGGCTAGAAGTGTAAATTATGTTTTTTTCAAAAAGGAATTGGTTCTCATAGCTCCTTACTATGAATTCTGAGAATTAATGTCTGTGTTTTTATTGTGAAGACAAAATGTTCTGTACAAATAAGCATGTTTAAGTTCAGGTTGATAATTATCATTTCTCAAAACATGAAAATTGTGACAAACTTTCCAGAATATACATATTTATATTGACCCTTTTTCTCCTGCATTCCCTGGAAGCTCCAAAAAGGTCTACAGAAGAAATATAGATTAGATTACATTACAGTGTGGAAACAGGCCCTTCGGCCCAACAAGTCCACACCGACCCGCCGAAGCGCAACCCACCCATACATTTGCCCCTTACCTAACACTACGGGCAATTTAGCAAGGCCAATTCACCTGACCTGCACATCTTTGGATTGTAGGAGGAAACCGGAGCACCCGGAGGAAACCCACGCAGACACGGGGAGAACATGCAAACTCCACACAGTCAGTCGCCTGAGGCAGGAATTGAACCCGGGTCTCTGGCGCTGCGAGGCAGCAGTGCTAACCACTGTGCCACCGTGCCGCCCACCATACAGATTTGCTATCTTACATTTTATGTGGTTGAGAACTTATGAGCAGATTCTTAGCATAACAGATCTACACACAGCAGGAGGGCAAGGGTTAGGTTAGGAACCTATTTGTAATTGAAGTGACTGCTTAATTCAGTAACGGCATTAATCTCTTGATTCCTGATTTCTAGATCACCAGTAAAGAATGGACATGCTAACTTGCTCCATATATCAAAGGATTTCTTGTTAAAGGAATTAAAAACTTAAACAGACAGAAATATGCAGGAGACCTGGCAGCATCAGTGGAGAAAGAAACAGAGTGAACAGAATCAACAGAATGAAGAATTAGTTCTTCAGAACTAATTCATGACTCCTCATCCACTAGGACTGAGGTTTTATTCCACAAGACTACACTTATCCACAAGAGCTTGACATAAAACCCTAACCTTCCTGAGGCATTTGTCCTTACAATTGTCAAAAGAGTTGATCCTCTGCTCATAGAAGCTCGACACCTGCATTTCTTTGTCTTACCCACCCATCTTGTGGAGTGCCATGTAGCTGAGAGTAACACAGTTGCTGCTGCTGCCACTGGTGACCCTCATGCTGATGTTGCTCTTGTTATGAGAGGTGCAAGGTGAGAGCTACAGAAACTGTTCTGATGCCAGGATGAAGGCTGACAGCAGAAAAGTGCAGCTCAAGGATAGTGCCATCCATGGCAGGTGGCATGATTTCCAATATGAAAATCACTTGAGAGCACTCTCTGAGAAATACTGTGAGTAGCAGCCTCTATAAAAGACAGGGTTGCAGCTATTCAATATTTGAAGGTTTTCCAGCTTGTCAGTTTCATTGAACGAGCACTTTCCACTATCCTCTCACCTGGTTGATCTTGTTGAGTTCAACGCAGTTTAACAAACTTGTGGCTGTTAAATCAGAATCCTGGCTAAATCCTAGGTTGATTGGGGATTTAAACATTTGAATTATTTACTCAACACCTCAGCAGGGTTCTCTGCTCACCTGTCACTTTATGGGTCTTTACTTGTCTACATCTCAACCCACACCCCACCAAGCTCCATCAGTTAAAATTCTCTCCTACATTTTTTTCGGTAAGTCTACATTATAACATTATTTAAACTGTAATTGCATGTAGGAGCTACCTGGTTTTGGCTGCTTGTCAATAGTTGCTCCAAGGACCTCCTCTTAACATTCTTCATCCTCTTACAGCCAGTAAATATACAGACTTGGAATCCTTACATGTAGAACCTGGCACCTGGCACCTAAAGTCCTGCTGTGTCTGCTGGTGGAAAGTGGCCTGCACACAGCTAAGCTGTTCCTTAATTCCTTTTGGTCTGGAAGCCATTGGTAAGCTGGCCCATAAGTGGCTTGTGGTTGGATAATCTGCCCCCAGCAATCTGCCTTCAGGAAATTGGTGGAGCAAGGAGAAACATGATGGAGCCAGGGACACGGCACACATGCTGTTGGTATGGAATTGCACGCCTGCCAAGTTCCATTCCTGGTTTGCGGATTTAAAATATTGCCTGAAGTTCCTTAAATTTGCCAGCATTGAATGTCATTGTCCTTCACACCAATCTATTTTGTAGAGCTTGTTGTAAAAAAATGTAATTTGTAATTTTGATGCACAGCAGGCTTTGTAAAGAAAATTTCCAATATATGCTGGGTAACTCAGAGAGACTATCGATTATCAAGAACACACAAGAAAGGTGTTGGTATTTGGGGTTAGAGGTGGAGAGAAGAAAAACAGATGCATTTATTGGTAAACAGAGTTATGAGAAATATCAATAGCTCAGGCAGTTGGGGCGTCAGGCAAGGATGGTTAAAAAGACGGAAAAGATGTAAGCGAAAAGACACCGTGGGCTGAAGTGGCGTCAAAGTAGGTGGGAGGACAAGACAAGAGAATGATGGATCACAGGCATTGACTGGGATGAAAAACAATCCTAAATCTATTTCCAATGAATGAAATTTCAGTTCAAATGCTTGCTACTGAGTATCTTGGAGGTACATACAGTACAATTCCTACATGAAGATGTAATAGATGATTGTTTCTGATTGGGATTTAATTAGTTGAAAAATTTTTTAAAAAGCTGAAGGTTTGTGCTCATCACTTCTCACGCATTTGACTATGTAAAACAATTGAGTACTCCATGAAGCACATGCTCAAACTGTGTTTTAAACAGATCATTTTGCAGCTTATTTTGTTCAGTTTTACTTCTTTCTTTTAGCTGTCTTTGAGGCACATTAGCTATTAGGTGAAGTGTATGTTTGGTTGGCTTGCTTTTATGCATCTTCTAAAGCTGTGCTTGAGTTGCTGCTCAGAGTAGCCAACAGATTTGATCAGTATTTTTAAGAAGGTCCATATCACAAGAGTTTGCGAGGATATTGGCTTGGGCTGATTGCCTCTGAAGACAATTATTTTAGAGTTTTAATTTTCTGTTTGTTGCATTCTCTCCAGTCCAGAAATCTGTAGTTCAGGAAAACCAGTTGTCCAAAAATCTTTCGAGCAGACCTCATGGCATCGTTTTAGGGCAGTTATTTGGGAGCAGAAACGTGGGAAAAGTGAAGTATTTAAATATATAACATTGTTTTCATTACTGCTTTATAACAGTTTAATACTTTGCATAAATACTTACATGTATGATGATTTCTGATTCACAAACTTGCAGTTAGGCATCTTAGTGTCATTCTATAGTCCAAACAATTGCAGAATCCAGTGAGTTACAGAATCCAATGGCACGAAGCATTCTAGACTATAGTGGTTACAGTGTATTAGAAACATTCGCCTATTGGTCAGGTAGATTCACAGTTAATTGAAGGCAAAATTAAAAATAATCAAAATTTGTTTTACTGAGAGCATCAGATTGTCCAATAAGTATGGTATTGCTGTTTTAATATACATTTATGACACATAGACAGGTTCAATAATTCTGAGTAGCTGAGCCCTGTAAAATGAATCTAGGTTAATTGCTTTCTAATGCATTTTGAAGTACAGCATGAGAAAAATAATAATATAATGAAATAATAATGAACTTGAAAGTGTGGTTTCAATACAAAAACATGGTATACCATCGGGAAATCACTGTGGTAAAATAGTGTGCAATAAAACCAAACTGAAATGAGCCCACATTACCGTAATCTTCAACATATAATTGTTCAAAGCAGAATACCTTTCACAAAATTGTGGAATTGTGTTGTAAGCAAAACTAAGGCTGCTCATCCATTTTTTTAGACATACTGATACCAGCAGTGAGTTGAGTTTGCAGATACAACTCTTAAAATGATGCTGTCTACCCATAAAGTCTTCATCATTTTTGTTTGACCTTAAGAAAAGCTTTGCTTGCCATGAAAAACAACTGATGACTGCCAGATGAAAACACAACAACTACATTGATTCCAAAATGTCTGAAAGCAGGAATACAATAAAAACCCAGTTTCACTGAAATGTTTTCAAGATTCATCTACGAGGGTGCAATGTAGGGGATTTTTTTTTGTTACACCATCCATTTGTCAAAGCAGAAATCCCAACTCCACAGACAAATGTGGTACAAAGAAGTGAACTCCACAACGGCTGGGAGGAAATGACGAAATAAAAAAATGCATTTTAGAACTTACATCTTCAAGATATCACAGAGCATCCATGAAAGGTGTTAGGGCTAATGAAAGAATCTCAAAATGTGCACATCAATATTAATCCTTTACGATGTAGGGTAAGAGAATTGGGGGCAAGGTTGAATAATCAGCAGTGAAGAATTAATCTGCTATACCTTCACTCACAACTACAACCTTAAAGGATGTCTACAATCTCCCTGAGTCCCAGTGCTTTTAGTTGCAGTTGTTCCTTCTCCCTCCTGCTCACAGACACTTCCATCCTCTCAAGTATCAACTTATGTTCTCTTCTGATGATGACCTCTCTCCTGCTTTGTAATCGCTAACCTCTACCCCAATCGTACTGAGCTTCAATTGTCACCAACCCATCCAGGATTCCCACTCTGGTCACCAGCCACTGATTTTTCCACCTAGCCACTAGTCATGAAGTCAATTTGGCTGATATAGGGTAGAAATTTTAAAAGTATTAATGAAACTCTTTCTCAATCTCAGTCTTGCCATGTTCTTTGGATGGAGTTTTAAAGTTCAAAAATGGCTCTTGAGCTTGCAACATTTTATCTGAGAAATGTTGAATGTTATCAATGAACCAGGCTCACTTGTTTCCTGCAAGGGTGGTGGAAAAACAAGAGGAGTGTCATTATAAATGCCCTACCTTGTTCAGACATTGACACTGTTGGTATTGACCATGCGACGCAAGTAGTACCATAAAAGGAAGAGATGTCTTTTGCTTTTTTTTATTGTGAAAAGCTACAGGGAACAGTTTTGTAGAGCACACAAGAAGCTTGAACTGTGGCATAGAAGTGTTTAAAGATGTGCTCAGAACAAGCATTGCTACCAGAAAAATCACAAATGTTGCACTGGAATCTAAGGATAGATGTAGACCAACTAAAGGTGTGGTTATCCATGTGTCCTACCAGTTTCTAAAATCTGGATACTTTGTAATGGTTCTAGGGGGAGGATGTTTACAATCACAGTACAGGCAGGAACATCTAGATCTGAGAAGGTTATCACTTGCTTTGTATAATCATCTGAAATTTCCTGCACTAGATTAATGTCCATTTTTTTCTGATCATGCTTCTTTGAAGCATCATGATTATGTTGAAAGTGCTATTTAAATACAACTTATTGTATGCTGTTTTTAGTCAGACTGTATCTGCACATAATTTGAAAGGAAACTTTTCTGCTGACAGCCCTAACAACTTTCATGGATGCCACCTACCTGTTGCATTCAAATCAACCCTGCCACCCAGTGAAAATCTGCACTTTTTCCAATTGATTTTTGCATTGCAAATGGGACTTGATTGAAGTTCTATCTCTTGTTATGATGGTGTTGATTTGATTCATGACGGATTTGCCTTGCATAGGTTTTAAGGATTCCAAGAAGAAATGATTCATTCTATGCTGAATAGGAACAGGAAAATGATGTTGAAGATTAATTGTGTAATTTAGATTTTGTAGGAGAAAGTGAGGTCTTTTTAAGGATTCCAAGAAGAAATGATTCATTCTATGCTGAATAGGAACAGGAAAATGATGTCGAAGATTAATTGTGTAATTTAGATTTTGTAGGAGAAAGTGAGGTCTGCAGATGCTGGAGATCAGAGACGAAAAGTGTGGGTGGTGGAAAAGCACAGCAGGTCAAGCAGTGTCCGAGGAGCAGGAGAATCAACGTTTTGAGCATGAGCTGTTCATCAGGAATGGGCTTTGAACTGTTTCTGGAGGCTTTGGATTTGCTGTAGGTAATGGTTATCCTGTTCAGGTCCAAGTTGTGATGGTGTGAATGTAATCTGGAGTCCATGCAGAATCAGTCAGCTCTGTAGGCTGAGGAAAGAGATGTGAGTGTGGTAGCAGGTACCTCATTCCTGATGAAGAGCTCATGCTTGAAATGTCAACTCTTCTGCTCCTTGGATGCTGCCTGACCTGCTGTGCTTTCCAACACCACACTTTTAGACTCAAATTTAGGGTTTCTTTTTTACCTATTTTCGAAGCCTGGGAAAGATGAGGGTAGACAGAATACTTTATACATTATTTCTTTCAAAATTCAAGAATGCCAGTCTTAAGCATTCAGTTTATTGTAAATTATTTTGCATTAGCAATAAATAACATTGCTGGCAAGGTGTGGGAATGAATCATTGGAAAAATGATACCTCTTTGACCTCTTTTTTTCTGCCTGGTCCACTCACTCCATGACACACATGGAAACTAACAAAGGAAACAAAATGTAAGTGAATATTTCTTCTTCTACACAAAAAAAGGTTTCAGCCAATTTCGAGAACTTTACCATTCTAATTTCAGTGGGTTTCCTTTCATTTGAACAAGCTGATCACGAGGGCTTAATCCCACCAGAGTAATATGAATTATGGTATTAGAAATAATATACTTAATTTAGTCTCTTTTCAGTGTGCATCTTCTTTTCTGCAAGCTGCAGAGCATGATGATTCAGATACATATGTCTGCACACACAGTTGCTCTAATGAGATGTTATGTTGTCAGTGGAGTCTTGCAACTTTCAGTTCCATAAGTAGACTTCTCGAAGCTTAGCTTTTTCATGTTCTATTATTGGGCATTTGCAGTGTTTTAAAGTGATTTAATGTGCCATAGAAAATCAGAGTTGATATCTATGTTATGGTGATTGTAATAATAAAACATGGTCAAAATAATTTATTGTACATGAGCAATATACCATTACTTAAATCTTGAATGTGCAACTTGAAAAACAAAATTGATGAATTATCACAGTTATATATCTGCTAATTAATAGAGTGGGTTACTTTAAATGTTTACATTTAAATTATTGTATATTAAGATTCAATGGAATTGCAGAGACAAGTAATGGAAAGGTTGCTCTGAAAGCTGGTTGCCATGCACAGTTGGCAGTTGGTGAATTCAGTGTCAATAAGTGACATGTCAGTGTGAACGTTATACAGGAACAGAATATCTTACCATGGTAAAATAAGTTATACTTAGAGATGTGAAGGGAGAAGAGAGCAAGAGAATAAGAAGAAGATAAGCTAACATTGAGAAAATTACTCTGATTATTTCTTTAAAGTTGGCATGAAAGAAAGGATTTTGGGATTTGATTTCTGAGAAAGTACTGAGCAACCACAGATGTGGAATGAAGATTTGCAGTGTACTGCTTCTCATTTCTCATCCATTAAAATTGGTAGTTTGAATAACTGTAATCTTTCTGACCCATGCTCACAACAAAGAAGGATTTGGACAACCTATTGATATGTTCAAACTCCAGATCCTTCTTAAAACCTACTTTGACCTCAGCAAAATTGCAAACCTTACCTACTCCTTCACTGTGGTTGAAGCTGAAAAGGTTTTCCTGCCTGTAGCCACCAATTGTTCAATATATTGCCTGCAGGTTGCCCATCCTCCTCACTTTATTGCTTTGTTAAAACCTTAGCTACCTATAATTGCCCTTTAAAGAGTCCTACTCACCAATCATGCACCCTCAATGACCAACATTGGCTCCCTATCCCCTAAACAATTCATAGCCAACTCTCCCCACCACATCTGGATTAGGTTCCGTAGCATTTTATCTTTTCCTTTCACTATGGGTACTTGTAAATGACTCACTTCTTCATCTATCATTGCAGTACAGCTTTCAGTCTCTTTAGTCCTTTTATGACTCTTCCTTTAAACCAGCCTGCTTCTCCACTTCTCATTCCACATTTAAAAACCTTCACAAAATATACCTTTTTGCCAAGCTGTCATTAATTTCTAACTTTCCCATCACAGTTCAATGTTTCAATTACTTAATTGATTTCTTAACCTTTATGGTAAGTGAAGTAAGAGAATTTCTGTGTCAGAAATGCTAATAAATATAAGGTATTGTTCATACATGGCACTTTGCGATTGATTTCAGGCACATCACATGTAATATGTGACCATTGTCCATGTAGCAAATGTCACGGTTGTTAGGACATTGGTTTCCTCAAGTTGAGATGTCTGCGCCCTATCTGGGCAGAAGTCTCACTTGGGAGAATTGTTACTTAATCAGATAGTTGGCAGTGCTTCAGGCAGCACCACAGTGAAATACCAGCAACAGTGGAAGAAGGCCCTTAATTGGCCATTAATTGGGTGGGTGAGGGTTGAAGAAATTCTATGCCATTGAGTTCAAGATAACCACTGATATGTAGTTTACATGTGTTGCTAATTAAAACAGTGTTTTAATATTTAATACTGCTGCAAAATACTTTGCAAGTTTTCCTCTCTTTCAACACTCCATTACCGCACACCACTAATTTTCATTACAATATTTAAGTTTCATTTTGATTATCTTCATTTTTTGAATTATAAAGTCTTCATATCAGAATAATTCATGCTTATCTTGGAATCTCTAATCTATTGAGTTTCCTACATGCAGTTTTTATATTCATTAGGTCAACTCTCAATAATAAAGGTGAGGATAAATGACAAAGGAACAATTGCTATGGAAACATTATCAACTACAAACTTAGCATCTTGGCAATCCAATCATGTAGAAAATTACTGAGTTATCCCTTTCCACTGAAGGCAGGACAGGTCCAATTCAGCCTCTTATTGCCCTGTAGTCTGTTGTCATTAATTAGGAACCTCATGGAAGAGCTTGACAATGTTTTGAAATGACACTGCTCAACAATGCTTAGTTTGGGTTCTGCTAGAATCACACATCAGTTCAAACATGGAAAGTAAAGCTGAATTTAAAATGCGAAGTGAGAAACACCCAAAACATGAGGGTGGCATTTGACTGAATTTGATATTAGGAAACCCTAGTAAAATTGAAATTAATGGAAATCAGGGCAAGAACTCTCTTATGAATGGAGACATGCTCAACATAAAATAAGGTGACTGTGGTTTTCCAAACAAATCACCTCACCACCACTATAGATGTTCTTGCGAACTGAAATAACCTTAAAAATATTCACAAGGAAACTTTTTTTGGAGGAGAAGTAGAACTGAGTAGACAGCAATAGTCCGTACAAGGTATGTTGTTAAGAAGGTCATGTGATTTGTTTAATTTCTCTTTCTATATTCAATAGTGTTTGCTTTTGTTTAAAAATGTGAAAGCTTGTGGCATAGTTCTGTTGATTAATTTCTGCATGTTCAGATTTCTTATCTAAATGTTAATGGTCTCTAACAGGTTGTAGAATCCCGACAGTGTGGAAACAGGCCCTTCAGCCGAACAAGTCCACACCAACCTTCCAAAGAGTAACCCACCCAGGCACAGTGGGAATGTGCAAACTGCACATAGACAGTCATCCAAGGCTGGAATTGAACCTGGATCCCTGGTGCTATGAGCCACCATGCTACCACACCATAACATTCCCAAATACATGTTGTCTCCTACCAGAAGCACAAGCCCCATCACCTGCAAGAGCCCCCTCCTCATCACATGACCATCCTGATGAGGAAATACATTACTGTTCCTTGATCATCATTAAGACTAGATCTTGGAACTTGCTCCCTAAAAGCACTGTGGTAATATGTACACCACCACACGGACTGCAGATATTTCAAAGGCAGCTCACTACTTCCCTATGGACAGCAAATGTTGGCCTTGCTAGCAATGCCTGAATCCTATGAATGGATTTTAAAATGCTAGTTATATTGAAAATTGCTAAAGGTGTTGTGGTTCTGTTCGCTGAGCTGGGAATTTGTGTTGCATTGTTTTCAAAGTTTGGGAGAAGATTTGTAGCTTGGGTGCTCGTTGTTATGGTTCTGTTTGCCGAGCTGGGAATTTGTGTTGCGTTTCGTCCCCTGTCTAGGTGACATCCTCAGTGCTTGGGAGCCTCCTGTGAAGCGCTTCTGTGATGTTTCCTCCGGCATTTGTAGTGGTTTGAATCTGCCACTTTCGGTTGTCAGTTCCATCTGTCCGTTGCAGTGGCTGGTATATTGGGTCCAGGTCGATGTGCTTATTGATTGAATCTGTGGATGAGTGCCATGCCTCTAGGAATTCCCTGGCTGTTCTCTGTTTGGCTTGTCCTATAATAGTAGTGCTGTCCCAGTCAAATTCATGTTGCTTGTCATCTGCGTGTGTGGCTACTAAGGATAGCTGGTCGTGTCGTTTCGTGATGCAACACAAATTCCCAGCTCAGCGAACAGAACCACAACAACGAGCACCCGAGCTACAAATCCTCTCATAAACTTTGAATTGCTAAAGGTATTTGGACCAATACTAAAAACGACCAATTGTATGTCATTACACTGTCACGTTTTGACTCAATGTAAAAGTGCAAGTACATCATATGTATAACAAAATTAAAAACACTGAAACAGTGACTACTTGTTTTGTTTTAACCAGTATGTCGTTGGACTCGAAACATACAAAAGCGATAATACATTTTAAGGCAACAGAAAATACTCCACGGGTATAAAGTTCCGACTGCAAACAATAATTGAAGTTTCACTTTTCAATAGTAAGGTGTAACTTTAACAGGAATAATTGTTGTTCAGAGCATAACAGATTAAGTTGATGTGAAGAATGTAAAACTATATGTTTAGAATAAATGCAGCATATTCAATGTTCTTTTTAAAAATGCACATGTTCAAGCAAACTACAACAATCCTATAATTGTCTTGTAACAAAAACTATCCTTTGCTGTTAATTATAGACATAATAATCATCAGATCATTTGTAGTCCACTCAAGTGCTTACTTATTTAATCTATTCATAACCCACATCTCAATAAGTCAAGCTTAAACAAGTATGAGGTGTGTTTTGTTAAGTAGCAGTTAGACATGACTTACCAAGGGATTCTGTAGAAGGTTTTAATGGCACCAGTCAAAGACTGAATGGTTACCACACATGTCTTGAATTCCTTAAAATGTTAAAATTTTCGTCATAACAGATAAAATAAAACAAAAATAATAACATTGTATACTTGGCGTGTGGGATGTTAATCATTTGAACTTTTAAATAAATAGATATATCACCTATACTAAACTATAGGTAAAATGCTAATGAAAAAATTACAATTAAATAGTGTTCACTTTGCTATATTGAAAGATCATTATGAAGGCGATGGGACATAAGTAACACCCCTAAATCATGACCATCTAATTTCAGTAATGACTGCTAGACAGATATCAAAGAAGAAAAGTCAAAGGGACAATTTTTTTTAGGGATCTCTTGGTAAAACTAGTAAGTACATCATCTATCCAACCTTTCAGTTACAATCAACACATGGCTTTGAGAGGCAACCAGGGGAAAACCAGAGGATAAAATAAAATGCATTTGTCCTTTTGCCGCTTAACACAGTCACAAGAATGGTTCCAGGAATGAGGACTTCAGCTATGAGGATAAATTGAAGAAGTTGGGACTTTTCTCATTGTCAGAAGAAGCTTGAGAGGAGATTTGATAGAAGTTTCTAAAATCAGGAGTGGGCTGGACAGAATAGATTAGGGAGAAGCTTGTAAACAAAACAAAAGAATGTGAGGGCATAGATTTAAAGTGATATGCAAATGAAGCAAGGGTGATTTGAGAAAAACAAAACTTATTCACCAGCGAGTAATACATTGCCTGGAAAGGTGGTGGAGGCAGCTTCATCAAGTCAAGATTAGAGTAGTGCTGGAAAAGCACAGCAGGTCAGGCAGCATCCGATGAGCAGGAAAATCGACGTTTTGGGCAAAAGCCCTTCATCAGGAAGAGTTTCCTGCTCCTCGGATGCTGCCTGACCTGCTGTGTTTTTCCAGCACTACTCTAATCTTGACTCTCATCTCCAGCATCTGCAGTACCCACATTCGCCTAGCAGCTTCAATTGAGGCGTTCGAGAGGGCTACATTCTAGATTTGAGTAGAAATGTTTGCAGAGATACAGGGAAAAGATCAGAAATTGGCAGTGAGGAATAAGAATCAGTGCAGCCAGGATGCTGTGAATGATTTCCTTCTGCTCTGTAACAATACTATGATTCTGTGGCTCAAAATAAATGGTTTGACATTTTCATTACATTTTACTGAAATTTTTTTGTGCTGTCTCCAAATTAATACTAAATCCAATTTTAGAAATACAGTACATCGAGTAAAATAATTATACATACATTTTCACAACTAAGAAAATGAAAATTAAATTTGCAGGGTTCCTCAATGCAACATGATGATAAAGCACATCAAAACATAAATATAGGGTACAATGGAGTTTCTACTTCCTTAGTCCTGTTAAGTTCCAAGCATGTAACAATGCTCCAGAAATGTTGACGAGAGGTCTGATGAGTCATAGAATCCCTACAGTGTGGAAGCAGGCCATTCAATCCATCGAATGCACACCAACCCTTCAAACAGAATCCCACCCAACACCCTCACATATCCTATTGCTGTAACACTGCATTCCCCATGGTTATCCACCTAGCCTGCACATCCCTAGAAACTATGGCCAATTCACCAAACCTGCACATCTTTGGACTGTGGGAGGAAACTGGAGCACCTGGTGAAAACCTATGCAGACATGGGGTAGAATGTCCAAACTCCAAACAGTCAGCTCAAAGGTGGAATTGAACCCAGATCCCTGATGCTGTTAGGCAACAGCACTAAACATTGAGCTACTATGCCTTCCAATGGGATAGAAATCTACATGTGATGGGTCATCCCAGACTTCTTTCATGTTCTTCTTGTACAGAAGTCAAAGTGGCATTCACTGACTACTGAGATAGATCACCAATGTCACGCCAAGTCAGTTAACATCAATGCAAAGCCTGCATGAACCCAGGGAAATAGGAGCAAACAAAGATTTTAGCTCTAGAATTTGGATTCAAATCCAGCTGAAGATAATGTGATGAATTCACATTATGCCTGTAGGAATTTGACATGAAACAGTATGTGATTATTCAGACAGGTTATATTCACAATGGTAAAGAATGAGTTGCCATTTTTATAGTTCCTTAAGTTTGGAGGAGGGTACAGGGAGCAGAGCTCAAAGTGCTTGATACTGTCCCTTGCTTTCCAAAATCAAACATCTCACTGTACAGAGCTAACATCCTCCACCATAACGAACAGAATAAAGTAATGAAAGAAAGAGAAAAACTTCATTGGGATCTCATTGTTCAAATGTCAATAGCAAGATTCAAATGCTTCTTATGGGGAAAATGTAACTCCACAATATTCTCATGCTGTTAGCAAAATGTGCATTGAGCTCATTTTTGGTATGAGAATTCTATCAAATAAATATGTTGTGTATGACACATCAAAATAAGTAGATGTCGATTATGACAATAAAACACCCAAAGGAAATAAATATAAGACACATCAATATCCAGAGCAGCAGAAGACAATTGTTAGAGAATTGATCAAAGTAGTACATTGCATCTGTTTGATACATACTGCCCATTATGTTCTTTATGAAGTGTCCTATTGGGGTCTTACTCTTCAAATATGAGTCTGAAGACCCTTTTCTTTTATTAGTTACTAAGCTCCTCATATTTGTTCCATATTGCATCTGGTTGAAAGTCTAAGCTTTATTGTCTTCTGTTATTGAAAATCCAGATCTCTGCAGCCTACTCCCCGAGGTCAAGCTTTGTCTGAGAATACATTCTCATTTCAGAGTATAGTGAGGCTGTCTAGAGAGGAGGAGAGAAAGATTATGACTGTAATACACTTAAATCCAATTTATTTGCTTGCCTAGAAACTTGACCCTTACACAAATTCTTCTGTTTCTATATTTAATTCTTTTATAACACTAAGGGTTAATGTTAACAATGCTGCAGATAATACAAGTAGCTCAAAGATGCAGCAATTTTTGTCCATGTACAGAATTCATGACCTGACCTAAACTGTATCAGTAAACTGATATTTAGTGTTGAGTGATTAATAGCTGACAGTATAAAACAAATGTATTTCAACAGCATGCTTCTTTAGTCAAATAATACTGGAATAAAATGTGCTAAGCACTGCACAGGTTTCTGAAAAATGCCTAGGAATACAGATTTTTTTTTTCAAAACAACTTCACAGCAGGAAACCTTTAGGCCATCTGGAAATTTTTTCTTCGTATGGAAATCAAGGTAGTTTGTGAATAACTACCTACTCTGAAACAGATTAAAGCATTCTTTTTCTATATTTCATGTGCTCATCAAAGAACTGCCTTGCAGCCAGCATTAGAGGGTACATGCAGAAAATGTATTCTTCCATTTTGTTAATGTCTGCTCTGTGTAATGTTGGAGAATATCCTTAACAATTTCTTGGCACTTTGCTGAATTTGGTTTATTTAACTATTGATACATACGAATGGAAACGTTCAGTAATATTGATTTCGACTTTTGCTTGACTTAAAATGAAAAGAACAAGAAGCAGCTTCTAAACAAACTCTTTCACTTACAATTATTTCATTAGCAAATCTAAATTTAATTTCAGAATATATGGAAGCAATGAGAGAATTGTTTTAAGATGGCAAACAAAGCTGACAGAGCTTGAAGTTCCTCAGGGTCTCCACCAGTCACCATGACTATGTTCATGTCTTGCCCTGGGGTCCCCATTGGTGTCCCAACAGAATTTAGACAGGAAACATGTAGGACCTCTGCAGAATTTCAGGGCTTGAGTTTCAAAATAAATGTATTGACTAATGATTTATTTTCAGTTTTACTGTGCTTTATGTTATTCATAAGCTGTTGCAAAAGTTAATTTACAATGGAATGAATCCAGACTATTTTCAGCTTTTTCTGAATTTCGTATTTCTTTATGAAGTTTTGGGCCTATTGTCTAAGGCTGTATTTATACTACAGTGTAGCATACGTCAGATGTAGAATCAGGAGGAAGAAGGCCTGCACGCTCTACACCCACACCAGATCCCAGCTCCCAGCCCTGCCGAGTTTTCACCATCCCCCCAGACCTCCCCCTCACTGAGGACGAACGACGAAGGTCAGTCCTCAGCAAAGGACTCACCTTCATCCCCCTCCGTCCACGCATCAATGAATTTAATACACGCCGTGACGTCGAACAATTCTTCCGTCGCCTCCGCCTCCGAGCTTACTTTCACAATCAGGACTCCTGCCCACCTTCTGAGGACCCCTTCACCCACCTCCAACACACTGCATCCACCTGGACACCCCGCGCCGGCCTATTATCTGCCCTCGACCTCTTCATTTCCAACTGCCGCCGGGACATTAACCGCCTTAACCTGTCTACCCCCCTCCCCCACTCCAACCTCTCACCCTCACAACGCGCAGCCCTCCAATCCCTCTGCTCCAATCCTGACCTCACCATCAAGCCAGCGCACAAAGGGGGCGCAGTGGTAGTCTGGCACACTGACCTCTACATCGCTGAAGCCAAACACCAACTCGAGGACACCT
>NC_057731.1:23265971-23374228 GCF_004010195.1 Chiloscyllium plagiosum | reverse complement strand
CTAGCTTATCTCTCCACGCTTCAGGCTCACTGCCTTTATTCCTGATGAAGGGCTTTTGCCCGAAACATCGATTTCAAAGCTCCTTGGATGCTGCCTGAACTGCTGTGCTCTTCGAGCACCACTAATCCAGACTTCAATTCAGAGTCAGCTTAAGCTTTTGGCTCTGGAATTCCCTCCCTAAGTTAATGACTTAGCTACCAGTTCCCTGCACGGCAACTGTCTGAGACTAAACTGATATGTTTCCAATGTTAAGATTTTCATCTTCAGTTCAAGCCATTTTGCAAAGTCCCAACATCTAAAGATCAGCTCACTCATCTGCTATTTTGGTCTGTAGCTGTCAGATGCTGGCTAGATTTGGGATGCCATCTCCAAGGCAATGAGGATGGGCAAATGGTGAAGCCCAGGGTTAGAGGTTGCTTTTGTTTCCTGGAATATCAGACCAGTTCAATTCATTATTGCTAGGCCCCAAACTCTCACAATTGATTCTGCCTAGAAATAATTTGATCTTTGTAAGAAGTAGTTTTTCAGGGACAGAGTTTATTTTGTCAAAACTGGAAGAACCTTTGATGGGACCTTCACTGATTAGATTACTTACAGTGTGGAAACAGGCCCTTTGGCCCAACAAGTCCACACCGAAGCGCACCCACCCAGACCCATTCCCCTACATTTACCCCTTCACCTAACACTACGGGCAATTTAGCATGGCCAATTCACCTAACCTGCACATTTTTGGACTGTGGGAGGAAACCGGAGCACCCGGAGGAAACCCACGCAGACACGGGGAGAATGTGCAAACTCCACACAGTCAGTCGCCTGAGGCGGGAATTGAACCCGGGTCTCTGGCGCTGTGAGGCAGCAGTGCTAACCACTGTGCCACTGTGCCGCCCACTAATTGTTTTGATTGACAATTTTATGAGGAGGTAAACTAAAACCAAAATACCATAAGATATAGGAGCAGAATTAGGCTGTTCAGTCCATCAAGACTGTTCTATCATTCACTCATAGCTGATATGTTTCTTAATCCTGTTCTCCTGCCTCCTTCGCATAACCCTTGATTTCCTTAAAAATGTCAGGTTTCTTTAAAGTGAATGATGAATGTCTAATTTTTTAAAAAACTCATAAGCTTTTCAAAGACTTCTTAGTCTTACGAGGCTCATTGTTAGTGTGCCCAGTAGATTCAAGAAGAGTACATCAAATACACAGCAGATGTCAGAAAATTAATAAGAAAATCAAATCATTGCACTGAGTCCATACCGAAATCACCATAAACTATTACAGTACAGTATGTTGAAATTCGTGAGTATTTTTAAACTTACTTGTCAAAATGTTTGCGACTCTACAGCAGGTCTCCCCCAAGGTTTGTTAACCAACTTATTGGAGTGGTACCCACAGCCTTCAAGAACTCACAGATCTACATAAAAATATGAGGAACAGGGAAACCTGATTTTCCAGTAGGAATTTGAACAGCAACCCAGGTGTCACTGTAAAGAGTGCAGCAAGTCAGGCAGCATCCAGGGAACAGGAGAATCGACGTTTCGGGCATAAGCCCTTCTTCAGGATCATTCCTAAAGAAGGGCTTATGCCCGAAACGTCGATTCTCCTGTTCCCTGGATGCTGCCTGACCTGCTGCGCTTTTCCAGCAACACATTTTCAGCTCTGATCTCCAGCATCTGCAGACCTCACTTTCTCCTCACTGTAAAGAGTGTTTGGTTTGTGCTCCGACAAAATACTGGGGTAGTGGAAATGGTAGGGGAGTTTTAAAATGCATCCTCACAAGCCCCCGATTTGTCCTTAGCATCAGGAGATGTGAACTCAGACCCTGGTATCACATTTGATCCTGGGGTCAGTTTTGAAACATAGACAGTAATCATGCCTTCGCTATGCCCACCTATTTCTAGTTCCACAACATGGCCCTGACTTGATACTTGTCTTTGTTCACCCACTGCTGAAATCTTTATTCATGCTTTCATTCACTCTATCTAGATGATAACTCTTTCAGAATGGGTTTGGAAGACAAACTGTTGCATTGACTCCAACACCCTAACTGTTGCTAATTTTCAGGGTGCCAGGCACTGGACAGCCAAATTAACTGCCTTAGTTAGGGCCTTTTAGTATGCAAATCAATGACCAATGATGCTTTAATGTAGCTGGCAATTTTGTGAGATATTCCACTGGTTTTACAGGCCTCAAGCAGGAAAATAAACCTCAAAAATGGAAGCTGTTAAGAGCCAAAAAATGGGAGTGCACATAAATAACCTGATCCCTTTCTTTTATGAATTTTCCCACACCCAGACTTGCACCTGGCTGGGTAAGTCATGGTATGTAGGTATCATTGGTATTAGTTCATGGTATGTAGGTGTCACTGGCTAGGACAACTTTTAGTTCCTATCCCTAATTACCTTGGAGAAGGTGGTGGTGAGTTGCTTTCTTGAACCACTGCAGATACAATAATAGTAATGAGCCAAAATGTGGAATGGAGGCAGGACTGGAGGTGGCTAGGCCTACCACTGGTCAGTTGTCAGTTTATCAACGTGTTACCACATCCAGGCCACTTGGAACATTTCAGCTCAAGGAATAAATAGTTACTTACATACAAGTAGCATTGTTAATGGACTATGAAGGCCATTCTGCTTTTGCTGACTGAATTCTAATCTTTTCAAAAGTTCTGAGAGGGCCCTTCTACTTTGAGGTACCCTCTTTCTCTGTTCTGCCTACTTTAGTGGCCCCCACCTCTGGCAAGCTATAGGTGTTGGGATAACTGGAGTTTTCAGGTCTGAGACTGATTTTAAACTAGTTAATGTATATGGAGCAAAGCCTAGTAAATAATATTGAGGCACAGATCAACACAACCTTATTAAATGGCAGATCAAGCTCAGGCAGCTGAATGACCAACTCCTATTAATATAAGTCATTGATGAAGGGTTTGCCCGAAATGTCGATTTTTCCTGCTCCTCAGATGCTGCCTGACCTGCTGTGCTTTTCCAGCAACACTCTAATCTCCAGCATCTGCAGTACCCACTTCTGCCTTCCTATTACTATAAATCTGTCTGTTTTTGTTGCAGAGTAGTGGCAATTCAGTTTATTTTCAATTAGAAATTAACATTTGTATACAATGATGGCATGAGTTCTAAACATGTTTTGAAACAGAAAAATGAACTCATAATAATGTTTGGGTTTTACAATATATTCCTTGCCAATTTTTAAAAGTGTTCTCGTAGTTTTAAAGTGACATAGACAATTCTAGAGAAAATATGCTATTTTGGGAACCAAAGCGATTGTAGAGGTAGTATTTTCTTCCGGGTAGCCAGTTATCTTTTCAGAAATGCTTAGAAGGCAGATCTGTACTGACATACAATACGTTAATGATTGTGCATTTGAGTGTTAAAAGAAAATAAGTCAGCTGTCAATTTGTTATTTTCATTTGTTAAGTGGATAGCTTGAAATTGGATAGAGTGACAGAGAGAAAGAATGTGAGAGGATGAGCAACAATAAGTTAAAAGGAAGAGTAAATGGAGAAACAACGATCATAAACCAAAGCAAAGAGAATGCCAGAGAGAAAAAAAAGTGAAATAAAGACAGAGTCGGCAGGAAACAAAGTGAGAAGGGAAAAAAAAGCAGGATCACTATAATGATAGCTGAAGTAAGAGCTCAATGCAACAATGGGTTGTTAGAGAAGGAAAATAGAAAAGCACTAAGTTATAAATGTTAAACATAACATTGTTTATAAACATTGGTCTCATGTTTTGTTTTATTGGATTCCCCTTTTAGCTCTGGGGAAACTCACTGGAATATGATAAAGACTCAATTCTATCAAGTTGTCACTTTTTCCGGGAGTTTCCATTCTGCTTTATAATAGGAAGAAGCTTCATCTGCAAGAGGTTGCCATTTTCCCACCTCATTTGGTATCAAAGGCTGGTAAATGTAGTAAGAGAAGGTTTGTGAGTTTTCAAATGAACAAGATGGACCTAACTGTGCAGTGAGGGAGGGGATCTATATGAAAGATCTGGAGCCGTAATATAAGAAAAACAATGCTTTTAAGCAAATTCAATTTGGCTTCCAAATGTACTCGGCTGGATAACCGAGGGTGGTGTATGAGTAATTGTCCTCCCCTATATGCCACACAGATGCTTGAATTTCCTTGCTACATGGGACTTGTGGATGTCAGTAATGTAACAGCCACAACACTATTAAAAAAATGTAATCGTCCTCCTACAAAATCCACAAATTCCAGTGGAGATTTTGCTCATGGGCATTAGCGGGTGAAATGATGATATAACTATCAAGACTATGACCCATTGATTGTCAGGAACTATCCATTTTGTATTGATTTAGGTTTGTTTTAATAACTTCTGTTAGTGGTAAATAATGAGAGATACCACTTCCAAGAAAATAAATTATGAAATGGGCATTTTAAAAAGAATCAATTCAGCAAATAGATTTTTAAGAAATACTTTTATCAAACCAATTATATTTATTGTATCCAATGGTCATGATAGAATTGAACCCACATTTATCCATAAATCAATCAGCTGTATGTAGCAACTCTATAATCTTCATTACAGATCAAAATTCTACTTCTTTAAACCACATCCTATTTTCACCTTCTTTTCAGAATGCAGTTTTACAAGTGTGAGCAATCCTCTTTTTTTAACCCAAGTATGATAATCCCGACAGTAAATTGTGATCGGTTATGTAACAACAGAGTACTGGTATTCTATTCTCATCCATGCTTAATTTCCTCTGTACCCAATCCTTACTTGATTTTTTTTTACATGTTCCAATAAGTTCCCCTTAAAAGTACTTTTAGAGAATCAAGACAGAATAGCAAATGCATGCAAGTTGCATAAACAGGAATTTATCCAAATAAGTTAGATACAGTAATAAAATAAATGAAACTTTTATTTGATTGCTTGTATGTATTTCCCAGCAGAGGTCACAGGTTGGTGCTCTGGTGAGAACACCTATTGATTGAACTGCTTGCCTGGCCTGGAGGTTCATTGAAGTGTTTGTCAGGTCACACCATGATCCAGGTAATTCAGCAGAGATCAAAATTTTGACATAGTAGCTCCCTCCTTGGGATGGTTCAATACCTGGATTATGATGACGTTATCCACTGAGCCAGCATAAAAGCTTCTTAAGGAAACTACTTGAAAATATGCCAAGGGTCAAATTACGACAGGGTCTTCACTAATCACTTGCCATTACTTCTGTAGAAAAGCCTAGGAAATCTCTGAAATATCTCTGCGGAAAATGTTAACTTACAACTTTTCAGAGGAATCTATTCTAAATGTGTTGTACGACTCATTGATAATAAACAAAACCAAATCAGCCTCACTATCATTGGATTCACAACAGAGTGAAATTAAAATAATCACTGAACCTCAAAATTGCCTAATTATTTCTAACCAGTCTTTACAAATAACAGCTCTTGGACACCAAGTTTATAACTTAAGCAAAATTCCATAATTTATTCTTAGTACTGTGACTTTAGCAGGATAAAGCTAAACAAGGTAATCTAATTAATATCTATGATTTAAACCCAATCTTCGTCAACCATATGCCTGCACACACAGACAGACGTGGTTAAGGGATGCATTAAAAAGAAAATAAAACAGCTTAATTAAACAGTTTCAAATGATGGATGCCAAATCTTCGTGCAATCCTTCGATAACGAGTGTTCACAGTCACCAGTGAATGCAAACAGTTTCAGTAAATTTCCAGAAGCATTTATTTATTTCTTACAAGGATTCTTTTCTTAGAACATTCAACAATTCTTTAACTTAATAGAAAACTACATATGGTAAAACACAGCAGCCAGTCCTGAGCTTCTAAAATCACTGAGCACCTGTCAAAACCAGTCCAAATCAATTTTCTCCTTTTTTTAAAATCAATATTCTCTGTGATTGGCTGGTTAGCACTGGAGAGAAAATGAGGATTGCAGATGCTGGAGATCAGAGCTGAAAATGTGTTGCTAGAAAAGCGCAGCAGGTCAGGCAGTATCAAGGAACAGGAGAATCGACGTTTCGGGCATAAGCCCTTCATCAACATTCAATCAAGTTCCAATCCTGGGTATAGCAATGCTTCACACTGAATCAACCACCGCGTTCCTTACATCAGTATTTAAGTTGCATTATTTTCCAGGCCAGTCACAAACACAAAACACCTATATTTGTTTTCTTCTCTGTTAAGACATGCATCTGGTAAAGGTTCGACTAAGCCTAACCGCAATTCACCAATTCTACCAAAATAAATAAGAAAAATAAAATAGAAATAGAATGGGTCTCTACAGTGTCCTGTTGTGACAGCAAAAATAAAAACCTCCCTTTGTCTATTTTTGCTTAGAGCTTACCACCTTTTTATCCATATTCTCAATGGACAGCTTATTTTAAAAAAAAAGACTTTCTTACCACAACACTCTCCACCCCACATACACATATTATCCACCAATCTTAGCTGCTTGAAGTTCAGAATCATATCTCTATTCAAATATTTCTTATGAATGCAATGCCAAATAGTTCCATGGAAGACTTTGGAATAAATGCAGTTGACTGCTAGAAAATCCTTTTTTTGGAGTATATTATTCAGAAATTTTATGGAGATGTGATGGCCTAGTGGCACTGCTGCTGCATTAGTAATCCAGAACCCATTACAGATGGTGGAATTTGAATTCAATAAAATCTAGGATTAAAAGTTCAATGATGGTTGTGAAATCATTCTCGATTGCTGTAAAAAAAACCATTGGATTTGCTTTTTCCCTTCAGAGAAGTAAATCTGTCAACTTTACCTGGTCTGACTTACATACGATTCCAGACTCCATATCTATATGATTGACTCTTAAGTGACCTCTGAAATGGTTGAGGAAGTCACTTATTTGCATGAACCACTAAAAAAGAACTTACAAAATAGAATGAAATCAGACAGACAATCTGACATCAACCTAGGGGGCATCAGAAGCAACAATGGCAAACTTGGCCCTGTCAACCCTGCAAAGTCCTCCTTACCAAATCTGGCATCCACTGCCAAAATTGGGAGAGCTGTCTCAGAGACTAGTCAAGTTGCAGCCTGACAAAATCATATTCACAGAATTGTACCGAACACATTATGATCCCATACAACACCATTATCTTTCCTAAATATGTCCTGTACCATTGGCATGACCAACACAGCAGAGATGGCAGCACAGTAGCATACAGTGCGGAGGAAGTTGCCTTGTGAGTTCTGAACATTGATTCCTGATGCCATGAAGTTTCATGGCATCAAATCAAATATTGGCAAATATTGGTAATCCTACTGATTACAAAGAATTGTACTCCTCCACCTAATCAAGCAGTGCTCATCCATGCTTTCAGGAATAACTAAAATTGCAAGGGCATGGAATATAATATAGGTAAGCAACTTTTATTTTCATCACAAAGAGTGATTTGACAGCATTAGTACTGACTGAACTGGTTGAGTCTGAAAGAACAGAACTGCAGATGGTGAGGGAACCAACAACAGGGAAAAACATATTCATTCTCATCAATCTGCCTATTACTGATTAGTTCTAGATTCTATTGAATTCAAATTCCACCATCTATCTTTGTGCTACTAATGCATTCATCCATAACAATAGTGTTAGGAGTGACCACCGCACTGTCCATGTGGAGAAAAAGTTCCACTTTCACTTTGACGATATCCGCCATTTTGTTTGTAGCTACAACCATGCTAAATGAGTAAGATTTTGAACAGATCTAGTGACTCAAGGTTGGGCATCTGTGAGGATGATCTGCAGTAAAAGAATTCTATGCGAACATAATCTGCAAACTCTTGGTACAGGATATAATTGCACCTTTCCACAGTCAGTGTCATATCTAGACTACAACAGCTTGGTTAAACATGTGGCAAGTTCTGTAGTAAAAGTATGCAGTATTGTCAGGGTCCATAGCCATTGCAGTATTAAGTGCTTTCAGTTGCTTTTTGACATCATGTGGAGTAAATCAAAGTGGCTAAAAATTAGCATCTGTGAAGGAAGCCAAAACTTAGCATTCACTCAATACTTCTGGCTGGAAGTTGTTATAAAAGCTTCAGCCATATCATTTGCACTCATGTGCTGGGATCTCCCATCAAGGTTGAAGATATTTGAGGATCCTCCTCTTGCAGTATGTTGTTTAATTGCCAACTGGATTTGGCATAACTGTACAGCTGAGATCTGATTTGGAGGTTATAGAATTGCTTAGATCTATCACTTGTTGTTTGTGCTATTTGGTACACAACTAATCCTGTTTAATAATTTCACCAAGTTGGCACCTCACCTTAAGTTATGTCTGGTGCTCTTCCTGGCATGTCCCCCTGCACTCTTCATTGATATCATGCTTGATAGATTGATGGTAATGCTAGAGTGGACATACAAAGGGTCACCAGTTTCTCAAGGACAGCTAGGGATGGGAAATACATGCTGGACCAGCCAGCAAAGCCCATATCTCATGAATAAATAAAAAAAAATAGTTTTCACAACATAATTCCCTTAGCAACAAAGGGTTACACAGTTTGACAATTTGGATGTTGACATGACACTAGTATATTAGTTTAGTAACAGCTTGTCAGGCAACTGCTGGTGTTTTTTAAGATGAAATATTTTTAAATCAATCTGAAATTTGTACCTCCTTGAAAGAGCAGAGTTGTCAAACCCTTCGGTTAGACCATAGAAACAGAACATAAATCCTTCACTTTATATGAAATAAGGTAAATTTTAAATTTTACAATATTCAGCAATGGAATATTTTGGTACAGATAAAACTTCTGAAAAAGTATTGAAATTTTCAATTACAAATGATCAAAAAAGGAAAAAAAGAAGTAACTTTCAGCCTTATAAGGTACATTACCTGTTTGGTGGAAACTATTGCCGAATCTTGATGGAAAAACTGAGGGAAAGAATTACTGTATTTGGTTTGATCCAAACCTTTTATTCCCCCAAACGATCAGTGTGAGCAGTAGGGTTCTGCAATTTCTGAATTTGGCTGAGGTTTCAGTACGACTCTTATCAGGCTTTGTAGCAGACTCTTCAAAGTTTACCAGATTACTCAAGCAAAGAGTCTTGAAAAATGGCAGTGTAAAAAGTAATAAGAGAAATCCAAAGTTTACAAGCCATCTTGGAATATTCCCAGATGCAGGGATGGTAGAAACTCAGCTCAGTGGAGCCGAGTTGCCAATTAATTGAGTGAAGAGACCAATGAGCTGCCATTTTCTAGCTTCACCACGATGGCCACCCATGTGCCTCTGATGCTGTCAGTGGAACACACTCTCTGCCTGATCATGGCACAAAATCTCACACCAATTCTTTAGTGATTTCTTAACATGAAGGCACTGTCTCTTTCTCCCTGAGGCCTTAGCAGCGGCCACATTGATTGGTGATACTGCTAAAATGCAAGCTGCTTGTTCTCCAGTTGGAGAACTGTCACTCTTCTTAACTGGACAGTGCTCCTGGCAATGACCTTTGTACAGGCTGCTGAAGTAAAATCATGTGCTTTTGGTTCCAGAGGCAGAACATTCTTCCTTCATTTAAAATACTGGCCTTTATTACATAAAATGTTGTGAAAAATCACCTCTTACTACCCATATTGGCAAAATTTTCACGCAATAAAGATAATTAACTCATGGAATTAAAATTATTCCTCAATTACGTAGAATCAGCTTCTTACAAAACAATTCTATATGTTCGATTCTAAAGCTTGTTTTCTTAACTTAAGCATAAATCCACTTCATCTTCTTATTCAGGATAGCATTCAGTTATAGATATTCTATTTTCTGTTCATAGAGAATATAATAAGATACTAGCATATATTCAGGAACAGCTAAACATTGAGCAACTGCAGTGACCTTTTAAATGTAATTCACTCAGATAACAAGTACACAGAAATGTTTCAATGAATGATTTACTTGTGTTTGAAAGAAGATGAGTGGCAATAGAAATAACATATTACTCTCAATTGTGAGGATGTCAAGATATGAAAGAGAAATCCAAAGTATTTCTTTCTTTGAGCCTGTCTGACTCCTATAAGCTTATCAAATATATATCCATTCATGTGGTCCAATACAGTCTGCTAGACTACTTCTCTGTTCGGACTGGCTGTTTTTTATTCAGAAAAGAATTTATAAAATGTCATGATTAACAAATGTCTTTTTATTTTTAAATAATTATCTTAAAGCTTTTTGTACACATGTCTACTTAATACGGTGAAAGATGATAGCGCTGGGAATTTTTTTTTTTCATTTTACAATATGACAGTTTCAAGTGCTCCCAGTCAGCTATGGCAAACTCAAATGCAATGTAGAGCACCCTCTACTGCATTAGAGCAACATCTCCTCATTCACATTGTGCTTTCAGAGCCCTTAAATTAGATTGACGAATTCTTGTCAACTTTTAATGATAGGCTATGCTATGGCCATATATCTAATGGGAATTGAACTGAAATGGCCAAATTATTCCCATTCTGTTAAAAATATATATATACTATATAGGTCCTTTAATCAGATAACTTGAGATTCTTCAAGTACGAATGAGACCTCTCTTCAGCTTGATATAAAGTAGATTATTATTTGGGTTAATTTTAACCTAAACAAAGCTGAAACTATGACACATTGCATACAAGGAGAGTATTCTGAGTTAGTGTGGAAAACAAAATAAGGTTCTGATAAATTCTGTGGTACTTTCATATCTCTAGTGATAAAATATTGTAAATATATAATTTTACTGAATGAATTCTGTTGCACGAAGATTCCATTCCAGTGCTGTAGTGATCAGTACAACAAAGGATTAAAGAAAGAAAGAAAAATATTGCAGATGCTGGAAATTTGAAAACAAGCACAGTGAAAGTTGGAAATAGTCAGCAAGTCAGGCAGTGTTTGAGGAAAAACATAAATTTACCAGGTCGTGTTTTGGGTCAAAGACACTTCTTCAAGTCTGGAATGTATCACACCTGAAGCAATATGGCCAACAGCAAAGGGGCAATAGAAAGAAATCAAAAGGAAATGGAATGAGAGAAAAGATGGAATATTGAGGGAAATCAAAAGAATAGAAGACACATATGAGGCCTAGAGAAAATGCAAATAGGCAAAGTTATAAGAGGTAATAAAGGAATCATGAAAAGCTAGCAAAGTAGCAGGGCAGTCTTGCAGAAAAGCAAAGGATGGGGTTTACACAGATGGGGCAAGGAGAGGATTGACACTTGGAGTGGAACTCTCTTGTCAGAACACCACTGTGGATTGATATACCCATTTATATCAATATGGTTTTACCCTGCTCCAGAGGCCCTAATGTGCTTGGACATATCTCTTTTTATGCAACAAAAACAAAAATTGCTGGAGAAATTTAGCAGGATCTGGCAGCATCAGAGTTAATGTTTCAAGTCCAGTGACTCTTCATCAGAACTTTCGATGCTTCCTTTCTCATTTAATCACTTCAGGTATTCATGTATGTACTCATTATTTCTACTGTATCTCACACTATGTCTCCTTTTGTCTTCGTGATGTCATTTAAAAAAAAATCATCTCCATTCCTCCACCACAGCACTTGATGAGGCTCATTTTATTTCGATTCTGTGATTTTTAAAAAATCTCTTCTTCTGTTCTCTTCTTCTTTGAATGGTGTTCACCTGCAGTGTAGGAGATCTATATTTATGTAACACACAAGGAAAAAATTTCATCCCTTATGCCAAGCCAGATCATGATTCAACTAGTCTCCATTGCCAGGCAAATATCCCTGAAGAGAAGATGGTGTAGAATTAATGTCACTAGACTAATAAACTGGAAACTCAACCTAATGTGTTTGGTAAAAGAATTTGAATCCCATCATTGCAAATCCGGAATTCAAGCTAGCTTAATAACAAGCATTTCTCGCTTATTGTAGAAGCTCATCTAGTTTTGAACATCCTTTCGGGAAGCGAATCTGCCATCTGGTCTGGCTCACATGTGATTCCTGACCCATAGAAATATAGTTAACCCTTAACTGTCGTGTGAAAAGGCCTAGCAAGCTCCTTAGAGAGAAAGTGAGGACTGCAGATGGTGGAGATCAGAGTCGAAATGTGTGGCACTAGAAAAGCACACCAGGTCAGGCAGCACCCGAGGAGCTGGAGAGTTGACGTTACGGGCATAAGCCCTTCATCAACATTCCTGATAAAGGGCTTAAGCCTGAAACATTGACTCTTCTGCTCCTCGGATGCTGCCTGACCTGCTGTGTTTTTCCAGCGCCACACTTTTCGACTCTAGCAAGCTCCTTAGTTACGTTAAATTGCCATGAGTTCCAAACAAAGTAGTGAAACAGAGCACACAATCTGACATTGACCTAAACACAAGAAATGGCAATGGTAAATAAAGCCCTGTCAACCCTTTAAAGTTGTCCATGTCAACATCTCAGGGCTTATTCCAAGGCTGGTAGAATTGTCTCTCAGATTAATCAGATTGACAGAATCATACCTTACAGCTAATGCCCCAGACACATGTTCCACAAGCAGAAGAGACCACTAGAGGTGGTGGCACAGTGGCGTACGGTCAGGAAAGAAGTACTCTGGGAGCAATGTTAACTCTGGACCCAATGAAATAAAAACATAGAAAATAGGAGCATGAGTAGGTCATTCAGCCTTTCAAGTCTGCTCCACCATTCTTTATGCTCAATAACCTGTCCTTGTATTTCTCCCAGAATCTTTGATCACTTTAGTCTAAAGTGCTCTTTCTAACTCCTTTCATACAATGTGTTGGCCTCCTGACATCAGGTCAAACACAGGCAAAGAAGCCTCCTACTGACAACAACCTACTGCATCCTCTTAGCTGATGAATCAGTACTCCTCCATGTTGAATACCAACTAGAGGAAGCACTGAGTGTGGCAAAGGAACAGTATGCATTCTGGACAGCACACTTCAATGTCCAGTAGCAAGAGTGACTTGGCAGCACTACGACTGACCGAGCTGGTAGAGTCCTGAAGAGCACAGCTGCTGGACTGGTTCCACAGCCAATATTGAAGGAACCAACAAAAGGGTAAAATCTACTTGACCATGCCCTTCCCAATCTACCTGCAGTAGATCTGTCCATATGTGACAGTATTGTAGGAGTGACCACCACACAGTGAGACAAAGACCCATTTTCACATTGAGGATACCCTTCATCATGTTGCATGGCATTATGACTGTGTTAAATAGGACAGACTTCAAACAGGTCTAGCAACTCAAAACTGTGTCTCATTAAGGTGCTGTGGGTCATCCATCCCACAACCAATGGATTGTATCTAAGCACAACAGTTCTAACACATCCAGTCATAAATAATGGTGGACAATCAAAACAACTAAAATGAATTAGTTAATTTGAAGGATCCACAAATATTGTCATCTTCAACTATACAGGAGTCCAGCACATTAGTGCCACATACAAGACAGAAACATTTCTCTCCGTCTTCAGAGAGAAGTGCCAAGTGGGTAATCTATCTTAGCTCCTTCAGAGGTCTTTAGCAATTTGCTCCATGTGGTATCAAGAAATGGCTAAATGCACTGGATACAGCAAAGGCTGTGGGCTCTGATAATATTCTGGCAATAGTACTGAAGACATATGCTGCAGAACTAGGTGCATGCCTAGCCAAGCTGTTCCAGTGCAGCTACAATACTGAAATCTACCCAACAATGTAGAAAATTGTCTAGGTATGTTTTATACACAAATAGCAAGACAAATCCAACCTGGCCAATTTATACGCTGTCTACTCTTGATCGTTAGTAAAATGATGTAACAGATCATTGATAGTGCGATCAGGCAGCATTTGCAATGGAATAACCTGCTCACTGATACACAGTTTGGGTCCTGCCAGGGCCACTCAGCTCCTGAACTCATTACGACTTGGTCCAAAAGTGGAGAAAAGGTCTGAACTCTAGAAGTGAAGTAAGAGAAGCTGTCTTTGACATCAAGGCTGCAATTGACCAAATGTGACATTAGGAGCTCAAGCAAAACTGGAATTAATGGGTGTCAGGAGTGAAACTCTTCATGTGACATCATACCTGGCACATCAAATGGTAGTCATGCTTATTGGAGGCCAATCATCTTAGCCCCAGAATATCACTTCAGGAGTTCCTCAGGATATAATCTTGGGCCCAAACATCTGCAGCTGCTTCATGAATGACCTATCCATTAACATAAGGTTGAATGTGGACAGGGTGGAGATTGCTGATGATTTCACATGTTCACCTCCATTTATGACACTTCAGATACTGAGGCAGTAAGTGTCCTTATGCAGCAAGACCTGGAAATCACCCAGGCTTTGGCTGATAAGTGGCAAGTAGAATTCACACCACTCTAGTGCCGGGAAATGATCACGTCTGACAACAGAGAATCTGACAAATTCCCCTTGCCATTTAACGACTTTATCATTGCTGAATATCCCCACTATAAACATCCTGAAAGTTATCCTTGACCAGGATCTGACCTGGACCAGCCATATGAATACTGTAGCCGAAAGAGCAGGTTATAGCTGTGAATTTTGTCATCAGTAACACTCCTGTATCTCCAATGCTTGTCTCCCATCTACAAGGTGCAGATCAGGGGTGTGGTAGCATGCTCACCACCAGATGTTCTGTGGTAACTCACTAAGGCTCCTTCCACAGGATATCAAAACCAATTACCCAAATCACCTAGGATGGCAAGGACAACCACTACTCCACCCCTAAATGCACTAAATCCAGTTCATTTAGCCATTTCTTGATACCACATGGAGCAAATTGTTATAGACCTCTGAAGGAGCTAAGATAGATTACCCACTTGGCACTTCTCTCTGAAGATGTACAATCCTGATTTGGAATGATATCATTATCCCCTTACTGTTGCTGGGTCAAAATTCTGGAACTCTCTTCCTATCAGCGCTTTGAGTGATCCCACATTCCGAGTCTTGGACTGGTTCAAAACGACAGCTCACCAATACGTTCTCCAGGTCAGTCAATGTTGGTCAATAACTACTGGTCCAACTAACAATCCCCACAATACGTGGATACATTTTTAAAAAGTATTTATCTCATTCCCTTTTAAAAGTCACCACTGCGTCTGTTTCCATTCCACATTCAGACAGTACTTTCCAAATCATTTAAAACATGTTTTAAACATTGCCCTTGAGTATTTTGTCAGTTACCTTAATAGAAGGGTTTTAAACATGAAACATTGATTAACTGACTTATGTTGTTCACAATTAATGCCTTTGTATTTACAGCTTTTTGTCTGTTTTATTTCCAGTAACATATAATAGTGTGAACATCAGAAAAGGGCTATAAGCACGGTGCACTTGGTGGGAAAACATCTGAAGATCTCAACGAAGTGAGACCTACCATTTGGGCCTTCATCATATTCTCTGTAACAATGTCTAGCATATTCATGTAACATGTACACATTTATTATCATGAAATGAACTATATTTTGTCTCAGACAAGAGCCTCTTCTCATGAGACTGTTGAGTGGTTTTTCCTCTACCACTCTAGATCAAGCAGGCTTTGTAGAAACTTAACCTGAAAGAGGATGGTTGCAGCAAATCTATCTAATTGTGAGCAATAGTACAAAGAGCTGCTTTATTATGTAGAGCAGTGGTACACATGCTCATACAATAAATAAACTTGACTTTGTCTATTAACACATTTGTTGATTTGTTGCTTAACATCTGCTCCATTGTAACAGAACCTAATTATTAACTGCTATTGGTTTTCAAGCAGGGAGAGTTGCCAAAATAATTAAAATGAAATAAACAAAGTAGATTTAATTTTTAAAATCTGGAAAGTTAAACTAAATCTTCTTGGGTGTCAATATGTTTGCAAATTATTGCAGACAGATTAATAAACATTGCCAAATTAAGAAGCTAACAGTTTAATAATAGTTAGAAATCTAAGGTAAACGTATATACATAAAAATAGATGTTTCCCAATGTAAGCTGGTCATTGTATTTGGATTCAAGTAGAATATGTGAATGAGAATCCCAAGATTAGCTGACATTGGCACTTGAGATTCCTCTAGAGGATGACTTTATGAATCTTTAATCATTGTATAAAAGAAAGCGGCATGGTGGCTCAGTGGTTAGCACTGCTACCTCACAGTGCCAGGGACCTGGGTTCGATTCCAGCTTCGGGCGACTGTCTGTGTGGAGTTTGCACGTTCTCCCTGTGTCTGCGTGGATTTCCTCCGGTGCTCCGGTTTCCTCCCACACTCCGAAGATGTGCAGGTCAGGTGAATTGGCCGAGCTAAATTGTCCATAGCATTAGTCAGGGGTAAATATGGGGAATGGGTCTGGATGGGTTACTCTTCGGAGGGTCAGTGTGGACTAGTTGGGCCAAAGGGCCTGTTTCCAGACTGTAGGGAATCTAATTTAAAAAAAGAACTGGCCAGAGAGAGTAAATTTCTGCCCTGCTTAAACATTGCTAATAGCAGGCCAGGCAGTGATTACTGGTTTTAGCTAACAGCCAACTTCTCTCCAATGGTGAGGACAACACATCTGTAGAGCATGCTTTAAAAAAACGTTTGCTAATTTCCTGAGGGGTCAAGACATCTTTAATTTTTTCACAAAAAGATTGCAGACAATTATCTTCTGAACATCACTACATTAATATTCAAGTCCTCCTCTTTCGTGTGTGGGGAGTGTAATTTGTAAATATATTGTGCCTGATCGCACTGAGGAAGGCAGTGTGCAAACCTTATTGAATTCTGTCTCCTCACTTGAATAAAATAAGCAGATAGCCCAGTGCCAAGCATAGTGTTGGCTGGCTGCACACTTAACAACATGGCAAAGCAAGTGGGACATATGTCCAGTACACATTTCAGCTAACGAGCAAACCTTGAATCAATAGATGTGAAGTTGGAAGAGCACAGCAGGCCAGACAGAATCCATGGAGCGGGAAAGTCAATGTTTTAGGCTGAAACCCGTCCTGGACCGTCCTGCTCCTTGGATGCTGTCTGTCCTGCTGTGCTCTTCCAGTTTCAGATTCTGGGGACGAAACGTCTGCAACACAAATTCCCAGCTCAGTGAACAGAACCACAACAAATAGCCCCAGCCGATCCAACCTCTCCTTATAGTTCAAACCCTCCAACACTGGCAACATCCTTGTAAATCTTTTCTGAACCTTTTCAAGTTTCACAGCATCCTTCCTACAACAGGTGCCGTATTACGACCATGGAAATCTGTGTCTGTAACTCCCCAATCTTATTTACTTCATTCTGATGATGCTGCTCCTTTCCAAAATGCAGCACCTCACATGTATCTACATTAACCTCCATCTGCCATTCCTTGACCCATTAACCCATCTGATCAAGGTCCCATTTTCTTATAGGTAGCCTTCACTGTCCTCTGCACCTCCAATATTGGTGTCACCTGCAAACTTACGAATCATACCTCCTATGTTCACATCCATATCATTTTTATAAATGATGAAAAACAGTGGACCCAGCACCAATCCTTGTGGCACACCACTGGTCACAGGCCTACAGTCTGAAAAGCAACCCTCCACTACCACCTTCTGTCTTCTACCTTTGAGCCAATTCTGTATCCGAGATCATTTAGAGGACAGTGATCATTGTATCATATGGTTTAGGAGGATGAAAGAAAAGGATAATAGGTAATCCAAAGTCAGGACAATTAACTAGAGAAAAGCCAACTTCAGTGTGGCAATAAACGGAGGTGGGCCAGGTAGACTGGAATAACAGATGGGAAAAATTGTAGCTGAGCAGTGAACTGCCTTCAAAGAGGAGATGGTTTGGCTACAGTCGAGCTATATTCCTGCAAAAGGGGATGAAAGAGCAAACAAATCCACAGCTCCCTGCATGAGAGAGATAGAAATTAAACTAAAGAAACTAAGTGTTTCTGATAGGTGTCAGATTGAAAATAAGTTAAGAACCATGCAGAATACTCAAAGGGGAGTTGAGAAAGCATAGTGGAGAAGTGAAACAAGCACAGAGAATGTTGGAGAAACTCAGCAGATCTCATAGCATCTGTGGAGAGAGAAGCAGAATTAATGCTTCAAGTCCATTATGATACTTCTTCAGAACAGAAAGCTGCAGGAAAGTGTTTACTTTATACTTTTCACAGAGCTGGAGGAGGAGAGAGGGGGTATAAGGAGGCATAAAAAAAAGCAGTAAGCTGTTTCACCCCTCAAGCCAGCTCCTACCATTCAATAGGATCATAGTTGATCTGACATACCACACATCCACTACTTTCCCTGTAACCCGTGATTCCCCTCCTGACCAAGAATCAATCGATGTCACCCTTAAATATACAGAAGGACTGTACCCCAACAGTACTGTGTGGCAAGGGGCTCCAAAGAAATTCCTCTTCATTTCTCAGTTTAAATAATATTATTCTCCCTTCTAAACTAAACATCTCAGTTCAGTCTTAAATTGGTGTCCCTTGATTCTGAGGTTATGCCTTCTGGAACTGGACCTGTTCATGAAGGAAACCATCCTATCAACATTTACTCAGCCAAGCCCCTTCAGAATCCTGTATGTTTCAATCAGATCACCTCTCATTCTTCTAAACTCCAATGGATGGAGTCCCAAGCTATTTAGCCTTTGCATATAAGACAATCTCTCATACTAGGAATCATCCTCGCGAACCTTCTCTGAATTCCTCCAATGAAATGAGAAATATCCTTAAATAAGTGGACAAAAACTGCTCACAGCACTTTTAAATGGTATCGTCAGCTCTTTGTACAGTTGCAGTTTGACTTCTCTTGTCTTGTACACCAACCATTTGAAATAAGGGCTAACATTCCAATAACCTTCCTGATTATCTACTGCACCTGTGTGCTAGTTTTCTGTGTTTCATGCACAAGTACCTCCAAGTCCCTTTGTGTTGCAGCTTGCTGATGGTTTTCTCAATTTAAATAATATTATTCTCCCTTCTAAACTAAACAACTTCACATTTATCCATATAACACTCCATTTGGCAACTTTTTGCCCACTTGCTTAAGCTCTCAATATCTCTCTGTAAGCTGTTTGTATCACTCCAGCAAATTGCCTTTCTACCTATTTTAGTGATGTCTGCAAATTTGGCTAGAATACATTTGCATCCTTCCTCCAAGTCATTAATATACATGTGAACAGTTGTGGTCCCAGCAGTGATCCCTTTGGAACCCCACTGGTCACAGGTCACCAACCTGAAAAAGAAACTCTTATCTCCATCTGGTTTTTCCCATCCATGAGCTAATTCTCGATCCATGTCAATAAACCATCCCAACACCATGGACTCTTATCTTGTGACTTAACGTTTTATGAGATATCTTGTCAAATTCCTTCTAGACGTCCAAATACAACACATCTACTGGATCCACTCTGGTTGAGATTGCCTCAGAAATAGATATTAGGCTAATTAGTCTATAGTTACTCACTTTTTGTTTCTTTCCCTTTTTGAATAGGAGAGTCACATTAGCAGGGTGAAGTTTATGGAGGTCCAGTATAAAAAGTAAAGTGGTTGTTACTAGTCATGAAAGAGAATAAAAAATGTCAAATAGATGTAAATTAAGATGTGAAAAGGAGAGAATAGGTCCTTGACACTGTAATTGGCAATGTATAAACTTTTCACTATGCTCATTGAGTACATGTGCCAATAGAGACTATTCTATTCTATTCTCTATTAACAGCAAAGTTAATAAGACACAAACAACACAAGGCCTTGAGGGTGGTGAGAGAGGTGGGGGAGCAATAATGCAAAATAAAATGGAGAACAGTCATAAATACAGTCAGTTTCTGAAGTTATAAAATTCAGCATTGAGACCTTGAGGCTCTAAAATATCTAACTTGAAAAAAAAGGTGCTGTTTCTCAAGCTTCTTTGTACTTCATTGGAACTTTGCAGCAAGGCAGGACAGAAATATTAGCATGAGAACAAGATAGTTCATTAAAATGGCAAGCAATTGGGAATACAGGATCATTCTTACAGACAGACAAGTGGTGTTCTGCTGCAGTGAGGCCAGAGGGAGACAGTTTCATACAATAAAACAAAAAACTGCAGATGCTGAAGACCTGAAACAAAAAAACAGAAATTGCTGGAGAATCTCAGCAGGGCTGGCAGCATCTTTGGGCAGAAAGCAGAGTTACGTTTCAAGTCCAGTCACTCTTCATCAGGTTACAGTGGTTGAGGGAAACAGAAAAATTAAAGCAGCTGATGTCACATTGAACTGTGAAGTTACAGATTGTGGTTGGATACATTTCTAATGCAGTTGATGACCTTCAGCAGCTCATGGATATCCTGTCTTGAGATGCTCAAACTGTTTTGAATCTATCCCAATTAGCAGTGTGGTGGATATCTTCAGTGTAAAAATAAGACTGTCTCCATAATGATTCTGCAGTGGTTATTCTTATTAAATCCTTATGAATAGCAGTGACAGGTAAATCAGTGAGGCAGATTTCACTTCATCCTGGCCCATTTACTTACTCTGCAAGCCCAGTCTCAGGACTGAGCTGGATCAGCTGACAAATTATTCTTGTTGATGTATGTTGAAGTCCCCCACCCAGAATGCATTTTGTACCTTTTGTTACCCTGAGTGCTTCTATTAATTTGGGCTCAACATGCACTGACACATTCTCTGAGGGAGGGAGTTAGGTGGTAATCAGTGGAAGATTTCCTTGCCCATATTTAATTTGATGCCATGAAACTAGTCCAGATTACTAATGAGGACTCTCAGCGTCACTGCCACCAGCTGTACACACTGTGCTACCACATCTGTTGGGTCTCCTCTGCCAATCTGTAGGACCTGCCTTGGGATACGAAGTTTAGAATGTTGTTTGAAAGGTATGCTTTTGAGCTTGACTATGCCATGCTTTGGCTTGACTGGCTTATAAGACAACCCTCTCTATTTTGGCACATGGGGTTTATGCACCTTGACTGGTGTCTAAGTCAACACTAATTATCCATCTGATTTTATTGTTTTCAACTTTTCATAGCAGTTTAATACAACTGAGTCCTAGACCATTTCAGAATCACACATTATCATGGGTCTGGTGTCACAAGAAAATCAGATCAGATAAAACTGGCAGATGTCCTTCCCTAAAAACATTTAAGAATCCAAAGGAAAATCTAAATTAAAATCCAGTAGTTTCATAGTTTCCTTGACGAATTTTAGCTTTTGATTACATATTTATTGAGTTAGTTGAACTTAAATTTCCCAGTTGCTGATATATTATCTATATTAAACATTCAATATGCTTTCTGGCACATCACTATACATAAACAGTTGTCTTTGGGATCTTTTCCTAATACACTTGTTGAGGAAATATTGAGAGGAACTCTTCAGTAGCTTCTCGTAAAGCAGCATAATCAGTGGTTCAAGTATGACACAGTAAACAAAGCAAGAGTTCGGTCAGAAACAGGACAGCCAAGCCAGGAAGTGTCTTTCCCTTAGCAAAATGGACACCGACTCTCACTTCATCCAGCAATGTTCAATCAGAAACTAGCTTTCTGGTCGTCATACCATCCAGGCAGGTGACCATTAACAAATAAATCTAACAATTAGCTGAAACCATGTGGTTTCTAAGCACAAAAGTTTTAATGTTTAAACTGGCCTTTCAAAACAAAAACCTGTGAATTCATAGAACTTGAAATAAATAATTTGCTTCATAATCCTTAAAAACTCAAGGCTTCAAAAGATACTAAATATGAATCCTTCATAACATGTTAGTTGTCATTTTGATTTTGATGACATAATGGTTAAGAAATACATTTGCAAAGTGCTACTTGTAACTTTCATACTACAGAAAGTCACAGAATCAATGCAGGTAGGATAGTGCTATCTACCTCAGCGAATCTATGTGGGTCTGTGTGGTGCTATTACAAATAGGTGAATTCTTGCCCCCTTAGTTCACCGACCTCAGTGAATTACTTGTTTCTTTTGATTGTAAGAAGCTGGAACCTATTTTCTTTACTAGTGAAGAGAACTTCATCATGAGTTTTATGTTATTTGTCCCCAGGGAACATTTGATCCTTAGTAGATACTTTTCCTTGAACGTACTGCAAAACACATGGTATTCTTGTCCAAATAGTAATAATGATCTGAACTGTACTCCCACATCATATGTGAAGATAAAGGCCTATCATCAAAAGCTACAACAACAAAAGCCCTTCAATATGAATAGGAACTTGAAATGTTGCTTAAACTTATACTTTATGTTGATGTTGATAAATGGAGTAAATATCTGATGTTCATGGGCACAGGTTTTCATGTTTTTGTCAACATCAGGAGGATGTCACTATATGACTTTGAGATAAGTGAGATTGTGCTAAATTTACTGATATATTCATTTAAGTTTTGTTAAACACATTCAATGATCAAAAAAAAATTAACATATTCTGAAGTATTTAACAACCTAGAAAATAATTTTCTTAATCTTTCTTCCTTAAATTTATATCTAATTAATTATTTGAAATTGCACCAGATCAGTCAGCAACTTTAGTAAAGGATTTCATTTTCTGATATTTACACAACTGATATATATGAAAGGAAGTCAAACAGATGTAGAGGTGTCAATAGCTAGTAAGGCAGGGTGTTGAAATAAACCTGTATATGTGGATTCAAAAGACAATTAAATGCATTTCTGCAGAGAGAAGAAAATGAGAGTCTATCAGGGATATCAAACACACAGTCTGTGTAACACTTGCATCTAACATGCAGACGTCCCATGAATCTTCATTTCTTTATTTAGGTTTTTTGAGTAGCACCCTGGACAAGGCTGCTAGATGAGCTTTATAATAAGTTGATATCACTTATTTTCCCCTCTTCCTGCCTCACATCACCTAAAGATTTGCCAATCGTGTCTGTCACTGTTTGCCTGACCCAGTTTCTTAATGTTCTCCCAGCATTCATAAGATACATTTTTAACTTCTTTGGTTAAAAAGTCTCCTTCATGGTTTTATTTAAAGTAGATTAATAAATGTTGTGGTTTGTAGTATAGACAGTAGACTTTTCCTCTCCATAAAAATAATATTTTAATTGATTTGAATTAGAAGGCTTTTGATGTCAGTTTTGCTGTATGCAGGGAATTATTTGATTAATAGTGAACATTTCCAAAGGCAAAATAATGGCAAACCCTACTCTTCTACAGCATTATTTACCTGGCTGTTCACAACGTAACTGCTGAAATTCTGAAATGCCTGGAAAACATGAAAAGCTGTAATGATTGTTCCAGTTTCTCAATTTGTTATAAATAAACTGTGACCACCAACTGCAGAATCACAGAAATGTTACAGTTTAGAAAGAGGCTATTCTTTCTAAGAATAGAAAGAGCAGTCCATCAAGTCTGCACTGGCTCTCCAATGAGCATTACGACTTAGAATATAAAATAGCAATCTATTGTCATGTACATTTTTACAAAAATATACAGTGAAAAGTGTTAGAAGTCGCTATACCACAGCGCCTGAACTAACAACGTTAGTCATAGGTAAGAAGATTAAAAAAATAAAAACTAAGGCAACATTCATTTTGATTAATTTCAGTTTGGGAAAAAATGAATTAAAATGATGAACGCTGGAATACCCGGACACTGCCAGAGAAGACCTCTATGCCAGGAATAAGGAATAAAGGAATAATAATAATAATTTAGTTTTAAAAGCAGTTGAGAAATAATGTATTTTTTTTAGTATCAGAATAACTAATATTTAGTATTGAGGCAAAGACTAAACAATAATGGAACTAAGAACAGTATTTACTGTTTAGTGCTGTTTGCCTCCCTTTTCCCTAATACCCTCGAGAGCCTCAATTGACTTTTCTTCCATCATATTTCCAGGCAAGGCATTCCAGACCTGAACCACTCATTGTGCAAAAATGTTTGTTTTTAATATAATGTTTGCTACTTTTGTAAATCACTTTAACTCCATGTCCTTTTGTTCTTGATCCTCTTATGAATGGGAAGAGATTCTCCTTATCTACTCTTTCTAGACCTCTTATGAGTTTGAAAATTTTCAGATCTACCCTTAAAATTCTTCTCTGTGAGGAGAACAATTCCAACATATCCAACATATCTTCATAACTAATGTTTCTCATCCCATTTTGTCAACCTCTTCTGCAGTCTCCAAATTATTCATACTGTTCCTATAGTATGGGGCTCAGAATTGTACACAATACTCCAACTAAAGTCAAACAAGTGTCTTGTAGCAATTCAGTATAACCTTATTTCTCTTGTACTCCATGGCCCTATTAATGAAGTCCAGAAATTGTAGGCTTCAATTAATTACAATCCTTTCCTGCCTTGTCACCTTCAGAGATCTGTGCACAATTACACCCAGGTTCTCAGCTTCAAGTATTGTACCACCTATGTTATAATATCTGTCTGTGTTCTTTCTGTGAAAGTACTTCTCTGCATCACACCTCATATGCTACTTTCTGCCCACTCAGCAACTTGTTTCTGCACTTTTGGAGTTCTGCACTATCTATCTTACAGTTTACAATGTCTGGAAGTTTTGTATCACCCATAAACATTGAAGTTGGTCACTGCACACCAAATCCAGGTCATTAATATCTATCAGGAAAAGCAAGGCTTCCAACACTGACCTCTTTGGAACTTCACTACAATCCTTCCTCCAGCCCAATAAGATTTCACTGGGGACCACTACTCTCTGTTTCCTATTATTCAGTTAATTTTATGTTGATATGTTGCCATGGTCCTTTTATAAGCAAGCTATAACCTTTCTCCCAATTCAGTAGTATGGCAAAGTATTGAATGCCTTTTGAAAAACCACATCAACAGCATTACTCTTGTTGACATTTTCAGTTACCTCTTCAAAAAACTCCAGCAAATTAGTTAGAAGATTTCCTGTTTAGAAACCCATTCTGACTTATCCAAATCAATGCATTTTTAAAATGTGCAACAAATAATTCTAACCAAAATAATTATTTCTGGAAGAGTTCCCATCTTTGTAGTTAAACTGACTTGTCTGCAATTACTGGCTGTCTCCTTCTCAGACTTTTGAAGAAGGTCTACAATTCTCCAGTCCTCTGGCACCTCCCAGATCTATGGAAGATTGAAAGGTTATGGTCAGTTGCCCTGCAAGTTCCACACTCATTTCCTTCAATACCTTTGGGACTATCTCATCTGATCCTGAATCTTTGTCAACTTCAGGCATCAATATATTCAACTCTTCTTCCTTAATATTTTTGAAGCTTTCTGGTGACAGACATTCCTACTGTGTCACCATGACATGTGTAGCATCTACCTCCATGATAAAGATACCTCAGCCATTTCTCAATCTGCTAATCCAAATTGGTCCTATTCTTTTTACCTTGTTTTTACTCCTGGTATTCCTAACAAAGGTTTTGGATTCACTTTTATATTGATCACCAGTCCATTCTCATCATTCCTCTTACATGTCTAATATGCTTTTCCACCTCTCCTCTGAACATCCTCTATTGATCTTGGTTCCAAATTGTATTTTCTACCTCTAACTTTTATCTCCTTTCTCATCCAGGATGCTCTGATTTTTTTGCTCTCCTTTTCCCCCTTGTGGAAACATACCTTGACTGTACTTGAACCATCTCACCTTTGAAGGTAGTCTATTGTTCATCGATAATTTTTACCAATGTTTTGTTCCAGTCTCTCTGGTTCAACTTCATTCTTGCCACATTGAGTTGGCTTGCCCCAGTTAATTATTCTTCCACTGGGTTGTCGAATGTCCTTTTCTGTCATCATCCTAAAGCTGACAAAACAATTATCACTGTCTCCTAAAAGTGCCCCCATCTATACTTGATCTAATGAACCTACATAATATCCACAAATAATGTCCAAAAGTGTAACCTTTCTGTTTGGACTGGAAATATAATGTTGTATGAAACTTTAATGAACACAATCTGGGACATTTGTCTTTTTCTGCACTTAGTGCTATGACTACCCCTGTCTGCACTTGGATACCCCAGTCCCAAATATAACTACCCTGCATAATTGGCACCTTACTGTAATTTTCCACAGATTTGTTCCTCTATATCATTCCCACTGGTCAATTGAGAAATTTAATTGCATCCTTTTTGCTCCTTACCACTAGCTAGATTGATTCTTCTCTTTTTCCAGCACTGCACAGGTGTCCGTAAACATTACTACGAGATCTCCTCCTTTCCTACCTTTCATGAAACCTCATTTCCAGGAATATGTAACAGCCAGTCCTGTCCTTTATTGAGCCAGGTCTTGGTTATCACCACAACATCACATTTCCGTGTGGCAATCTGCACTTGTAACTCCTCAATATATGCAGAACACTTGTGTGCCTGCACAATATCCCTGATTTAGACGTCATTACTTTCCTGCTTACTCCACATCATCCATTAACTTTCTGTTCTTTGTAATGGTGCTATTGGTTTCTCCAAGCATTTTATACCGTGCTTTCTCTCTAATATTGGTTTTGAGACTACTGTTGAGTTAGTTTAAAGACCTCCCAACAGCACTAGTGAAATCCTGCAAGGAATTCAGTCCCAGTTCTGTTCAAATGCAGGCCATCCAGCTTGGCATGTGTCACCTTTCCCAGAACCAGTGGCAGTTTGATAAATCCAAAGCTCTCCTTCCTGTACTACCTTTTCAGCCATACATTCATCAAGCTTATCCTTCTATTTTTGTGCTCACTTGGACGTGACATTAGATGTAAGGATGTGGAGGAACAGAGATATCTGGGTGTGCAAGTACATAGATCTCTCAAAATTGCCACCCAAGTGGAAAGGGTTGTTAAGAAAGCATATTGTGTCTTGGCTTTCATTAAAAGGGGGATCGAGTTTAAGAGCCGCGAGGTTTTGCCTCAGCTCTACAAGTTCCTGATGAGACCACACTTGGCATATTGTGTCCAGTTCTGGTCTACCTATTATAGGAAAGATACAGAGGCTTTGGAGAGGGTGCAAAGAAGGTTTACCAGGATGCTGTCTGGATTGGAGGGCTTGCCTTATGAAGAAAGGTTAAATAAGCTCAGACTTTTCTCTCTGGAGAAAAGGAAGAAGAGAGGAGACCTGATCGAGGTGTACAAAATAATGAGTGGAATAGATAGAGTCAATAGCCAGAGACATTTCCCCAGGGCAGGATTGACTGGTACGAGGAGTCATAGTTTGAAGATATTAGGAGGAAGGTATAAAGGAAATGTCAGAGGTAGGTTCTTTACGCAGAGAGTTGTGAATGCATGGAATGCGTTGCCAGCTGTGATGGTGGAAGCAGAGTCATTGGGGACATTTAAGCGACTGCTAGACATGCACATGGATAGCAGTGAGTTGAGGGGTGTGTAGGTTAAGTTACTATATTTTACATTATGATTAAACCTCAGCACAGCATCGTGGGCCAAAGGACCTGTTCTGTGATGAACTTTTCTATGTTCTATGAATTATTACATTTGGAATCCTGCTTGATAATTGTCTACCTTGCTCCCTACATTTCAATTGCAGGCTCACATGAGATCTCTTCTCGTCACACTATATTGATGGCGTTTTATGTTTTCACCCAATGTCCACCATTTTAAATAGTTAATCCATAGCAGTTCATAAGGAAGTAAAACGCTGATAGTTCTTGCCTCATCAGTTGACAAACAAATGCAGAAGGTTGAAGTACACATGTACATACCATGCAATATGAGTGTTATTTTATAACTCACAGTCCATTGTTTATTTTTATTCACCAGTCAAAAATGCTGTAAGCTAGATCTGGTGTCAATATTCTCCATTGATATCCAATTGGAGTACATAAAATTGAGCACATTCGACAACATTCATATAAAGCAGTACACATCAAGCAGATGTTTAAAAATCTGAAAAAAATGACAAAGCAGCTTTATAAAATCAACTTAACTCATAAAAAATTACAACCATTAGCAAGGCAGGCATTTTCAGCATTGCTTTATGAGTGTCACAATAATGTAATAGGTGTGTCCTCAGAGTGGTCTGTAAATGAAAACTTTTTTGAAGTTTGCATATAACCCTTTCTTTATTATTATATGTTTGCACTTAAGGAGTACAGTTTTATGCTTTGAAACGAGTCAAATAGTTTAGTGTATAATTTTCAGTGCAGGATGTGTAAGAAAAATGTGATGCTTTTTTAGCTAAAATAGATTAGATTAGATTAGATTAGATTAGATTACTTACAGCAGTGCTAACCACTGTACCACCGTGCCGCCCACAAGAAAGCAACCTCCAACTGTTCAACTACATAAGCTATCACAGTTGCTAAATCTGACATCAAGTTTTCAACCCTTTTGCTTCAGAAAGAGAATCTTCACGCAAGATAGATTAGATTAAATACATATACAAAGATTTAAAGTGGGAAGAATAAAGGTTATTTTTGAAGATGAAAATGAGATCAAACTCTATTATCGTTGCAGATCTATCTTGCGTGAAGATTCTCTTTCTGAAGCAAAAGGGTTGAAAACCTGATGTCAGATTTAGCAACTGTGATAGCTTATGTAGTTGAACAGTTGGAGGTTGCTTTCTTTTTAATATATTTAGGGGTTGCAGGTTTCCCTTGCAGGGCCTGTACTTATTTCCCATCTCTAATTGTTGAAATATTCGTGGTGAGTCACAGGCAAATAGAGCAGAATGGGTCCCTCAGTGGGAACTTGTTGGTTGCACTTTTGCAGGTCTTGGTAGCCTGATTCTGTACAGCAGTACTAGATACCTTCTTCTGTTCCTTTGCTGAGGAGCGGTTGCTGTTTCAAGATGGTATTCAGATGATTCACTTTTAAATATCTGTTTCCAGCCAGCCTTTAGCACAATCAAACAAAATGACTCCAAACACTAATTTTGATGAATCATTGTTTCACCATGCAAAGTCAATTATGCTAGGATTTCTTTCTGAAAGTATTCCCATTTTCTATTCAACATTACCATAGCTTTTGAGTCTTCACACCTTTTGAGGGTTCAATGGACAGTCCTGGAATCCTTGAATTATTTAATGGCCTTATGTATGTGATGATGCTGCTCCTTTAACAAGGTTATGTTGTCCTTGGTTCTTTTTTCAGAGGGACCATATAAACAGATACTCTGCGAGGTCTAGGTTTGAAGGGTTTGAGGGCCAGTTTCAGGTCACAGATACCGTCTCAGGGAAAAGACTTTGAAAAAAAATTGTATAATGGAAGGGGAGTGGCCAGTTCTCCCAGTTCAGCTTTTCTCTGGTTTGGTTTAGTTTTAGCAAGCAGTCAGTTCAGATGCTGCTGGACCTAAAGAAGCAAATCCATGCTGCTTCTCCTTGTCTTTGACATTTCTCCTCTAAGACCCTGTTCTTGATTTTCCCTTTTTTTGCCAAGGGGTGTTGTAAGGACTTGGAACAGCATCATTATGTTGAGATAATCCGTTGGGTTTTCGGATAGGTTACATTATTCTATATTCTGTTTTCTTTTGTTTATGTTCATTCGGTAATCTTGCAAATAAATTCAGTTTTGTTTAAAACTCACTGGTTGGGCCAGCTGTATCACTCCTGCAATATCCACAGGACACCTACTTAAACAACTAGCAAAGTTGGGCTCCAGGCTACTTTCTTGAAATGCTTTGAGGGGGTCTAGTGTGGTCCACAACATGTGTTTGACTCTTAATACAACAATCTGGTTGTGTGCCTTTGGCTGCGGTTGAATCTATAAGAAAAGTGTAGAGTTTTAGAGGCCAATTTGTAAGATTTCCTTGGATCCATTTTAATGGCTAATTAGTTTTCTTTACAAAATATATATCATGATTCCATATCTGTAACAGCAGTCATGTTGGTTCATCTTCTAACTCAGAGTAACAACAAGTTCAGCATTTGTGCAAGAACAAAAATAAATACACAAAACTTGCAGAACTCATCTCTCTCAACTTCTAATATCAAAAACATATTCAAAGTTTGTGAGAAGATTTGTAGCTCGGGTGCTCGTTGCTGTGGTTCTGTTCGCCGAGCTGGAAGTTTTTGTTGCAAACGTTTCGTCCCGTCTAGGTGACATCCTCAGTGCTTGGGAGCCTCAGTGAAGCGCTTCTGTGGTGTTTCCTCCGGCATTTATAGTGGCCTGTCCACACACGCAGACGACAAGCAACATGAATTTGACTGGGACAACACTACCATTATAGGGCAAGCGAAACAAAGAAAAGCCAGGGAATTCCTAGAAGCATGGCACTCATCCACAAACTCCATCAACAAACACATAGACCTGGACCCAATATACCGGCCACTACAGCGGACAGCTGAAACTGACAACCAGAAGCGGCAGGGACAGGCCACTATAAATGCAGGAGGAAACACCACAGAAGCGCTTCACAGGAAGCTCCCAAGCACTGAGGATGTCACCTAGACAGGGGACGAAACGTTTGCAACAAAAACTTCCAGCTCGGCTGAACAGAACCACAGCATCAAAAACATATATAATGTACAGGAGCCCTGGTTGTGTCTTCACTTTTTTCAGGGAGATAGAGCTTTTAAGCTGGGCCTTCATCAGGTATCTGTGTGTATAGATCCTCAGAGTCTCTCTTCATCTGGCACAGGCCACAAAAGGATTTGAATTTGCCTTTTTTAAAAAAAGAAAATATGTGTTTTGAAGTGAATATGTCTACATTAACAATGGCAGTGGCCAGCTGTGCCTCTGAAAAGTAAGCATTCATTAGTTTCTGTTCATGGCAATTTTAGTCTGCCGACTGTCTGCACACACATGCTTGAATGCAAACGATCTGTCCTAATCAAATTATTTAATGTGATTTTAAAAAGAAATCACTATCAAGCTAACCAAAACATAGCTTGCTGTTGGATTCCATGAAACTTTAAATTATGTACATTAATCTCAGTTGCGGCAAGATAAAATTACATTCTCCCTTATCATTGGATGTAAAAAAACTAATCTGAGGGCAAAACAACTAATCGATATTTACTTTGTGTCAGCTCAAATCATGTCGACTAAAGATAACTGTTTAAAAAAATGTTAAATTTGAAGCAAAATATCCTTATAATCCAAGATCTTTCAAACAACCTCTAGTTTCTGTTCAGTCTTTTCCACATAACAAGGGAGCCATGAGACAATTCTGTAGGAAATCAGATTAACTTTACATAATAAACTGTGTTCTTTCAGACAGATAATGCAAGCATTGAGAACATTAGAGTCAATTCTGAATTTGTGTGTTTCCACTGGAGAAGATTTGCTTGAAGAGAAACTTAATTTCGATAGGGAATTGACCTTCTAGCCTGGCTTCTGTGTAAGTATGATTGCCCACTAGGAGTGCAGGAATTAGCCTTATTAGGTCAATTTGTGTCATTGTGGAGAAACAGGAGCTGAATTGATGCAAATAAAATGTGAAAACTCAAGAAAGGTAGGACAGATTGGGGTTATTTCCACTCCAGTGGGGGGTGATATATTGCAGGATAAAAGATCCTGAACTGGATATGGAAATTACGTTTTGTCTTGTGGGAGAGTCCAGAACTTGGGTCACTCTTGGCACTTACAAGGGAAATTAGATTTTTTCTTTCCTCTCTCAGAACTGTGCTACTTTGGAACTGTCTCCAAAGGCAGTGGAGATGGGGTCACTGATTATTCCTCAGGCAGAGGTAGATACATTTCTGTTCGACAAAGAATTCAAGGTTATCTGAGGTAAATGGTCACATGGAATTGGACAAACAGTTCAACTGTGATCTTACTGAATAGCGGAGAAGGTTCGATGAGCCCAATGTTCTACTTCTGCTCCTAATTCATGGGTATGTGCTTATATGCTCCTAGTTAACATTCCACATCAGACTGCTTTTATCAGAATTGAACAAGGCTTGAAATGTTAGAGTTTTTCAACCAAAGAACAGAGGGAGGCAGGAAAAACAAAAGGATAGCTCTGCCAAAAAATGCAAAGTAAAGGAGATCAAATAGAGTCATAGGGTTATACAGCATGGAAACAGACCCTTCGGTCTAACCAGTCCATGCCGACCATGTTCCCAAACTAAACTAGTCGCATCTGCCTGCACTTGGCACATATCTCTCCAAACCTTTCCTTATTCATTACTTTATTCAAATATCTTTTAAATGTTGTAACTGTACCTGCATCCACCACGTTCTCTGGCCAATTTATTCCACATAACAAACTATTGAATAAAAAGATTGCCCCATATGTACATTTTAAATCCTTCTCCTCACACCATAAAAATATGTCCCCACCCTAGAGAAAAGACCCTTGTCATTCACCTTATCTATGCCTTTCATAATTTTACAAACCTCAATGAAGTCACCCTTAACCTCCTATACTACAGTAAAAAAGGTCTCAGCCTTTTTGATCTATTTTTATATCTGAAAGCCTTCATTCCCAGAACATTCTGGTAAAATTTTCCTGAATCCTCTCCAGTTTAATAATATCCTTCCTATAACAGGGTGACCAGAACTGTATATAGTTCTCCAGAAGAGGCCTCTCCAACATCCTGTACAAGCTCAACATGACATTTTAACTCCTATACTCAAAGGTCTGAGCAATGAAGGCAAGCATGCTAAACACCTTCTTAATCACCCTGTCTACCTAGGATGCAAATTTCAAAGAACTATATACCTGAACCTTGAGGTCTCTCTGTTCTACAACACTATGCTGGCCCCGACCATTAATTGTACAAGTCCTGCCCTGTTTGTATTACCATAATGCAATACCTCACATTTATCCAAATTAAACTCCATCTGGAACTTGTTACCCCATTGAACCAGTTGATCAAAATCTCTTTGTAATCTCAGATAACCTTACTCACTGTCCACTGTACCATCAATTTTGATGTCATCTGCAAACTTACTAGCTATATAACAAAAAAAGGCTGATGCAAAATCCAAAGAGAGAGAGAAAGAAAGAAAGATAGACAGAAAGAGAGAAAGAAAGTTAGAGAGAAAGAAAGAAAAAGAAAAAGAAATAAAATAAGAAACATAGAGAAAGAAAGAGAGAGGAAGAGAGAAAGAAAGTTAGAGAGAAAGAAAAAGAAAAAGAAATAAAGAAAGAAACATAGAGAGAAAAAGAGAAAGAGAGAAAGAAAGAAAAGAGACAAAGAAAGAGAGAAAGAAAGAACGAGAGAAAGAGAGAGAGAAAGAAAGAGAGAAAGAGAGAGAGAAACAAAGAGAGAAAGATAGAAAGAGAGAAAGAAAGAAAAAAAGTCAAAAACATTACAAAGGGGAAAAATGAACAACACAAATACAGAGATTATGATTTATGTTGGACTCAATGTTGAGTTCAGAAGGAACACCAACTCAAAAGATAAGGTTGTGTTCTTTGAACTTATATTGAGCTTCACAGGAACACCATAGCATGCCATGAATAGAAAGGTCAACATGGGAGCAAGGTAGAGAATTCAAATGAGACAACCAGAAACTCTGAGGATGATCAAATAGACTGTAAATTTTCTTGGTCTCGATGCACAACTAAGGAATATTTACAGAGCCTGCTGAGGGAATAAAACAGTCATGTTACTTTAAAAATAACAACTGTTGCTTCACTTTGCCACAAGTTTGCAAGCGATAACAAGATCATGTGACATGCATCATTTCCTGTGATGATGTATGCTATGCCAGATTAGCATATCAACCAGAATGAATTCTTTATACTACATCTCTCCTCAAGTTCATATTTCTTTGAAAACAAGGACAACCACTGTTACAGTTTCACTCAACTATCAATCATGTTGTTAGCTCCTTTGGAGGAGATTGTGAATTTGAGTTCCCCATGTGATCTCTCAGGTCTCTGCTGGGAATAAGAATTGTCAGATGACATCTGTTCAGCAACAATGCCATTGTCTGCCTATTTCAATGAACATAGCATTTTTAGTCTGTGTGACTATGTTGATAACTGCTTCAACTGTGTAGAAGGTTACTTCTATGTAAAAGATGATGCACTGTGATTGACCAGAAATGCAAGAATTTTGGATTGGATGAAGTAGAGCCATAAATATAGTTTCTGTTCCACAATTGCTGATATCAAATCTAAAGAATTGAATCTGGTACTTCTGATCAGTGGTCTGGTAGGTTCCATAATTTGTGCCATTTGTCATATACACATGACTGGTGCAATAACTCTCCTCTTTCTCCCTCACATTTACAAATCATCATCTTGAACATGTGGAATGAGTATTTTTGGAAAGTAGGAAGTTGAGTTCTCAGTTTATTTCCACGAAGTGGACACATGGTACTAAACCATTCTGGCGTGCAGTATAATAACAGTTCTGAACTACAAGTTGAATGTCATAATTCTTCAGCAATGCTTTCAGTTTCACTATTGGCTTCAGGGACTCATAGTGCGCGGATATAATGGACAAATCTATAATTATGCCACGAATCTTCAAAGAACTGATTTGCAAATTGGTTCATTGTCGGAATTTACAAAATCTGTGATTCCATAGGTTGCAAAGATCTTCTTTAATGATGTATTGATTACTGTTTCAGACATGTGACCCTGCTATTACTTGACATCTGTCCATCTGGAGGAGTATTATCAATAATATTTTATCTACACAATCAAAACAAAATCCATCCGAAGATGTTGCCATACTCTTGATTTTAAAAAGACACTATCAATGGTTATCTTCTATCCAGAAGATGAATAGCACAAGTAATAGAACTTGATATAATCTCTTCTAATAATTTTGAGAAATCTAGACATCAAACAGAATATCTTACTCTGACTTGATAACTTGTGACAACAAAATAGCCTTGGTGCAATCAACACAGAATATGATGACTCAGTATTCTCTCAGAAAGACTGATCTCATGTCAAAGAGAATCATCCACAACAATGATAGATTCATAGAGTCAGGGAGATGTACAGCACGGAAACAGACCCTTCAATCCAACTCGTCCATGCCGACCAGATATCCCAACCCAATCTCGTCCCACCTTCCAGCACCTGGCCCATATCCCCCCAAACCCCTCCTATTCATATACCCATCCAGATGCCTTTTAAATGTTGCAATTGTAGTAGCATCCACCACTTCCTCTGGCAGCTCATTCCATACAAGTACCACTCTCTGCGTGAAAAAGTTGCTCCTTAGGTCTCTTTTATATCTTTCCCCTCTCACTCTAAACCTATCCCTCTAGTTCTGGACTCCCCCATCCCAGGGAAAAAAAAACTTTGTCTATTTATCCTATCCATGCCCCTCATGAATTTATAAACCTCTATAAGGTCACCCCTCAGCCTCTGACGCTGCAGGGAAAACAGCCCTAACCTATTCAACCTCTCCCTATAGCTCAAATCCTCAACATCCTTGTAAATCTTTTCTGAACCCTTTCAGGTTTCACAACATCTTTCCGATTGGAAGAAGTCCAGAATTGTACGCAATATTCCAACAGTGGCCTAACCAATGTCCTGGACAGCTGCACCATGACCTCCCAACTCTTGTACTCAATACTCTGAACAATAAAGGAAAGCATACCAAACGCCTTCTTCACTATCCTATCTACCTGCGACTCTATTTTCAAGGGGCTATGAACCTGCACTCCAAGGTCTCTTTGTTCAGCAACATTTCCTAGGACCTTACCATTAAGTGTATAAGTCCTGCTAAGATATGCTTTCCCAAAATGCAACATCTCACATTTATGTAAACTAAACTGCATCTGCCACTCCTCCGCCCATTGGCCCATCTGAGCAAGATCCTGTTGTAATCTGAGATAACCTTATTCGTTGTCCACTAAGCCTCCAATTTTGGTGCCATCTGCAAACTTAATAACTATACCTCCTATATTACATCCAAATCATTTATATAAATGACAAAAAGTAGAGGACTCAGTACTGATCCTTGTGGCACTCCACTGGTCACAGGCCTCCAGTCTGCAAAACAACCCTCCATCACTACTCTCTGTCTTCTACTGTTGAGCCAGTTCTGTATCCAAATGGCTAGTTCTCCCTGTATTCCATGAGATCTAACCTTGTTAACTAGTCTCCCATAGGAAACCTTGTCAAACGCCTTACTGAAGTCCATATAGATCACATCCTCCGCTTTGCCCTCATCAATCCTCTTTGTTACATCTTCAAAAATCTCAATTAAGGTTGTGAGACATGATTTCCCATGCACAAAGCCATGTTGACTACCCCTAATCAGTCCTTGCCTTTCCAAATACGTGTAAATCCAGTCCCTCAGGATTCCCTCCAACAACTTGCCCACCACTGATGTCAGGCTCACTGGTCTATAGTTCCCTGGCTTGTCCTTACCGCCCTTCTTAAACAGTGGCACCACGTTAGCCAACCTTCAGTCTTCTGGCACATCACCTGTGACTATCGATGAGACAAATATCTCAACAAGGGGCCCAGCAATCACTTCCTTAGCTTCCTACAGAGTTCTAGGATACATGTGATCAGGTTCAACACATCCAGCACTTCCTCCTGTCACATAGACACTTTTCAAGATGTCACCATCTATTTCCCTATATTCTATATCTTCCATGTTCTTCTCCACAGTAAATACTGTTGTGAAATATTCATTTAGTATCTCCCCCACCTCCTGCGGCTCCACACAAAAGCCACCTTGCTGATCTTTGGGGGCCCCAATTCTCTCCCTAGTTACCCTTTTGTCCTTAATGTATTTGTAAAAATCCTTTGGATTCTCCTTAACTCTATTTTCCAAAGCTGTCTCATGTTCCCTTTTTGCTTTCTCGATTTTGCTCTTAAGTATACTCGTGCTGTCTTTATACTCTAAGGATTTATTCAATCTATCCTGTTTATAACTGATACATGCTTCCTTCTTTTTCTTAACCAAACCCTCAATTTCTCTAATAATCCAGCATTCCCTGCACCTACCAGCCTTTCCTTTCACCCTAACAGGTATATACTGTCTCTGGACTCTTGTTATCTCATTTCTGAAGGTTTCCTATTTTCCAGCTATGTGTTATGAAGATGTGTGTGTACTGTATTTTTAAGAAAGTTAAAAGCTAGCAGAACTACCTGACAGCACCAAGTGTTCTCAACAAGATACAATGTAGCAGATGGTCCAGCAGTTAGTGTAGCTGGTGGCCTGGAGACAAAAACAGATTGGAATTAGGCCAATCAGTTAAAATTATACTCCCCCCAAAAATCAAATTACAATCAAGTTTGAATTTAGTTTGTGGACAATCTTAAAACCCAATGACACAATCAGATGCTTTGGGGCATAAGATCGGAGAAAACGGAATAGTTGGGAGGAGAACTGCCATGCCACCAGCATGTAGACACTGCCAAAAAAGTAGCTCGCTTAAAGGCACCTTTATTGATCCGTGACCTGTGAAGCATAATCCCTAAGAAGAAGAAAATAAGACACAGGAAGATCCAAATATAAGATTCGACAGCTGACTGGTTTTGAAAACTTGAATTTTGGTAAATCTTAATTGGGGGTTTTAGCGGACTAGTATTGCAGAAGAGGAAGGTAAAAGGTTGGTTAGAGGAAGGAGTTGTAAATAGTTGTTAATTAATTACTGTTATACTTTAAGAAATAAAGTTGTTACTTTTACCTTAACTAGTTCTTGGCCTCTCGAATTTTCACATACTACTGCATGGGATAAATCTTTTCTGTGTTGCTGGTTTCAATTAAGCAGGTGAAGGACCCAGGTAAAACTTGGGTTGAGTTCGAAAGAATTAAAGTCATGGGTGTGTGCTTTGAAAATAGATAGGACTTTTGAGGCTCTACAAGAGATTATTCTGCTACAGGAGTTTAAAAACTCACTTCTAGACATGGTAAGAATTCACATGGAGGAACAGAAAGTTCAGGAAGTGAGAAGGGCAGCAGAATTAGCAGACAAGTACATGTTGGTGCCTAAGACAAGTTTCCAGCCAGAATCGCGTCCTGTGAGGGATAGAAGTTGGGAGAAGGGGAGATCCTACACAATGAAATCAAGTGTACAGAGCACTGGTAAGAATTTACCACAGGATAAAAAAGAAACCCCAAGAGGATGGACAGGAAGTGAAAGGTCTCAGGTGTTTTCACTGTAATGGAGTGGGACACAGGTGGTTTTAGAAGGGCATTGGGAAAAGGTATTTTTACTGTCAGAAGGTGGAACATGTAAAGTCACAGTGCTGGTCATTAAAGAAAGATGCTGTGGGAAAAGATGTAGTAAAAGAAGCTAAGCCAGCGGCATTAGTGTAGGTAGTAATGGAGACCCCAAGAAGAACTGAGGAGCTGCAGGAGAGTGCACAGCCTGGGCAGAGGCTGGATATGGAGCCAGTACCTGATCTCTACAAATAATGCACCTCTGTGGCTAAAATGTACTCAGAAAGAACTGGGGGAGAAGGACAAGAAGTTATAATTTTTGAGAGATACAGTATCTAATCAGTCGCTGTTAGAAAGGGACGAGCGAATATACGCTCTTTCTGATCTGTTATCTGAGAGTGTGATAATTTGTGGGATAGATGGACAGATATTTCACACTGATCAGGTTGGAGTCCCAACTCAAGACTGGGGAAGTTACAGTGGGAGTGATTGACAAAGTGTCAGTTCCAGAAATTCAGTTTATTCTTGGGAATGATTTGGCAGGATCTAAGGTGGGAGTGACACCCCTTGTTGTGGAGAAGCTCAAGGAAGACCAAGAAACTGAGGAATTAAAACAGGAATATTCTAATATTTTCCCAGACTGTGTGGTAACTAAATCCCACTATCATAATTCACAGCACAAAGTGAAAAGTAAAGAGAAAGATGAAGCAGTTGAGGTTCAGTTAGCAGATACCTTGTTTGATGTAATGTGCAGGAAAGACCTGAACAGGCAGAGGGTCAGACAGAAGTGTTTACTCCTGAAAGGCTAAGGGCCTTGCAACAGTAAGACAAAATGATAAAAAATATAAATGTGGATGCATACTCCGTAAAAGAGGCAGAGAATATTTCGAAGGTTTATTATCTGAAAGATACAATCCTAAGATGGAAATGGAGACCACGATAAGTTAGTGTAGAGGAGAAATGGGCAGAAGTGCACCAGATTGTGTTGCTGGGAGCATACAGACAGGAGGTGTTATAGGCAGCACATGAACTACCTATAGGAGGTTGTCTAGGATTACAAAAGACTCAGACTAAGGTACAAAAACATTTTAATTGGCCTGGAATGCACAAGGATGTGGTTAACGTTTGCTGTACATGTCATACATGCCAAATTGCAGGTAAGCCACAGGCGGTAATAAAACCAGCACTTTTGTTGCCAATTTCCGCATTTGAAGAATCTTTCACACGGGTTATAATTGATTGGGTAGGTCCCCTCCCGAGAACTAAAAGTAGGAACCAGTACTTGTTAATGATATTGGATGTGTCTACCAGATTTCCAGAGGCAATTCCATTACGAAGTATCAAGGCAAAATGGGTAATCGAGGAGTTAGTAGCTTTCTTCATACGGGTATGGGCTACCCAGAGAGATTCAGTCGGACCAACGGTCAAATTTAACTTTTAGGCTGTTTAATGAGGTTATGGATAGCTTAGGTATACAGCACTTTAATCCAGTATGTATCATCCTGAATCCAAGGGAGCTTTAGAAAGGTGGTATCAGACCTTGAAGACCATGTTGAGAGCATACTGTCAGGATTACCAAAATGATTGGGATAAAGGTATTCCATTCGTATCGTTTGCCATTAGAGATGCCCCAAATGAATCTACTCAGTTCACTTCCTTTGAGTTAATATTCTGTCATGAAGTGAGAGGCCCTTTGAAATTAATTAAAGAAAAACTGACAGGATCAAAGTCAGAGATCTCACACTTGGACTATATAATGGAGGTGAGGGAGAGATTAAATAGAGTAGGTGAGTTAGCTAAACAGCACCTAAAGGGGGCAAGGCATAGAATGAAACAGGTGGCAGGTAAAAGCTCTCGGACGTTTTCCCAAGGGGATAACATGTTAGTACTGTTACAGGTGATAGGAGATCCCTTTCAAAGCCAGGTTCCTGGACTACGAGGTTGGAAGCTGTGGGTGGGAGATCTCCTGAGGTGATGAGGTTCTGTATGGTCTGGGAAATGATGGTTTGGTGATGGGCGTTGGGGTCATGGTTGAGAGGGCAGTAGGAGAAGGTGTCTTCGAGTTGGCGTCTGGCTTCTGCGGTGTGAGGTCAGTGCGCCAAACTACCACTGCACCCCCTTTATCTGCTGATTTGATGTTGAGGTTGTGATTGGACCAAAGGGAATGGAGGGCTGCGCGTTGTGAGCGTGAGAGGTTGGAGTGGGGGTAGACAGGTTGAGGTGGTTAATGTATCAATGGCAGTTGGAAATGAAGAGGTCAAGGGCGGGTAATAGGCCAGCGCAGAGTGTCCAGGTGGATGGAGTGAATTGGAGGAGGGTGAAGGGGTCCTCGGAAGGTCATCAATGTGGACTTCACCAGTTTCCTCATTTCCCCTCCCCCCCACCGTACCCTAGTTCCAAATTTCCAGCTCAGCACCGTCCTCATGACCTGTCCAACCACCTGTCAATCTCCCTTCCCACCTATCCGCTCCACCCTCCCCTCTGACCTATCACCTTCATCCCCACCTCCATCCACCCATTGTACTCTTTGCTACCTTCCCCCACCCTCCTCTCTGACCTATCAACTCCATCCCCACCTCCATTCACCTATTGTACTCTTTGCTACCTTCTCCCCAGGCCCCCCCACCTTCCCAACCATTTATCTCTCCACCCTGGAGGCTCCCTGCCTCCATTCCTGATGAAGGGCTTTTGCCCGAAATGTCGATTTTCCTGCTCCTCGGATTCTGCTTGACCTGCTGTGCTTTTCCAGCACCACTCTAATCTAAACTCCGGTTTCCAGTATCTGCAGTCCTCACTTTTGCCTAATGAAGTAGGCTTTTTATTTATATGTTTGAGTTTCTTAGAGTTGGTTATGTCATTTTCTGTGGTGACGTCACTTCCTATGTTGTCATTTCCTGTTCTTTTTCTCGGGGTGGTAAATGGGATCCAATCAATGTGTTTGTTGATAGAGTTCTGGTCAGAATGCCATGCTTCTAGGAATTCTCATGAATGTCTCTGTTTGGCTTGTCTCAGTCGAAATGGTGTCCTTCCTCATCCGTATGTAAAGGTACTAGTGAAAGTGGGTCATGTCATTTTGTGGCTAGTTGATGTTCATGTAACCTGATGGCTAGTTTTCTGCCTGTTTGTCCAATGTAGTCTTTGTTACAGTTCTTGCAAGGTATTTTGTATATGTAACAAAGACTACATTGGACAAACAGGCAGAAAACTAGCCATCAGGATACATCAACATCAACTAGCCATAAAATGACATGACCCACTCTCACTAATATCCTTACATACGGATGAGGAAGGACACCACATCCATCCTAGGAAAAGCTAAACAGAGATATGCACGAGAATTCCTAGAAGCATGGCATTCCAACCGGAACTCTGTCAACAAACACATTGACTTGGATCCCTATTACCACACTCTGAGAAAAAGAACAGGAAATGACATCACCATAGGAAATGACATCTCCAACCCTCAGAAACTCAAACATATAAATAGAAAGCAGGCTACACCACCAGTGCTTCATTTGGACGCTCACCTAAGATGTTACCTGATATGGTGACGAAATGTCTGAAATTAAACCTTCCAGCTCAGCAAGCAAACCTACATCCAAATGAAAACATCCTTGAGGATTGGGATAGTTTGGTCAGCTATCTGGCTCAGGAGCATAGAACACAGTTCAAAGGTTTGTTACTGCAGTATAAGGACATATGTAAGAATTAGATGGGGAGAACTAATGCTATTGTACATGAAGTAGGCAGAGGGAATACTGCTTTGATAAACAATACCCGTATTGGCTTAATCCTTTCAAAGCCAGACAAGTCTAGATGGAGGTGGAGGCCATGCTCAATGAGGACATCATCGAACCAAGCCACAGTGAGTGGAGTTTGCCGATCGTCTTAGTTCACAAACCAGATGGGACTCAATGATTCTGCATGGATTATTGGAAGGTCAATGCCATTACACAATCAGACTCATACCCAATTCCTAGATTGGAGGACTGTGTCAAGAAAGTTGCCCAACTCAGTTATATCACCAATTTGGACTTAATGCGTGGTTACTGGCAGGTACCTTTATCAGAGACAGTGAAAGAAATGTCAGCGTTTGTCACTCCAAATGGGCTATGTAAGTTTAAAGTGATACCTTTTGGAATGAAGAATGCATCTGCCACATTCCAAAGACTCAAACAAATTTGTGGCTGGGTTAACAAACTGTGCAGTCTATTTGGAAGATATAGTGATCTTTAGTAAGTTGGCAGAGCTCTTTGAATGAGAAGCAAAAGTGGTGATAAAATTAAATAAAACTAAATTTGTGAAAGCAGAGGTGACATTTCTGAGACATAACATTGGTCATGGAAGGTTGATCCCACGGAACGCAAAGACGAAGGTCATTGAGGAATTTCCATGACCAGCCTCGAAGAAAGAAGTGCTTCGATTCTTAGGACTCAGTGGATTCTATCAGAAGTTTGTTCCAAACTTGGCACCATTAACCTATTTGCTGAAGAAGAATAAAGTTTTGGTGGACAGAACCATGCCAGGAGACATTCGACCATTTGAAAGCCATATTAATCACCAAACCAGTTTTAGCTATACCAAACATTTCAAACTTTTTAAAGTTGCCATCAATGCTAGTGACATAGAAGTTGGAGCTGTACTCTGACAGGAAGATAAGGATGGGATTGAATCACCAGTTGGTTACTTTTTGAAGAAGCTCAACATCCACCAGCAGAAGTAGTCCATGATCGAAAAAGAACTACTGAGTTTGGTACTGACCTTACATCATTTTAATGTTATGTTATGAACAATGTGTCGCAGATGGTTGTGTACACAAATCACAATCCACGTACATTCTTAGCTCCCTTTACAGACAAGAATATGAGACTATTTTGTTGGAGTCTTATGTTACACATTTTTAATTTAAAAATTATACATGTTCCAGGTCGCAAGAATGTAAGTGCAGATGCATTATCACAGATTTAACTGGAAGTTTAGATGAGATTTTTTTTAGTATTTTTACACACACACACAGGTATATGGGAAGAAGTTAAGGTGAACTTATATTAAAGTTATCTACATGTTAGGGTAATATGTTTAAAAAAAAGAAAAAAGGAAGCTATCTTTTCATTATGATGATTCTTTTTTTCTTAAGGGGGAGGTGTTATGAAGATGTGGATGTACTGTACCTTTAAGAAAGTTAAAAGCTTGCAGAACTACCTGACAACATCAAGTGTTCTCAACAAGATACAATGTAGCATGTGGTCCAGCAGTTAGTGTAACTGTTTGCCTGGAGACAAAAACAGATTTGAATTAGGCCAACCAGTTTAAATTATGCCCCCCACTAATACCAAATTGCAATCAAGTTTGAATTTAGTATATGGACAATCTTAAAAGCCAATGATACAATCAGATGTTTTGGGGCATAAGACAGAGGAAAATTGAACAGTTGGGAGGAGAACTGCCACGCCACCTGACATTGCCCGAAAAATAGCTGTCTTACAAGGTATCTTTATTGATCCATGACCTGTGAAGCATAATCCCTAAGAAGAAAATAAGACACAGGAAGATCCAAATATAAGATTCGACAGCTGACTGGTTTTGAAAACTGGTTTGGTAAATCTTAATTGAAGGGTTTTATTGGACTAGCATTGTAGAAGGTATTGTAAAATTGTAAAAATGTAGCATTGTAAAAGATAGGTTAGAGGAATGAGTTGTAAATAGTTGTTAATTAATTACTCTCTGTTATACTTTAAGAAATAAAGTTGTTACTTTTACCTTAACTAGTTCTTGGCCTCTTGAATTTTCACAGATTACTGCATGGGATAAATCTTTTCTATGTTGCTGGTTTAAATTAAGCAGGAGGGTTTACCCCATGTCATAACACTGTCCCTTTACCTGCGGACATCAGCTTTTGAAAGTTCTTGCCTAATACCATCAAAATTAGCCTTCCTCCAATTTAGAACTTCAACTTTTAGATCTAGTGTATCCTTTTCCATCACTATTTTAAAACTAATAGCATTATGGTCACTGGCCCCAAAATGCACCCCCACTGAGACCTCAGTCACCTGCCCTGTCTTATTTCCTATGAGTAGGTCAAGTTTTGCACCTTCTCTAGTCACTACATCCACATATTAAATCAGAAAATTTTCTTGTACATAATTAAACTCCTTTCCATCTAAATTCTTAACACTATGGCAGTCCCAGCCTGTATTCGGAAAGTTAAAATCCGCTACCATAATCACCCTATTATTCTTACAGATAACTGAAATCTCCTTACAAATTTGCTTCTCAATTTTCCGCTGACTATTAGGGAGTCGATAATGCAATCCCTATAAAGTGATCGTCCCTTTCTTATTTCTCAGTCCCACCCAAATAACTTCCCTGAACATATGTCTGGGAATATCCTCCCTCAGTACAGCTGCAATGCTATCCCTTATCAAAAACCCACTCCCCCTCTTCTCTTGCCTCCCTTTCTATCCCTCCTGTAGCATCTGTATCCTGGAAAATTAAGCTGCCAGTCCTGTCCATCCCTGAGCCACATTTTTGTAATTGCTATGATATCCCAGTCCCATGTTCCTAACCATGCCCTGGGTTCACCTGCCTTCCCTGTTAGGCCTCTTGCATTGAAATAAACACAGTTTAATTTATCAGTCCTACCTTGTTCTCTGCTTTATCCCTGCCTGCCCTGATTGCTTGACTTGCTTCTTTTCTCAACTCTACCAGTCTCAGATTGATCTCTTACCTCACTATCTCCCTGGGTCCCACCCCCACCACACCCACCTTACTAGTTTTAATCCTCCTGAGCAGGTCTAGCTAGTATATTAGTTCCTTTCCAATTCAGGTGCAATCCATCCTTCTTGTACAAGTCACTTCCACCCCAGATTCCAATGATCCAATGTGTCCTCTATGTTCATGCTTCTGTCTGAGAATGGGATTATGTGGCACATATGCTGGCCATCTTTTCTTAAAAAATGTGCTCAGGTCAGAGAATACCATATTGGATTTCTATGCATATCTGATTTCATTCAGCCTTTGAGTTGTTGCTGGTAGAGTTGTGGCTATCATTGATATAAAGGTTTCCACTTATTCAAAGGGAATGACATCTTGGTCAGGCCATGGCAGAGATATGGATCAATGCACCTAGTGTGGTCTGCTGTTTTGTTGAGCCATACTCTGTCTTTTATCAAACTTCTTCATTCTCAGTCTGAATCATTGTATCCATAGAGGCGTATTCTAACTCCTTAGAATTTAAGAATGCTGATAGGGCTTGTGGTCTGTATCAATCTGGAAGTGAAGATCAAGAATGTAACTTGCAAACTTTTCACAGGCCCATGTAGGAACTAAGGTCTCTTTTTCTCAATTTTGCTAAGCTCATGTCCACAGGCGGCAGCGACAAACTTTGTCATCAACTGTTTTGTATAAGATCCATGCAAATTCTGAAAGATCAGTTGGTTTTTGGAACCAGACCCCAGTCCCAACTACCCAATGTCACAGGTCAAGTAACACATTGCCTCCTTTCTTTTTTTTTGGAAGACTGGATGATGATCTTTTCTAGATGTAAACAGATACAAGCTTTCAAGATATAATGTGGTGTACCTTTTTCAGCTTTCCTCGTCCTGTCAGCAGTCATGGAAATTCAGCTCTGAAGTTTTCACACTGACCTCCACGGCTGTCCAGTTCCTCTACTCTGCAAAAGAGATGGAAGTTAGTGTAAGCTTTTGTGCTTATGTCTGGTTTAGGATCACAGTGATTTTTCTCACAACTGTATTCAATTAGAGATGTATTGGATGTAGGTTTGCTCGCTGAGCTGAAAGGTTCATTTCCAGATATTTAGTTACCCTACTGGGTAACATCTTCAGTGAGCCTCAGGCGAAGCAATGCTGAAACATTCCTGCTTTCTATTTATATGTTTGGGTTTCTTTGGGTTGGTGATGTCATTTCTTGTGGTGATGTTATTTCTTGTGGTGAAGTTACTTCCTGTTCCTTTTCTCAGGGCATGGTAAATAGGATCTAACTCAATGTGTTTTTTGATAGAGTTCCAGTTGGAATGCCATGCTTCTTGGAATTCTTGTGCGTGTCTTTGTTTGGCTTGTCCTAGGATGGATGTTTTGTTCCAGTCGAAATGGTGTCCTTCCTCATCCATATGTGAGGATACTAGTGAGAGAGGGTCATGTCTTTTTGTGACTAGTTGGAGTTCATGTATTGTGGTGACTAGTTTTCTGCCTGTTTGTCCAATGTAGTATTTGTTACAGTCCTTGAACGGTATTTTGTAAATAATGTTAGTTTTGCTCATTGTCTGTATAGGGTCTTTCAAGTTCATTAAAAAAGCAAGTGCACTACTTACAGATACCAACACTTACCAACAAGTGGCGACAGACCCAACCCCACAACTAGAGAACTGAATCACAGCCCTACACAAAAAAACTTCAGAAATCTGGAGAAATAAATAAGACCGACTTCTAAAAAATGATACCAGACAAATCCAACACACCACACATCTATGAATTACCCAAAATTCACAAACCAGGAGACCCCCTCAGACCCATAGTCTCCCTACCTGGAACACCAACTTACAGATTGGCCAAGGAGCTACACGAAAGACTGAAGCACTTAATAGAAGGCTCACGCCACTCCATCCACGAATTCCTGAAGACCATCAAAGATACTAAGATAGAAGAGGATGAAATAATGGTCTCCTTTGATGTAACAGCCCTGTTTGCTTCAACGCCCCCACACCTACGAAAAGATCTTGTCTATTTACCCTATTCATGCTCATAATTTTATAAGCAACTTTATGGTCACCCCTCACACCCCTCAGCCTCCCACTTTCCAGGGAAAGTAGCCCAGCCTATCCAACCTCTCCCTATATCTTGAACATGCCAACCCTGGCAACATCCTTGTAAATCTTTTCTGAACTTTTTCAAGTTTCACTACATCCTTCCTATAGAGGTAGACCAAAATTGCATGCAGTATTCCAAAACTGGCCTAACCAATGTCTTGTACAACATGACTTCCCAACTCCTTTACTCAGTGCACTGACCAATAAAGGCAAGCATACCCAATGCTTTCTTCACTATCCTATCTACCTGGGACTGCACTTTCAAGGAGCTATGAACCTTTGTCCTATGTCCTTGAGTTCTATATCACCCAGTGCATAATGGTTGAAAATAACTTTTCTCCAGTTGTGGCTTAGAAAGAACTTAATCTACTGCAGCTATATTTAACTTGAAGCACAACTGGTTTCCCTCTGCTGGATTATCATGAATCCAGCAGCTTCCACTTGGTTCGTTGATGCTGCTGGACAAGCTGTGTTTTTCCAATTATTTTCGTTTTTGTTCCATAACATTGATAATGTTCTACTTCATGTGCTATGGACCAGACCAGACCCCCTCAAAATATATTAAGGTAGCCTAGATCCTAACCTTTTCTGATTTTAAGAGATAAATATGAAATGCTGTGTTCCAGATGCAATTCAATTGGTCAAACTACTCTATGTTAAACAAAACACAATTTATTCAAACTCTATAGTTAAAATACAACAAAAGTAAGATAACTTTGGAATAACTCAACTCTATTGGAAAACTTAACAGAATAATCGATTATTTTACTACTAAGCTGGTCAGCAAGGTCAGATCACACGGAATACAGGAAGAACTAGCAATTTGGATACAGAACTGACTCGAAAGTAGAAGACAGAGGATGGTGGTGGACAGTTGCTTTTTAGACTGGAGGCCTGTGACCAGCAGTGTGCCACAAGGATCTGGGCTAGGTCTATTGCTCTTCATCATTTATATAAATGATTTGGATGTGAACATAGGAGGTACAGTTAGTAAGTTTGCAGATGACATCAAAATTGAAGGTGTAGCGATCAGTGAAGAAGATTACCTTAGAGTACAAAGGGATCTTGATCAGATGGGTCAATGGGCTGAGAAGTGGCAGATGGAGTTTAATTTAGAGAAACATGAGGTGCTGCATTTTGGAAAGGGGAATCAGAGCAGGACTTGATGGTGATGGTAATGGTAAGGGCCTGGGACGTGTAGTTCCTTGAAAGTGAAATTGCAGTAGTGCAGAAGGTGTTTGGTATGCTTATTGATTAGTGCACTGAGTATCAGAGTTGGGAGGTCATGTTATGGCTGTACAGAACATTGGTTATATCACTTTTGGAATACTACGTGCAATTTTGATCATCCTGCTATAGAAAGGACCTTGTGAAAGTTGAAAGGATTCAGAAAAGATTTTCAAGAATGTCCAGGGTTGGAGTGTTTGAGCTATAGGCAGAGGCTGAATAGGCTGGGCTATTTTCCCTGGAGCGTCAGAAGCTGAGAGGTGACCTTATAGAAGTTTATAAAATCATGAGGGGAGTGGATAGGATAAATAGACAATGTCTTTTCCATGGGGTACGGAATAGGTTTAAGGTGAGAGGGAAAAGATATAAAAGTGACTTCAGGGGCAATCTTTTCATGTAAACGGTGGTGCGTGTATAGAATGAGCTGCCAGAGGAAGTGGTGGAGACTGGTAAAATTATCACATTTAAAAGGCATCTGGATGAGTACATGAATAGGAGGGGTTGAGGGGGATATGGGTCAAATACTGGCAAATGGGACTAAATTTATTAGGGATGTTTGGTTGGTATGGATGAGTTGGACCAAAGAGTCTATTTCTGTGCTGTACAGCTCTATGAAGCTATAAACAGTAACTGTTCAAATATGGTAATATCCATAAACACATCTTTGGAAAAATGCAAATTCAGAACACGGAGGTGTGTCACTTGCAACTCCAACAATCCAGGAGGAAAAATATCCAGAAAAAACTCAGAGCAAGAGTAATGCAGCCGAGAGACATTTACTGCCTTCCAACCTTGTTAAGACCTTTGCAATAACGGCTGCTGAAAAAAAGTAAAAATCCCAGTTCTGTGAGAGCCTGATTCCACCCAGTCAGGGTGTACCAACATTTAAAAAAAAAACCAGCCTCACAAGCTGTTTATTCTCTGTTTTTTGTAGACTGCTCAATACCTCTGTCTTAAAATCTCTCTTCAAAAAAAAGGACAAAATAAACTCCTAAAGCCGTAGCATTGTCACACTGTGGATCTTGCAATCTTCTCAGGGGTTCACTGCTGGCTTATTCTGTACATGCCTTTTGTTATAACATACAGCTTACAAATGATTCTTCTTTCCAAAATAGCATTTAGCTTCATTGACAGGACAATTTTTAAGCCAAAGGCTTCCTTTCACACTGGTAACAGTAGTTACACGACTATTTCTCTGCTTTCAAGTTTATTCCATTGAGACATTTTTGAGATATGGTTCTGTGCTCGTGCTGAGTCACCAACAGATTTCTGCTTGACCTCAGCCCTCGCCTGTGCACTTGAGTTGCTTTAATAAATGCTGTCAGCTCCCAACTGCAAGTGTCCGTCATTGCTTCCTTAAAGATCCTGAGAACAGTTCTGTCTCTTATTGGTTATTTTAAGGTCCTACACTCCATTCTCTGCAATTCTGTACAGATAACTGATAAACATCCAGATACTTAGCTCTTATTTCAGAGTACACTTATTAAATTCAGCCCACTTGACCTGGCATTTTTAAACAGATTAATGTGGGTCTGGAGTGCTTTTATTGCTTCCTCAAATGTAGATTTTCCTTCATCCATTCCTTACCTGACTATGTTATTATCTGCAATAGCAACCCACCACAAAACATAATGTACTGACCTGAACAGTACTGGACAATGCAGCAAGACCAGAGGAAATGTGATCTGTTGTAAATCTTTGGTACCAATTCAGCAACGCTTCTGCTTCATAGGGAACTGTAAATTGCTGGAAGCTTTTCAGCAATAGCAGAGACTTTAAGAACATAGAACAGTACAGCACAGCACAGGCCCTTCGGCCCACGATGTTGTGCCGAGCATTTACTTTAATCTAAGATCAACCTAACCTACACACTCAAGTTACTGCCGTCCATGTGCTTGTCCAGCAGACGCTTAAATGTCCCTTATGTCTCTGACTCTACTACCATTACTCTCTGCGTAATGAACCAATCTCTGACATCTTCCCTATACCTTCCTCCAATCATCTTAAAATTATGGCCCCTCCTGATGCCATTTCTGCCCTGGGGAAAAATCTCTGGCTATGTACTCGATGTATGCCTCTCATTATCTTGCACACCTCTATCAAGTCACCTCTATAGTTTCTTTGACTTGCTGCTAATATATAATGTCCTTGGTCTTGCTGTGCAAGCACAGAATATTTACGAAGTCTGCTGAAGTAAGGAAAACATTAACTTTGTTAAGAAACTCTTGAATATGGTTTCATCTTGCCTCAAGGTTGGAAGACACTACAACTGTGTGACATTGTACCACTTCCTATCATGCATTCTGCTTCATTAGTATATTCAGGACTAATCCTTATGCCATACAAACTAAGCTACTATTTCCTATAACTCACAGAATGAGAACTGATCCCATTGAAACATATAACAATCTTTAGGAGATGACAGTGTAGATGCAAGGCATCTAGAACTAGGGGCTAAAATCTCAGAATAAAGGATGTGACATTAAGAAACAGCATAACAAGATATTTCTTCAATCAAAATTTGATTTTAGGAATTCTCTACGTCACAGGGTTGTGGGTGCCTAGTTTATCAGTATATGAAAAGAAGAGGTTGATTGGAGTTTGGATACAAAGGAAATAAAATGGGATTAGTGTGGAATGGTGTAGTTGAGGTACAGAATCAAGTAAGATCTTACTGAATGCTAGAACAGGCTTGAAAAGCTAAATGGCTCCTACTCTTATGCAGGAGTGAGTGAAAGACTGAGAAAAAAAATCAGTAATGCAAAGCAAGCAAAACAGTGATGGAAAGAATTGAAACAGCTAAGAACAGAAGAATGGTAAATTTAACCTTCTTTAGATAAACACACATTTAAAAATAAAACTTGCGGTAAATCTTCAAAAATGTATCAAGTGGTTAGATATGTTCAGACTTTCGTACTGTCAGCGTCAATAATCCAATTGCTAGTTGGATAATTTGAACCTAAGGAGGAGGTTTCTGCTTCTAGATTAATTTGTTACAACATGAGTTAAAATGTTGAATTATTATCACTGTGTTACAAAGATCTGGCAACTAGCTATTTTTATCCAGAGATGATAGAAGTCCTGATTCAAATATAAATATGGCTTAACTTCTTCTGACAGCTGGTCGTGTAGTTAGCAGGATTTTCACACATCGAATTATCAAAATTCATTTCCCATTCAGTCTCCAAGACAAAAGAAACTCAGTAGGAAGCATTAACATTATCAATTAAAATCTCATTCTACAAGTTCTCAATTCAATGAAAATTACACTTATGGTTAGCTGTTTTCCAAATAGCTCAATCTCCTATGAACTACTTATGAAAAACATAATTGTGTATGCATGCCAACCATTGTATGAATCACAAGGGTAGTGTTTTTCTGCCAACAGTTTTAATGTAAAAATGGCACGAAAGCAACTTTTCTACATCAAGAATTGCCCATCACAATGTGTGTCTAGTGATGGTAGAATAGCCCAAGTGAAATATATTAATCCATCATTTTTCTTTCGCATCATGTGATTTATTATTTCCCCTTTTTCCCCACATACTTCTACCTGGTTTCAAGTCCACTAAATTGTTATTTTCACAGAATAAATTTCACATTCCTGGCAATTAAACCCTTGACTTGAGTGAAAATGATTTAAAATATTGACTACGGATTATTACGTTCTATTATCCAATTTCATGCCTTAAACTTGCATGGACAATAGGGACCAGAAAAAAAAGTTAAGATTGGCACTGGAATCACCTGACCATTCAAGTGGCTACGTTTCTGGAACGCAACATGGCTGAGACATCAGACAGCCAAACTAAAATTAATATTTTATCTAAAGATGCAGTGATAGAATCATAGAATTCTGACAGTGTGGAAGCAGGCCATTAGGCCCATTGAGTTCATACTGACACCCTGAACACCATCCAAACCAGACCCACCTCTCCCAACCTATCCCTGTAATATGGCATTTTCCACGGCTAATTCCACATAGCTTGTCCCTGGACACACTGTGCTGCCCCAGTATCCCCATCATCTATTTTGATTTACACCTTCATGAAAATGTTTACATGCTGGAAATGGAACCATGCCTACCACAGACATTTACTACTATGATTACTGAAACTATTATTTCAAGTAGCTGCTTTTGGTGCAGAGGGAGAGATGAAATTAAGGACTTGGCATCGAACTCAAGCCGAGAACTCTTTCTCTGTTGCTTGAGGGAAAAAAATGCCAGTGAAAATACTGATTGGAAAAAAGATCAGAACACCAAGAGCTCAAAACATAACTGCAATGTTCTCGATCATTGACAGTCAAAGAAATCAATCACGATAAAACAACATGCCTTACTGACAAAACACTGTAAGTTGTATGTTATTTAATTTTTTTGATACTGAACACTATTCCTTTTTAATTTTATATGAGTGCATGTTCACCTATGTGATTAAACCAGCTTTATGTCACACTTTATTAATGATTTTAGGGCTGCGGATTTAAATTGTCTCTTTCTTTCACTCAAGAAATTTTTAAAATTAGCTTCTTAAAGTTTGTGGTGAAAATAACTAGCTATATTTTAGTTGGGGAAACATAGAGCTGTGTGCTAAAGAGTGCATATATCCTTGTTTTGGTCAACTGAAAAGATTAAAAAAGAGAGGATCCAATTCACCTCCGCATCTGACTGTAACACTTGTGGAGTTTTGCAGCAATGTCCCCATAATTGAGTTATGCTTATACTATTTTTTCTATCCCTTTCTTGTTTATTTACCTACAATGGGATCTTCATTCTCCTCCAGTTTCAGATGTAATGACAATGCATGACAGGACTTGTTTACTCTCCTCCATAAAGTTATTCCCATCATCATTTTCTCAGCTATGGCCAATTTGTGCTTTACAAATGCTGAAAGTTAGTCAAACTAACCTTCAGTTCATTACTTAGCAAGGCTCGAGACATGAGTGAATCTGTAACCTTCAATTTTAACCCCTTCAACATAACTTTGTCCATTCTGCAGGTTGTTGCTCTGGTCAGCAGTTCTGGGTCCAGAATCATTCTTTTTTTGATGGAGTTCCCTGACTCTTTTAAGTGCAGAGATACAGAGTCTCTCTACATTTGTCTTTGGTCTGCAATCAGATTCTGACAGCCAAGAGATAGGGGTCAAGAGGACAAGAAATAGAGTGGGCTAAACGTAGAAGATACGAGCTAAAGACAATATCAGCTCAGCTCAGTGTAATTATTTCTTTCACAGGTTGCTTCTGAGTTGTCCTTTTCTTTTGGAAAAAAAAAGTTCAAACCTGACAAGAACAGGCGAGGGATAAACCATATATTTAATATATTGGGTGCAACATGACAGAGATCAAGTAGTTATTTTAATTTATAACTGACCATTGCAGAATGGTAGTTTTGATAGATGCACTGATTTTGTATTTTACTTTAATAATCATATTAACAAGCAATAACACATAAATGATTCAAAACTGCAAAATTCATATGGATATAGCAATGAATTATCTACACTTGTTAGTTTTGCAAGGTTTGTAGTTCAGGTTGAGGTTCAGGGTGTAGGTTTGCTCGCTGAACTGTATGTTTGATATCCAGACGTTTCATTACCTGGCTAGGTAACATCATCAGTGGCAACCTCCAAGTGAAGCGAAGCTGTTGTCTCCTGCTTTCTATTTATATCTTTCTCTTGGATGGGGTTCCTGGGGTTTGTGGTGATGTCATTTCCTGCTCGTTTTCTGAGGGGTTGATAGATAGCATCTAGATCTATGTGTTTGTTTATGGATGGGTTGTACTGGGTCTTTTAAGTTTGTTAGTTTTTGTTTGAGAGTGTTGGTGGGTTTATGTGCTACTAGGATTCCGAGGGGTCTTAGTAGTCTGGCTGTCATTTCTGAAACTTCTTTGATGTATGGTAAGGTGGTTAGGGTTTCTGGCTGTCTTTGGTCTGCTTGTCATGGTTTGTTCTTCAGGAATCTGCGGACTGTATTTTTTGAGTATCCATTCTTCTTGAATACCTTGTATAGGTGGTTCTCCTCTGTTTTCCGAAGTTCTTCTGTGCTGCAGTGTGTGGTAGCTCGTTGGAATACTGTTCTGATACAGCTTTGTTTGTGTGTGTATTGGGATGGTTGCTGGTGTAGTTAAGTATTTGGTCAGTGTTTGTCGGTTTTCTGTATACGCAGGTTTGTAGTTCTCCGTTGTCCTTTCTTTCGACTGTGACGTCCAGGAATGCGAGTTTGTTGTCGGTTTCTTCCTCCTTGGTGAACTTTATGCCTGTGAGGGTGTTGTTGATGATGTTAAATGTCTCTTCTATCTTGTTTCGTTTTGTGATGACAAAGGTGTCATCTACGGAGCGGACCCAGATTTTTGGTTTGATGGTTGGTAGGGCTGTTTGTTCTAGTCTTTGCATTACTGCTTCTGCTATGAATCCTGATAGCGGAGATCCCATGGGTGTGCCGTTGGTTTGTTTGTAGAGTATGCTGTTGAAAGTGAAGTACGTGGTGAGGCACAGGTCCACTAGCTTCATGATGTTTTCGTTGGTAATGTGATTGATGGTGGTTGGTATGTGTGTGATGATCTCTTCTAAAAGTGTGGTAAGTGTTTCCTCTGCCAGGTCGATGTTGATGGAGGTGTACAGTGCTGTTACGTCGAATGAGATCATTGCTTCGTCTTCCTCTATTTTCGTGTTTTTGATGATTTTTAGGAATTCCTGGGTGGAGTGGATGGAGTGCTGTGACTCTTCTACTAGGTATTTCAGTCTTGCGTGTAATGTTTTGGCCAGTCTGTAAGTTGGTGTTCCGGGTAGTGAGACTATAGGTCTGAGGGGGGCTCCTGGTTTATGGATTTTTGGTAGTCTGTAGAATCGTGGGGTCTGTAGAATCTGGTTTCATTTTCTGGAATTCTGTCTTATTTAATTGTCTGGAATTGTGTAATTTTCTTAGGTGATATGTAATTTTGTTTCCAAGTTGTGGGGTCGGGTCTAGCGCCACCTGTTGGTAAGTGTTGGTGTCTGCGAGTAGTGCATTGGCTTTCTCTATGTAGTCCCTTCTGTTCAGGATGACTGTGAGCCGACCCTTGTCTGCAGGTAATATAACAATGTTTTTGTCTTTTTTGAGGTTTTCTAGGGCTTCCTTTTCTTGTGTGTTCAGTTTGTTTCCTTCCCTCTTTCAGCTCAGAGTAGGTGCAACTGTCTGTCTGATCGTTTGTTGTGTTTCTTCTGTGAGATTGTTGTCCTTCAAAGTGGTTTCTAATGCCGCTAGGAAATCCTCGTCAGTGTCTCGGTAATTGAAATTTAATCCTTTTACTCGTACCGCTTTTTCTGTGTCTGATAGGGTTCGGTCTGATAAGTTCTTTATCCATGCCCCTGTGTTATCGGTTTTGTCTTTTTTTGTGAGTTTGTCAAGTTTTTCTTCAGGTCCCGATTTTTCTTTATCTGTGTTTGTCGTTGTTTGGTGTTTATGGCTCGTTCTACCGCGTCTGTCCATTCTCAATTTGTTGCTTGTTTGAATAACGGTTTTTGGCGCGCAATTTCCTGGTATCAGAACACTATTCCAACGAGCCACCACACACTGCAGCACAGAAGAAGTTTGGAAAACAGAGGAGAACCACCTATACAATGTATTCAAGAAGAACGGATACTCAAAAAATACAGTCCGCAGATTCCTCAAGAACAAACCACGACAAGTCGACCAAACACAGCCAGAAACCCTAACCACCTTACCATACATCAAAGAAGTTTCAGAAATGACAGCCAGACTACTAAGACCCCTTGGAATCCTAGTAGCACGCAAACCCACCAACACTCTCAAACAAAAACTAACAAACTTAAAAGACCCATGGACAAAACCAACGTCATCTACAAAATTCCATGCAAGGACTGCCACAAACACTACGTAGGACAAACAGGAAGAAAGTTAGCCACCAGGATACACGAACACCAGCTAGCCACAAAAAGACACAACCCTCTCTCCCTCGTAGCCCTACACACGGATGAAAAAAACCACCATTTCGACTGGGAAAGGCTAAGCAAAGACATGCCAGAGAATTCCTAGAGGCCTGGCACTCCAACCACAACGCCATAAACAAACACATAGATCTAGATGCCATCTATCAACTCCTCAGAAAACGAACAGGAAATGACATTACCACAAACCCCAGGAACCCCATCCAGGACAAACATATAAATAGAAAACAGGAGACAGCAGCTTCGCTTCACTTGGAGGTCGCCACTGATGATGTTACCTAGCCAGGTAATGAAACGTCTGGATATCAAACCTACAGCTCAGCGAGCAAACCTACACCCTGAACTTGTTAGTTTTTTTAAGTTGAAGCACATCTGACAGCATTGTAAGGGTGTCCCTCCGCACCTACCATTAAAATCATGCAATATCTCATCTCTTCTGACATTTATCCTTGCCACCCGTGCATCTAGAGTAGTCTAAATGCAGCTTTGTGTGCAGAACTATTGCATTGTAAACTTTATAATTCACAATATTCTCAAAATCATTAAAAACACTTTTTAAACCTTTGCTATTGTATTTACAGGTTGTTTTGCTGTAAAATAATCTAGGGCCAATGTCTTTGGTACTACCTGGTTAGCTACAAATTAAAATAAAAGGAATTCAAATAATTCAATTTCAATACTTTAGCTGTTTTAATTAAAATTTTGGGCCCTAGTCTTTAGATTACAATATACCATTGCTTCAACTACACAAACAGAAACATCATGCTGATAGTATCCCTAACACTCAAACTAAGTTGATAATACAGTTCATTCACACCAGGAATCAAGATCAGGATCCTTGTATTTGTATGGTTACATCATGTGAAATTCCATGACTATTACAATAAATAAGTATATTTTTTATGTTTTTAAAAAACTAACTTCCTCTTATTTTAACTGGCTGTCCTTTGAATGTATTTCATTGAATTTTAGTATTATTATAGTACAGTTGAAAGACATTGGTCACTTATCACCTTGGATCACTCCAACAGGAATGAAGAGAACAGGCCAATCAGCTGAATTTTACAATACCAGAGACATTACATTGGCCAAAACAGTTGATTCCAGAGACAGCAAAGTGTCCTAAAACTCTGCTTAACTGAACCTGAACAGTGGCAATAAATTGTCCCTTGCCACATCTTTTATTTTCTAACAATAATGAAAGTGCTGTGCATTTTTCTTGGATTTCTTTTGAGTGACAGAAGCAGCACTAAGCAGAAGCATGCCTCTGTAATACAACTTAATAAGATTTTCTCTTAATTTCAAAATTAATAGGTTTCTGAATTGATTTTCAAATAAATGAATTAATGCATAAATTACAGGATTAATTGAAAGATTCATTTGCAAATTTATTAGCTCATTGCCAAATAAATTATTTTATATTGTTGAATGTTAACTGAAAAAATACATCATATTTCAGTACTTATCCCATTCCAAGGCAGGTTAAAATACAGTGCACAAAATTGATAATTTAGTTAAATCGTGAAATGAGAGAGAAAGAGAATTCCAACATGAACAGCACCCAAAGAAACAATTAAAACTATTCCTCTCTGACAGGTAGCAATTTCAATGCATTTAGAATTCAGTAATTCTTAATATTAAAATGAATCTTGAGAAAATTATGGTGGATATTCAGTTGCTGTTTGATTGTATTAACATATAAATTCAGTTAAATGAATGCTTCACAAGGGATTTTGGAAACAGAAAAAAATAGTTATTATTTGCAAATCCATGATACGTAATGGGCTAATGTTATAAATAAAGGCAAGACTAGATAGAATTCCTACTCTTACATGATAGAAGCATTTGCACAATTGTAATAGTCCTCAGCTAATAGTGTGAAATCAGAATTACATACAATTCTTCTGGCTAAACTTCTAAAAGAAGTATTTTCTTACATATAAAATATTACCTATTTTATCTGGGGCACTACCACATAAAAGTATAGAATTAAAAAATTATATCATAGTACACTCCAAAGTATTAAGAAATGAACATTGATGTTAAAATTATAGAAATATTTCAGCTTTTTAAAATTTTAACTGCTGATAATAAGACCATCAGACCAAAAGACAGGAACAGAAGTAGGCCATTTGACTCAGTCTGCTCTGCTATTCAACAAGATTGTAACTGATCTGATAATCCTCAACTCCACTTACCTGTCTTACTCCAATAAAGCCCAATTCCGTTAATGATTAGAAATCTGCCTATATCAGATTTGAATATAGTGAATGACCCAGCTTTGGCAGTCCTTTGTGGCAAAAAAAGTCTGCACGTTCACTGCAAAAAAGGATCCTCCTCATCACTGTCTTAAATGAGTGACTTCAAACTGTGATACTGCACTCTGGTTCTAGATTTTCCCAGAAACCAGAAATAGTCTCTTCATATCTATCAGTCATGCCCCTAAAGATTCACACACCTTGCAGTAAGATTGCCTTTCGTTCTTCTAAACTTCAGCGAGTACAACCCCAAACTACTCAACTTGTTCTCATCAGAAAATTGTTTCATATCCTGGACTGACCTCATGAACCTTTTGTGGACTGCTTCCAATGCCAATATATATTACCTTAGATAAGGGAAACAAAACTATTCACAGTATTCTAACTGTGGTCTATCTAATGCCTTGTATACTTTAAGGAAGATCTCCCAATGTCTATACTCCATTTCCTTTGAAATAAAGGTTTACATTCCATTTGCCTATCCCATTACCCATTGAACTTGGATGTTCGATTTTTGTGATTCATGCACTATGACCCCCAATCAATCTATGCTACAGCTTCCTGCAGCCTATCTCCATTTAAATAATATAGTTCTTCTGTTTTTCCTGCCAAAGTATGTAACCTGACTATTTCCCACAGTATATTCCATCTGCCAAGTTTTGCCCACTCATTTAACCTACCTAATATCCATCTGCAATCTCATGTCCTCCAACCACTTGCTTTCCATCTATTTTTGGGTCGTTGCAAACTTGGCAATAGAGCATTCACTTCTGTCATCCAAGTCATTAATATACAGCATAAATAATTGTTGCCCACACTGACCACTGTGGTATTCCACTTGTTACAGTTGCTATCTTGAATGTGCCGTCTTTATCCCAACTCTGTCTTTTATTGTTAGCCAATCTTCCTCCAATCCTCTCCAACATCACATGCTCTTATTTTTCTTTTAAGTAGCCCTATGCATTGTATCTTATCAAATGTCTGTTAGAAGTTCAAATGTATTACATCTACTGGTTGCTAATTATCAAACCTGCTTGTTACCTTCTCAAAAGAACCGTAATAAGGTTGTCAGGCATGATTTCCACTTAATGTTCACTCTGATTGTTTATATTACATATTTCTAAATGCTCTGCTATTATATCCTTTATAATAGGCATGAACATCTTTCAAACAATTAGTTAAGCTAATGGTCTATAGTTAACACCTTTTTGAATAAGAGTATTTCATTGGTAATTTCCAATTGTCTGAGACTTTTTCAGTATCTAAGGATCCATGAAAGATTATCACCACTGTGTCCACCATCTCTGCTAATATTTCTTTTTAAATCCTAGGATGTAAACCTTCCAGTCCAAGGACTTATCAGCTCTTGGTTGCATTAGTTTCATATTAGGTTCTGTCTAGCGACAGTTATTGTGTTATTTGCTCCAGTCGATTAACTAGTATTTTTGGAATGCTATTTGTGTCTTCCAACATTGATTGAAGATTTTGTTCAAGTCTTCAGCCATTTCTTGACTACCAATTACTATTTCCCCAGCCACACTCTAAGGCGTCAATGTTGAGTGTTGCCTCTATTTTCCCATTTATACATTTAAAGAAGCTCTTGCTGTCCATTCTTTTTATGTAAATTGTTAGTTTTACATCATTATTTACTTTCTCCATTTTTGTGTGGTCATCTTTTGTTGGTTTTTGAAACTTTCCAAATCCTCTCATTTACCACTAATCTTTGGCATAGAATATGATCAAAAGGAAAACAAAAGTCTCAGTGACCTCTCTAGCTAACTGAGGACAGTTTATCCCCTTCCTAGAATCGTCCTTCCTCACTGAGATGTGCCTCTGCTCGGAGTTATGAACTATTTTCTGAAATGTATGCCATTAATTCTCTCCTGCCTTTTCTGTTAAACTCTTTTCCCAGGCCATTCTAAGCCACTGTGCCCACATTCCCATGTAATTATCCTTATTTAAGTTTAGCACAATTGTTCATGACCCAATTTTGCTCATTATTTATCAAACTACTTCAATACACGTTAATATATCCATAAAATAACCTGATCCCTGGATTATCCCACATTGTATTGTTCTATTGCAAATACTATTAACACTATTCTATTAATTCTTCCTCGTGGCTACAAGATTAAGTCATCCATGATTGATAGTCTGCCATTTATACATGCTCTAGTTACCTACGAATTTATTCTCTGTCCTACAGAACAGTTACAGATCAGGGACCTATAGGTAACTCCCACCAGTGTTTTCTTCCTCTTGTTCTTACCTCCACCTATGTGGATTCTACAAGTTTTAAACCAAGTTTTGCTATCGTATGTATTTTATCGAAGAAAGCTATGCTGACATCCTTCCTTTTCTACCTGTCATTTTGAAAAGTCGCATACCTCTGAATTATATTATGTCATGGAGACAGGCAGCTAAATCAAATCAGCCCCCATCCCTGTAGGTGCAATGTAGTAAAATTAAAATACCGAATGACCCTCCAAATTGACCCCAATAGTTCCAAACTGTACTTCTTGAATAACCAGTACCAGACTCTGTGAATAATGAATTCCAGACATCGGGTTTATAGTTCAAACAGAAGACTTTAATATTAACATTGCAGTAACAATTAGGATATCTTGTTTAACTTTGCTCTGCTAATGTCTAACATTTAAACCAAATAGTCTTTAACCTTTCCACCACTCTCACGCAGACAAACAGAAACAATTGAGGAAATCAAAAAGGGAAAAGTACATGAAATGTAGTTGGCCAATTCATAAAAGCAAACTCCACCTTCTGTAACAAAATCTTAAGTTGCTGGAAAAGCTCAGCAGGTCTGGCAGTATCTGTGAAGAGAAATCTTCTGAGTGTTCTGAGGAAGGTTGACCGGACCAAAAACATTAACTCTGATTTCTCCCCACACATGCCAAGCTTTTTCAGCAATTTCTGCTTTTGTTTCTGATTTCCGTAATTCTTTCAATTTTTATCCACAATCTGTAACATTATTGGCATATGGAATGTATCTTGCTTGGTTTCCGATTACTCTGATGCATGCACATAGCTTGCAGTAGGCTCCAAGGAATAGTCATATAATTCTTATAAAGGAGATTCCATTGTCTCAACTTTCAATAAGTTGATAAAAAGAGGACAACCAAACCTCTGTCCTGCAGGTACAATCCTTCCGACTTAAACACAGTTCATAAAACTAACAGTTCAAACTGTGACCGCTCCCTGCCAGCCTGAACATTACCCTGTGTGAATAGAGTATAGAATTCCTACAATGTGGAAGCAGGCCACTCGCCCCATCAAGTCCACACCGAACCTCCAAACATCATCCCACCCAAACTCAACCCTCAATCCCTATCTCCATAACCCCACATTTCCCATGGCTAATCCATCTAGCCTGCACATCCCTGGACACTATGGGCAATTTAACATGGCCAATCCACCTAACCTGCACACCTTGGGACTGTGGGAGGAAATCGGAGTACCTGGAGGAAACCCATGCATACATGGGAGAACGTGCAAACTCTACACAGACGGTCACCCAAGGGTGGATGAACCCTGGTTCCTGGCGCTGTGAGCCAGCAGTACTAACCACAGAGCCACCATGGTTTGCTGAGAACTGTATTTAATAACCAAATGCTACTGTCTTCTATGACAATTACATTCCCATTTTCTCCCCCCACTTGAATGGCTTCCTGTAGCTATGAAACTGATTTCTCTTTAATCAAACTACAAATTACAATGGAAATTTATTTTCCAAAAATTGAAGATTATGACAGTTTCTTACCCATCAAATGCATGCACTCAATCCAAAGCTGATCTGGATTTTCTGAAAATTGTAGTTCAAATAGATCTCTTTAGGAATTTTTGCCATACTCAGTCATAGAGTGAACTTACTTAAATTATTTGTAAAAGAAAGATTGGCTTCACACCAAATTTAGCAAGATCTATAAATGCAACATGAATTTGCAATTTTCAAAGAAGTTTAAGTTTGTTTCAATTAAAACATTCTGATACAAGTAACTCTTTGAATTTGATCCTAATACGTAAAGAAAAAAGTGACAGTATTTTACTACATTAAAGGTTATATACAAACGCAAGTTGTTGACTGCAGGTTAGAAAAGTGAGCTGGCATAATGCAGTCTGAAAGGATTACTTCATGTTTAGAAATTCAGTATCCAGTTGCCAGAAGCCATTTAAAGGGGCTTTATTGCTCTCCATTTGTCCTGTGAAGTAGGCATGCATCTGGACACCATTGACTGCACCCAAGTTTATATCACTTCTGGAGGAAACAGCACCTGTACTAGCCACAAAAGTTAACTTGAGTGGCATTCCCTTTGGCAGCTGGCACATGTGAACAACATTGGCTTGAGGTTCTATTCTACCAACAGACTTTATTTTCTATCACCTGATCTGACCTGTTTTCTCAAGCCCTTCAGCCGTGGAAACTGTTCATTTCCAGGAGAAAGTGAGGACTGCAGATGCTGGAGATCAGAGTCGAGAGTGTGGTGCTGGAAAAGCACATCAGGTCAGGCAGCAAGAGGAGCAGGAGAATCGACATTTCGGGCATAAGCCCTTCCTGATGAAGGGCTTATGCCCGAAACATCAATTCTCCTGCTCCTCGGATGCTGCCTGACCTGCTGTGCATTTTCAGTACCACACTCTCGACTCTGTTCATTTTCAGGCACTGAGTTCATTGACTCCAATCCCACATATGTGGAAGCCCCACACGCAGATATCGTTGTACTGCAGACACGGACAACCATTAATCTTGTGCTGAAAGCAAGCCTATCATTTTGCATATCTTTGGGAATGTGACCATCAGCCGTTTGGCCCATATGAAACAGGCAGATTTTTTATAGATTAGATTACTTACAGTGTGGAAACAGGCCCTTCGGCCCAACAAGTCCACACCGACCCTCCGAAGAACAACCTACCCATACCCATTCCCCTACATTTACCCCTTCAACTAACACTACGGACAATTTAGCATGGTCAATTCACCTAACCTGAGTTGCACTGACTTGAGGGGACAAATATGCTCAGGATCATGTGATGCTAGTGTATTTTCACATTTGGCTTTCTGACCTACCAGAAGATGCCTAACATTTGACACTGGCAGCAGGTGTGGAAATTGCTCAACCATTTTCTTGGTTTACATAAGCTGTTTGTACTGCACTGCTGTAAAGGAAGGTTTTGAGAACACAGGTCTGGTGCAAGCAAATGTTATGCTTTGGTGAGATTACTGTTGGGCCAGATTAAACTTTTAATCTTTGACATACCAGCTGCAACCTTGGCAACCCAAGTGCTAATTTCAGCATCAAGCTGAGGTTGCTTGTGATAGTTGATATTTCTATAACCCCCAGAGTGAGGTTGCCAGTGTTGATGGAAGATCTCAGTGTTCTGGTTCATAACTTTCTAACTTCCTGATGCTGATAGTCAGTCCAAACTCTTTGCTGGTCTGGGAAAACTGGGCTGGTCCAAATGAACTTTAGTATGGACTTCGAACATGGCATCGTCAGCAAAACACATAGGACTTTATGCAAGTTAAACAACTTGGTGCCAGAAATCTTTTGAAGCTGATTGTTTACAAAAACATTGTTAGTGTTGCGGCCATCTACTTTGCAGCTCTAAGTAACTTGAGTTTTTGAATATATAGAGCAAGCTGATAGCCAAAAACAGATGAAGAGTGATGTGCAATTGAAAGATGCATTTGGTCAAAAACAGGTTCCAGAATATCTTAATGAAATCATACTATCAAGTCTATTAAAAAAGCTTTCATGATAGTCAATAGATTATGTAAACAGAAAATACATTTATATAATGATAATGAAAATCATTTGTTTCATTATGTTTGACTAAGTGAAAATTTTCATTTTGAAAATTAATGCAGTATTTGCAGTATGAAATATACAGTTAAATATGCTACTTGACAGCTGTAAAATATTTCAAACAATTTAAAAATCATGCTTAAACGTAATTGTTACAAATATTTTTCAAAAATATGCATACCATTTTTATTTAAACAAAGCCATGTATTTCTGAAATTAGCTTTACTATCCAGGCTAATGTATTTTATGACAGAACCTTGTCAATGCAGTAACAATTGTTTTTACAAAAGCTGAGCACATGTAATATTTCATCTCTAAATTTATGGGGGTCGAGAAAATATATGACAATCCAAGTAAGGGGTTTATTCTATATGTAGTGGGAAATAAGGGTTTCACTGATGCCCACTTAAAGGAAACCAAAAACAAAAACAGAAATTGTTGGAGAAACTCAGCAGGTGTGACAGCATGTGTTGGAAGACAACAAAGCTAACATTTCAAGTCCAATGACTCTTCACCAGAGAAAGGAAACCAGCCTCTCTTTAAAGGGAGGCTCACTCTGGCTGCACATAAAAAGAAAACTTTACAAATGGATAAGGGCTCAGAGATGTAAAGAGGGCATCCACATTCTCTGGTGCAGCATTGAGAACTCTAATCCAAGCAACTGGGAGAAGGGTGGATTTTTCCCCCCACATGAAAGTTGTGGAGAATAGAAGAGACACCTTATAGGTAAAAAGGGTAAAGCATTCAGTCTTACCTGACCATCAGGCTGACCTCTCATTACAGAGGAATGACTGGAGATGGTTTAACCATAGAGTCACCGCATCTCAGGAAGAGTTGAAAAAGGAGAGTCCTTCATGGTAACCTCAAACTGGTGCAGGAATTGCAACTGCATTATTTAGCATCACTTTGCATTGCAAACTAGCCATCCAACCAACTGAGCTAACTGACCCCAAATCATGTCTCTAGAAAAGTGTAATTTGCAACTCCAATTTTCAGGCAAATGTTTCAAATCGAGAAATGTATCTCCATGTCCAGAATTCCAATCCTTTCATGTGAAAACTCAATTAAGTATACAAAAGCTCTCATTAAACATCCACATTTATCCCCACTGTAACATGCTAATTTTAACCTTATTGTTTGGATAATAAGGACTCCAATCCTTTTGAACATATATTCAAAATTTGTTGTATTCTTTTGTTCCTCAAATACTAATCTGAAATGATATTGAACCATTAATTAACAATTTTTCAAAGTTGATTTCTTCTTTGTCACAGATCATAACCAATTGGTCACAAGGCAATTCACAAATAGAACCAGAGTATTACAACACCTTCAGGTAAATCTCTGTTTGCCTCATCAAATAATCACTCCAATCATTCATATGGAAATACTAACAGCACTTATTTATTGTAGTCTTGCACTGGGCATTTTTTCCAATAGAATTCAACTCAACTATTTCACCATAAAGGGATATGGAACTAGAGTGATAAAACAATAGCTCTTGATTTCATTTTAGTATAGCAATAGTATTTTGGTGAGCAACACACTCTAATTTCAATGATCGCAGCATAAAACTACTTTTACTGAATATTTTAGTACCAGTGTCACTTGGTTGTTTTAAACACTATTTTCCACAATAACAAAGAAATGAAATACATCTTTAACATTGCATAGTGAGAGGGATATACTATAAAAACTGAATATTTAGAATTAGTATTTGGTTTATTATCACAAGAATGCAGTGAAAAGTTTACAAAGTCGCCATCTTAGGTACAAAGGTACCTATGTGCAGGATCTTAGGAATAAATGAGAAAAATAAAGAAATAAAAAGTTTAGTATTACACTTCCTATTATATTAGTTTTAGTAGAAATATTGCACTTAGGCAAAATATTTATGTTCAGTCCAGTACCATGACCATAAGGATACCTGTAATCTTGCATGTGGCAAAGTTAATTCTCAGACTCACTGTCAGTAGAACTGCTGAACTTGGGATTGAATTGCTGCTTAGAATTAACATCAAGTAGCAAAAACACCACTTCAAACCCTAATAATTTAGTCATGATTTCAATCGCTCCACGAGTAATATCAGCAAAGTGGAAATCAATACTCTGATGCATAATGTTTGGCAGACTCTATTCGGAGGAATGAACTTGGAATAAATTTTGCTCTTGCGGTGTTTCATAGAATGCAAAATAGTAACATTTTATGGCGTCTCATTTTATACTGTCAGGGAGAAATAATGATCAGAGCATATGTCCTTTTCCATCCCCAAACTGGATACCTGACTGATAAAGGACCCAATGAACAGCTCAACAAGTTGCTGAGGTTACCTGATGTTTAAAAGAAGCAGATGAGAAAGAGATCTCTGACAATAAAGAAAATTGACAATCCATACTGAACAAATGCTCACAACAACAAATAAGAATCATAGCACCAAGTTTATTTTAGCTCAAGAGTTTAGTTAAACCTAATAGAGCACAGAAAGCAACGTAATGCCCATTAAATACAGATATACACAAAATAGACAAAAATATTCTGAACAGTACCAACACAATTCCCTCAGTGATCTGTGCAAAACTTTGCTTTCACAATTTATTTGATGGTTGAGATACCAAAAAATCCCATGTCCAGCATATTTGTTTCAGAATAACGTTTTTCAAAAAGAATTGGCACAAGAAAGAGTTTCAATTACAATAGTTTGCAGCAAAAGTAATACAAACACTTGTAAATATTTTCTAATGTAAGTATCAAGATTCTAATATTTTTCAAAATACAAGTTAATCAGAAGTGGTATCAAATTTTTATTTTTAAAGATTTTATTGTTGAACATACTTCATATAAACCATCACAAAATGATAAACCAGGTACCAGTCAGTCCATTGAAGATAGCACAAAAATAGAGGCAAATTTATTTTCTGGGAAGAGGAAAGCAGTATCATCCTCTCAGTCCAACCTCCATGCAGAGCACATCAACATGTGCAATGCTTTGACATATTGGATTTGACACTGGCAAAGGCCTCCAATAGTTTGACTATCTAACCTCTCAAATTCAAGACCACCAATAGGTATGGCAGAAATCAAAATGATTTACTCAAAATCTGTGATCTTTTTGATGAGTTAGAGATGAGGTTATGGTTAGATAGAACAGCAGTTCAGGCTATAGATTAACGTCATTTTGTCACATTGTTGAATATCTAGGTAATAGGATAACAAAGCAGCTATCTAGTCAGCTATTGGGAAATGTGTGTGTGTAAACACAGTCAGACTTCTATATAATGGCTGTTCAGTTTGCTGACACACATGGAATTGTAGGCCAGAAGAGTCACCTGTTTCTTAAAAAGATGAAAGAGGTGGGAGATGAATAACAAACACTCTGTATACCCAATTTATAAATGAAATACCACATATTAAAGTTATTTACACTCTGGCACATAAATGTGAAAAATGCAGACAAAAATCGAAACAATTTACACAGCTTTAAAATCAACATGTCATTGATTCTTCTCTTTTCAATCAGGCAATGAAGCATTTTTTAAAAAATGCTTTTAAAGAAAATAAGTGATTTAAATACTTTTAGAAAACAGCACATTATTAATCCTATACTGTGGCATTCATGTCATGTATTATCTTCATTCATTTAAAATTCAAAGTTATAACTTTTACAATATACATTGTTGGAAAACACCTTGCTGACATTCTTTTAACTTCTTTTGGTAAGAAAATTAATGTTGTTCTGCCTTTACTATAAGAATAAGTATTGTAAATTAGACAGTTCAAGTACAAAAGGTAAAATATTGGCTAAGTTTGAAAACAGTACCTTGTAATAAAATACTAAGAAATTTAGATATCTCTTGTAGAATCTTCATAACGCTATTAAAAAGTCTCTTCAGTTTTACATGATCTTTTTGCCGTTTAGCGAACCATATGACTAATATGACCCTAAAACAGAAAAAAAAGTAATTTATAAAATTAGCAGCATCACAGAACAAACATACAAACTTCTGAATTAAGAGTGGGAGCAGACCATTCAGTCTCTCAAGCCTGTTCCAACATTTAATAACCATGATTGATCTGATTGTAACCTCAAACCTGCATTGCTGTCTAACCCCTGTTAAGCTTTCATCCCCTTACTTAACAAAAATCTATCCACCTCCACTTCCACAATCGACTCGACTCCTACAATCTCTGCAGGAAGAAAGTTGCAAAGACTCTCAACATTCAGAGAAAACATTCACTTCATCTGATTTAAAAGGGAAACTCCTGTTTTTCTTTAAAACACAGTTCCTAGTTCTAAATTCTCCCATAAGAGAAAACAAGTATGCTTATCCTTTGAAACAAACTACATCCAATGTAAAAAAAAAGTATATAACATGTCAAGCAAAAGTTGATAATGATACATTACTTTGAAACCTGGTGCATTTTTTTTAAATCGAAGTCAGAAGAAATATCAGACAGATATGATAAAAAAAAACAGCCATGCTTTCTGGGGCTGATTATCAATACCTTTGCTTACCCAGCCTTTCAATCTCTGACCCCAAATCCTTCACCACTTTGCACCTAATTTCTCTATCATCCTCCTCTGAAGGTGTTGACTTTGTGTGGGAAATTGATGTCACAGCATCTGGACACTTTGTTTCAGGAGGCAGTCCTGAATTTTTCGGTTTTCAGAACAGTGACAGTTTAATGGTGAAAGTTTTAAAAATCTTACTTAAGGAGCAGACTTCTAAGAAAAAATTTGCTTAGCCACGCCACCCCCCCTCCCCCCATCCCATATCGCATCTGAGTGACACGCATTAAGTGGGTGTCGACTTGAGTTAACTGTTTGCTGACCAAACAACCTTGTTAATGAGAAAAAACTTCACAAGAAACCTTCAGATTTTGGAGCTTTTCAGTTTTTGGATGTTCGGATAAAGGTTCTTCTACCTGTAATTTAAATTTGGTTAGTGGCCAGGAACAGCAGGCTGTGACTGAAAGTGAGGCAGCTGGAGGGATCCTGCAGTCAGGAACAAAGGAGCCTCAGCTCTTGACCTTGTCCAACAGGCTGCAGGGAGGATGAGCCAACTGACCACTGCACCATGGTATGTTCAGCCATTCAAAAGGGGAGAGCAAAAAGACAAGTGGCAGTCAGAGGGGATTCTATAATTAGGAGAATAGATAGCATCCTTTATAAGCAGGAGTGAGAGTCCTACATGGTATGTTACCTGCCCATTGCAAGAGTAAGAGATATCTCTGACTGGCTTGAAAGGATATTGGGGAGGGAGTGAGAGGATTCAGTTGTTTTGGTACATGCCGGAACAAACAATGTTGGCAAGATTAGGAAAGAGCAGCTGTTCAGGGATTATCAGGGGCTAGGAATCAAATAAAGTGCAGGGCCTCAAGGGTTATAATCTCCAGAATATTGCCTGAGCCATGTGCAAACTGGCCTAGGCACACAAGAATAAGGGATGTAAACACCTGGTTAAAAAAGTGGTGTGGGAAAGAGGGGTTCCTTTTCATGGGGCACTGGCACCAATATTGGGACAGCAGAGATTTGTATCACTGGGATGGTCTCCACCTGAACCGAACTGGGACCAAAATTCAGTGAAAAGGGTAAATAGGCTAGTTAACAGGACTTTAAACCAGAAAGTAGGGAGAGGCGGTATAAAATTTCCCCCATTGTGAAACCAAACAGTAAGTTAACATCTGTAGGGGTGGATTCAACTGCGTGGAAAAATAAAAAAAGAAATGACATGGAAGGAGAAGTTATTAGAGTCTCCAGCACAGACACAAATAAGACAGTGTGTTTAGAAAGGGTTAGCATCAAACTTCAAGCACACTGGACAAACAAATGATAATGAGAAGAGGGACAGTTAATACAGGACTGAATGCACTCGGTATAAGGAATAAAGTAAATGAGCTTGTGGCACAGACCAAAATTGGCAGGTATGACTTGGTGGGCATGACGGAGACGTAGCTGCAAGGGGATCAGGATTGGGAGCTGAATATCAAAGGATATATATCCCATCGAAAAGATAGGCAGGTGGGATGAGGAGGTGGAGAAACCTTATTAGTCAGAAATAAAACTAAATTAATGGTAAGTGACGAAGTAGGGTCAGATGCTGTATCATCTGTGTGGGTAAAATTGAGGAACCACAAATGTAAATAAATCGTAGTTGGAGTTACTTACAGGCCGCCAAAACAGTAAGTCAGGAGCTGGGCACAAGATACACCAGGAGATAGAAAAGATGTATAAGAAAGGCAAAGTTACAGTGATCACGGGGATTTCAATAAGGTGGACTGGGAAAATCAGGTTGGTCATGGATTGCAAAAGGAATTTGTGGAATGTCTACGAGATGGCGTTTTGGAGCAGCTTGTGGTGGAGCCCACTAGGATTTAGTGCTGTGCAAAGAGGCAGACTCGACAAGGGAGCTTAAGGTAAAGGAACCCTTAGGAGACAGTGATCATAATATGATTGAATCTATCTGCATTTTGAGAGAAAATAGCATCAGCGATAACAGTATTACAGCTGAATAAAGGCAATTGCAGAGGCATGAGGGAGGAGCTGGGCACAACTGACTGGGAAAGGAGCCTCACAGGAACGACAATGGACCGCAAATGGCAGGTGTTTCTGGTCGTGATCCAGGAGACAAAACAAAAATTCATCCCGAGGAAAAGCAGCAGAGGACAGAGAGGATGAGGCAACCGTGACTGACTAGAGATGTCAGGGAAAGCATAAAAGTAAAAAAGAAAGCATATATTGTGGCGAAGGGCAATGGGAAACCAGAGGATTGGGAAGCTTACAAAGACCAACAGAAGGCAACAAAAAAAAGGAGGGAAAAGATTAAATATGAGGGTAAGCTAGCCAGCAATATAAAAGGAAGACTATAGGAGTTTCTTTAGATATATAAAGGGCAAAAGAGAGACAAAAGTGGAAAATGACGCTAGCGAGATAATAGGGGGGAACAAGGAAATGGCTGAGAACTGAATAATTACTTTTCGTCAGTCTTCATAGTAGAAGTAATTTGCCACAAAATTAAGAAGTCAGGGGGCAGAGCTGGGTATGGTGGCCATCACCAAGGAGAAGGTGCTAGAAAAAGTGAATGGCCTAAACGTGGATAAATAACCTGGATCAGATGGACTACAGAGTTCTAAGGGAGATAGCTGAAGAAATCGTGGAGGCATTACTGGTGATCTTTCAGGAATCGCTAGATTCAGGGACCGTCCCAGAGGGCTGGAAAATTGCTAACATGACACCCCTGTTTAAAAAGGGAGTAAGGCACAAGACGGAAAACTACAGGCTGATTAGCCCAACCTTGGTCATGGGTAAGAGTTTGGAGTCCATTGTAAAGGATGAGATTTCTGAATACTTGTAAATGTACGGTAACATAAAGCAAAGTCAGCATGGTTTCCTTAAGGAGAGATCATTCCTGACAAATCTACTAGAATTCATTGATGAAGTAATGAACAGGTTAGACCAAGGATAGCCAATGGATGTTATCTACCTGGACTTCAAGAAGGCCTTTGACAAGGTGCCGCACATGAGGCTGCTGAGTAGGATATGGGCCAATGGTGTCCAAGGCAAGTTGCTAGCACGGATAGAAGCTTGGCTGTCTAGCAGAAGCAGACTGGGGATGAACGGGTCTTTCTCAGGGTGGCAGTCGGTGACAAATAGTGTTCCACCAGGGGACCACATTTCACTTTGTATATTAATGATCTAAATGAAGCAACTGAGGTAATTCTGGCTAAGTCCGCAGATGATACAAACATAGGCAGAAGGACAGGTAGTATTGAGGAGGCCGGGAGGCTGAAGGAGGATTTGGACAGGTTAGGAGAGTGAGCAAAGAAGTGACAGATGGGAGTACAATGTGGGAAAGTGTGAGGTCATGCAGTTTGGTAAGAAGAATAGAAGCACGGACCATTTTCTAAATGGCGAGGAAATTCAGAAGCATGAAGTACAATGAGATTTGGGAGTTCTAGTCCAGAATTCTCTGAAGGTTAATTTGTAGTTTGAGTCAGTAGTTAGGAAAGCAAAAACAATATTGGTATTTATTTTGAGAGGACTTGAATATAAAAGCAGGGATGTACTTCTGAGGCTCTGATCAGGCCGCATTTAGAGTAATGCGCGCAGTTTTGGGCCCAAGATCTCAGGATGGATGTACTGGCCTTGAGTGTGTTCAGAGGAGGTTCACGAGAATGGTCCTGGGAATGAAATGCTCAACATAGGAAGGACGTTTGAGGACTCTGGGTCTACTCTTGATGGAGTTTAGAAGGACGAGGGGGGATCTAATTGAAACTTACAGAATACTGAATAGGATGCTGGGAAGATGTTTCCATTGGTAGGAGAGACTAGGACCAGAGGACACAGCCTCAGATTAAAGGGACGTCCTTTTAGAACAGAGATAATAACAAACTTCTTTAGCCAGAGAGAGGTGAATCTATGGAATTCATTGCCACTGAAGACTGTGGAGGTCAGGTCATTGAGTGTATTTAAGATGGAGATAGATAGGTTCTTGATTGGCAAGGGCATCAAAAGGTTAGGAGGAGAAAGCAGGAGAATGGAGTTCAGAAACTGATCAGCCATGATTTAATGGTGGAGCAGACTTGATGGGCTAAATGGTCTAATTTCTGCTCCTGTATCTTATTGCCTTACAGTCATTGGCTCATCCTCTTGAACCTTTAAGCAGCCATTATGCATGTAAGACATGATAAGAAACATGAGCAATTCCACTTAAACCAACATGCCTTCATACTGTGTCATCCAAATATGCTTCTGGAAAAATTCAATAAATGGTGAACAGGGCACAAAACTTGAGGCAATTTTCCTCTCCTTATCACCCAATTGTGGTCAACTAATTCACCATAGACTAAAGGCTGAAAATAGGACCTTAGTATGTCTCAGTAACTTACTGGATAGGCTTCTTGAGCCAGAGAAGAAACAAGAGAAACAATGTAATTCGGATTAGTCTTTGGTCCTCCAGGAAGTCAAGATATTATGCTCTACTCTTGAGCACATAATCTGGCTGTACACGTGTGAGAGTGCTACGCTGTTGAATGAGATGTCATTCTGAGATGCCATCTATGCACTAGCATAAGAATACCACAATGCTGCTTGCAGAAAAACAGGTGAGTTCTCTTGGTGCCATTGTCAATATTTATACTTTAACCAACACTTAAAACAGACAGCAATAATGCAAAAAAATTCATCACAATCAGAGAATTGTAGAGCAAATGGCTGGCATTAAAGATGAAGTTGTGCACAAACGAATTATGTATATAATCATTCCAGACGTGAATTTCCTTTATCTTTTATGTCTATCTATTGATCCTTATACCCGAACAATCTCCTGCTCATTACAATCATTCAGCCTCATGTTAAAGTATAATTCATTTTGGACAGAGAACTCTGGTGTATTTGGGGCTAGATGGCCCAGATGTGCTCGGTGTGCTGGCCAGATGTATGCTCACCTTCCTGAACTTGAACATTCACAGGGTTGAGCATCACAGACAGAAGTGAAGTGGCTGTGTCTCTTGAGGGCCCTATATATCTCCTCCAGCAGTCGAATGACACCATCCTATGTCTTGGGGAAGAGGGGGTGCCTGGATTGAGATCAAGGTCCCTGAGTCCCAATGTTTCCTCTAAGCTGTGTGCATACCACCGATCCAAGGCTCTGCACACTGACTGAAGCACTAACATCCAGTTCCAGAAGTCACTGCTGCACATGGACCTTGGAGGCCAAAGCAACTGGAAAGAAAAGTAGAAGGAACGTTGTTCACCCGTGTTGCCTGCTCAAATGACTAAAGCACTGCCATTCAGGTCAGTATACATCTGTAATGAGCATTTCGCTGGATCAGGCTCTCCATGGCAGGCACGGAGGCAGACAGATGTGCACATGTTGGATTCTGCAACATACAGGGGTCATTAGCAGACTGAGTCCTCTAACCTTCAATCCAGTTTGTCAAGTTTCTCAACAAATTTGATTGCTCCTGCTGTGTCTCGGAGTGTTGGTTATTGAAAACTTCATTAAAATACACCATCGGGTTCTCTACTGCATAGGACTGGAGTAGGTGCCTAGTCTCCAGCAGTCCTCTGAGTGCCAGTGGTCTGGAGGGTTTCATCTTTGTTCAGTTGTGGCAATATACTGACCAGAACATGCTCCTGAGACTAACCTTGCTAAAGTATCCACAATGGTGTCAGTATATGAGCTGGCAGAGGGTGCGCCTCTATTTCCTCCTGGAATGAGATTGGGCAGGGATTGAGGGAGAGGACGATGGTTAGTACAGCTGCTAGTGCTCGTGCAGCTAGAAGAATAGCTGTGAACTGTCTCAAGCAAGCAAGTAGGAAGCCAGGCAACAGGAAGGATTACTGGTCTGGGGCAGGGGTTGGGGGGATGGTCTTTGCCATGCCATAGTCAGAGTGGTAGTTCATATGTTTTAGTGGGAGTCATGTGCAGTGGCAAAGCTAGAGTGAGCATGTAAGGTACCAGACAGAAGATGATGGTGCCGTACCCTTGCAGAGTAAAGGTAGCTATTGAACCATATTGTATTGCCGCCGTGTACTTTTCCTGACCCTAGACTACTTGGGTGGCAATGTCAGACCAGTCTGGCAGGCTCTGATAATATGGTTTCCTCTGGAAATCCAGAGGAAGGCTCCTGTCTCCAGCACACCAACTACCAGACTCTTTCAGCCATCTCTGGGGCAATTCTGCACACACTAACATGAAGGACCATTCCTGGCACGCAGCATTCCACCTAGTGTACAGGTGAGCTCTAATTATGGTGCCGGCAGCAGCAAGTATTTCCACCATACCTGAAGATAACAGAAAGTAGTACCGTGGAGGCGTGAGGCATACTCAATGAGGTGAGCATCGTAAATTTATGCAAAAAAAAATTGCTTGCGCTCAGAGGCAAAACCCTGCATGAAGTTCCCCAAAATTGACAGAGCTAAACTTTGAGAAAATTCAGACCATAGTGTGAATTTTATACTTGGGCCCCAGTGGTAATACTTACTTCCACCAAATTTTACATTGTTCCATATGCTAGTGACAAGCACAGGAACTTAACATTGATAGCGCCAAACTGTGTACAAATATCAGTGGCTTAGTGGTTAGCACTGCTGCCTCACAGCGCCAGGGACACTGGTTCAATTCTTGCCTTGGGCGATTGTGTGGAGTTTGCACATTCTCCCTGTATCTGTGTGCGTTTCCTCCGGGTGCTCCGGTTTCATCCCACAATCCAAAGATGTGCAGGTCAGGTGAATTGGCCATGCTAAATTGCCCATAGCGGTAGATGCATTATTCAGGAGTAAATATAGGGTAGGGGAATGGGTTACATTTCGGAGGGTTGGTGTGAACTTGTTGGACTGAAGGATGGGTTTCCACACTATAGGGAATCTAATCTAAAAAAATGGTGTAAATTCTGGAAATTCCAACCATAATCCATCATTTATTGCATTGTCTTGTGGGACAATACATATTGTTTGTTTCTTTTCCTACCTTACAACAGTGGCTATGATTGAAAAGTAATTAATTAATTAATTGATTGAAGAGCATTTCAGATAATTTAAAGTTCTGAAAAGGTGCTGTATACAAAAGCTTTTTTTTTCATTTCCTCTTTTACTAGTCCATTTAGCTGTCAACTTGGCCCTCAGTGATTTGTGAATGAGTTCTACTCCAAGATTGCACACATCATCATTATGGTGCAGAATAATGACATCTTATCATCCACATAATTTAAACTTTAAACTAAGAACCACCTACTAACTCAAATAATTAAAAGATTCTTTGGTGCTCATAGAAGAACAATAGGTAATTCTGCTAGCATCCTGGCCAAAGGTCTTACCCACCAGTTACCAGCACCAAAGAACAGATTAGCTGACCAGTCAATCATATATTGGCAATTTACTGCACCACATTTATCTACTTAACAGTGAAAATGCGATTTTATAACAGTACCGATAAAGGACTTTGAGAAATCTGAGGACATAATAAAGCACCATCTGTGTCTTTTGGCCCTTCCTCAAAAGGAGTTATGACTTGCAACATAAAGCAACTGCAGTACAAAATACACAGTCGTTTTAAACAAAATCAAGCAAAATAGTTACGTTTCAACAACAACTTGTATCTAGAATTAGATTTTAGTCTCATGTGTACTCAAGTACAGGGATACAGGAGTAAAGTGAAAGGTGTACAAAGTCACCATTCCCAGCACCATCTTAGGTACAAAGATGCCTGGAGGAAGAACGCCTCATCTTCTGCCTCAGAACACTTCAACCCCATGGTATCAATGTGGATTGAATCAGTTTCCTCATTTCCCCTTCCCCACCTCATCCCAGCTCCAACCTTCCAGCTCAGCACCGCCCTCATGAATTGTCCTACCTGCCTATCTTCCTTTCCACCTATCCACTTCCTGCCTGACCTGCTGTGCTTTTCCAGCACCATTCTAATCTAGACTCTGGTTTTCAGCATCTGCAGCCCTTTTTTTTTAACCTTAGGTACAAAGGTACCTCGGCACAAAATAGAAAACCAAAGAAATAAATTTAAAAGTTCGCATTACAGTCCTTCTTTAGCCATGGGCCTTCAGAAGCATTTTTAACAATATTGGGACAATTGGAAGGAAACCACCAAGTGTGGTCCAAGAAGTAGATTTTAAAGAGAGCCTTAAAGGGGATAAAGTGCAGTAGAGAGGTAGAGATGTGTATGTCGGGTATTCCAAAGCTTAAAAATAAACCATTACAAATTCAAATTTACCCAATTTCTTTTTAACATTATTTCACAGGGAAAACTATGGAAAGCATACTAATGGCATTTCAATTTATTGTGCTGCATAATAATGCAGTTGAAATTTTCATCTTTTCACAACATGATAAATTAACTTGGTATTTCTGATTTACCTTTGTAATGAAAAAGACTTTTCTCCAATGACCACAGGGAATCCATCAGGTGAGCAGCTGAGCTTGTTGCTCCCAGTCGGTACTGAGCAGGATGGGCACAAGAACCCCACACTTCCTAATCATACGTAAACACATACTAAAAGTGTGTATGTGTATAGATATCAGTTAGAATGATATCTAGCTCAGCTGAAAGGTTTCTTCTCATTGAGTAACATCAGAAATGGTCACTTTTCAAATCCAATGACTCAAATCAGTTCTAAAGAAGAGTCTGTGATCTGAGGAAGGGTTGACTCGACCCGAAACATGAACTGTTTTCTCTTTACAGATGCTGCCAGACCTGCTGAGCTTTTCTAGAATTTCTGTTTTTGTTTCTGATTGACAGCATCCACAGTTTTTCTGAAGCAGTTAGTGGATTTGAAACATTAACTCTCTCCAGGTGTAGCCAGATCTGCTCAGTTTCTCTAGCACTTTTTATTTTTATTTCAAATTTCCAGCATCTGTAACTTTTTGCTTTTATTGGAAATAGTAATTTCTGTGCACAAAACTACATCTAGACAAATCGTCCCATACCTTCAGAAGAAGAAAAATTGACTTTAAAGTCACTTTAATTGGCAAATGGTAAAAAGATGAACAAATGAAATATAATGTCTTCCACTTCACTCACATTATTCTGAAAATTCCAGGAGATAATGGCTCAGGATTTTGTTCTCAACCACGAAGGAAGAGTGCTGGCCATTCAATAGTTATATTTGTCCAGCTTTCTACATGCAATTGCATTGGATATTGAATTGCTTTGAAAACAACATTTTGCTGATGATTGCACAATGTTCAGTACCATTAGTGGCTCCTCGGATACTGAAGCATTCACTATATAAACCTAGCATTATCTGGGCAACATTCAAACGTGGACTGATGATGACAGATAACATTCACACATTAAAGTGCTAGACCTGTGCCACATCTCAAACAAAAGAAAATGTAATGTTCTCCCTTTGGCAGTCAATGTAATTACCATTGCTGAACTCTCCACTATCAATATCTATGCTTAGGGATACTGCTAACTGGAAATTGCTTTTAAATTTCAAAAATATACTTTATTCATAAAAACATTTTTGATGATTTGTACAATTGGTCATGGCATACATATGTAAACATTCCATTTCTTTGCATATAGAGATCGAGTAATCATTCCTATATACAGGTCTGTACGTTTACTATCTATATATTTAGCTGAGGCATCAGCGGAGCCCACTTACTGCGTGGGCCCCCTGTTCTTTGACAGGCAGCCGACACACAGTGGTCTTTCCCCACCACACCTTGGCGGCAGCTGCCCCAAGCTTCAGCGCATCCCACAACATGTAGTCCTGGACCTTCGAATGTGTCAGTCCGCAACACTCAGTCAGGGTCAGCTCCTTCAGCTGGAAGATCAACAGGTTTTGGACAGACCAAAGATCCTCCAGGCACAGTTGATGTGCGTCTCGGTGTGCGTCCCGGGGAACAAACCATAGAGCACGGAGTCCCGCGTCACGGAGCTGATGAACCTCGACAAGCACCACTGCATTCGTCTCCAGACTTCCTTTGCGTAGGCACATTCCAGAAGGTGGCGTGTGACAGTCTCGTCCCCTCTGCAGCCGCTTCGAGGGCAGCATGCAGTGTCCGGCATGCAGAGTCCGGGCATGCATAAAGGATCTCATAGGCAGAGCCCTTCTCACCACCAGCCAAGCCATGTCTTGTTGGAAAGTTCTGGCAATGAGGCATTCTGCCAAATGACTTTGACAGTCTGCCCAGGGAACCGCTCGACAGGATCCACCCTCTCCTTTTCCAGAAGGGTCTCAAGGACACTACGTGCTGACCACTTCCTGATGGACTTGTGGTCAAAGGTGTTTTTCTTCATAAACTTCTCCACGAAGGACAGGTGATACGGAACGGTCCAACTACTTGGAGCGTTTTCCTCCCCACAGCCTGTCCACAAGGCAGGAGGGTGATGGAATACTCCCCCTTGTCTGGATGCTGCTGCTCCAACAACCCTCCAGCAGGTTGACACCATCCAGGACAAAGCAGCCCCCCACGTGACTGGCACCACACCCACTGATTCCATCTGCCAGTGTCCCCACACCAGCTGCAGGATACACTGCAGATACTGAGCAAGGCTCTTAGTAAAACCATAACCTCAACCTAAAGGCACATGGATAGAAATCCCACCTGCACGCTCCCCTTGGAAACACCATCCTGAGGGGCTGCTGTGCACAATGGCCCTGCCAGGTGTTGGGGAGATTTCATTGGGGTGTTTAATGTAGGGCTAGGGAGGTTGACACTAGTTCTGCAACAGACACTTCTAGTTCCAGCCCTGAAATGGTTAACAACAGCCAAGCGAGCTGCTGCTGGCGACTGCATGACTACCTGGCTGGGGCTTGTAAGGGATATGCATAATGTTAATTAAATCTTGGAGCCTGTAAATACCAGCCAGTATCAATTGCCCCATCGAAACTCGGGATTAATAAAGAAACCGATCGGAATCTGTAACTGTTAGACAAGTGTGAATTGCTCATTCGGAACCTGTAACTATTGAGTGTGAATGGCTCTATTTAAGTCTAAAGTTGATAAGTGCAATTGACAATTTAGTTAAACTGAAACTATTGAAAATGGCTAGCCTGTCAGACGCATAGTAATTCCTTGAAACAATGAACTATTGAATACGTGATCGGAACCGCTCCCAGGGATGGCTGAGCCATTGTCAAGCACAGCAGGAGCTGGACAGGCACTTCGATGCGGCCAATAGGAGGACGGTTCCCCAGCGCGCGCAGATGAATGGACCAATGGGGAAGGCGAACTGACCGGGGACTCCAGGCAGCGCGAAGTATAATTGTGTCAAGTCTGAACGGGAAGACAGAACGCCTTCTCCAACGAATGCATGCTTGTAGATTCGTTGTACCAGTTAAGATTCTGTGAATAAACTGCTGTCTGCGTCTAACCATAGTTGCCAGTGTGAGTCTCTCCTTCCGAAAGAACACGCAAAGACGGGACCCCGCGGGTCCGTCTTAACATTAGTGACACTTTGTGTTGGCGTACTGGGGATCCACGCACAGCTTGATGCAGCCACACACAAAGGTAGTTATCAGGGTGAGGGTGGCATTTGGTGTGTTTTGTTTCCCCTTGCCCAGAGCTTTGTACATCGAGTCCCTTCGGACCCGGTCCATCTTTGATCTCCATACAAAATGGAAGATGGCCTGGGTGACTGTGATGGCACAGGTTCTGGGAATAGGCCAGACCTGTGCCACATATAACAACACTGACAGTGCCTCACACCTGATGATCAGGTTTTTACCCGCGATGGCGAGTGACCGTTGCTTCCATCTGCCCAGTGTTTGCCTCACTTTCTTGATACACCCCCCCCAAAGACTTGGCACATGCCCCAGCCCCTCCAAACCAAATACCCAGCACCTTCAGGTGGTCAGTCCTGACGGTGAAGGGGATGAAGGATTGGTTGGCCCAGTTCCCAAATAGCATGACCTTGGCCCACCGAGGCCCATTCGAACTGGTCATATATGCACAAGAGTCTTGCACAGACAGTGGATCCGAGCAGAAAATGGCAACATCACCCATGTACTGGGAGGCCTTAACCTGCAGGGCCCCGTTGTCAGGAATAGTCACCCCTCTCAGGCTCGCATCCTTCTGATGGACTCGGCAAATGGCTCTATGCAGCACACAAACAAGGCAGGAGAGAGAGGGCAGCCCTGCCTGACTTCAGATCTGACTGGGAAGCTGTCTGATTCCCACCCATTGATTGAAACTGCACTGAATGTTGGTGTAGAGCAGTCTGATCCAATTGCAGATCCCCTCCCCAAAGCCCATTTTGGAGAGAACATCTCTCATATACCTGTGTGATATCCTGTCAAAGGTTTTCTCCTGGTCCAGGCTGATGAGGCAAGTGTCCAACCACCTGTCCTGCATGTAGGCGATCGTATCCCTGAGGAGTGCGAGACTCTCAGCGATCTTCCTGCCCAGCACAGCACAGGTTTGGTCAGGGTGGATCACCAATCCCAGAGCAGACCTGACCTGGTTGGCAATGACCTTTGCCAAGATTTTGTAATCTGCATTTAATAGTGAGATTGGTCTCCAATTTCTGAGTTCCGCCCTCTCCCCTTTCCGCTTGTAGTTGAGGGTGATAATGCCTTTCCTCATGGATTCACTCATGGTACCTGCCAGAAGCATGAAATTGAAATTTTTTTAAATTTCAAAAATATACTTTATTCATAAAATATTTTGATGATCTGTACAATTCGTCATGCCATACATCCGTAAACATTCCATTTCTTGGCATACAGAGACAGAGTTATCATTCATATGTACAGGTCTGTACGATTACATATTTAGCTGAGGCGTCAGCAGATCCCAAATGACTGTGTGGGCCCCCTGTTCTTCTTTAGGCAGGCAGATGTTACACGGTGGTCTTTCCTCACCATGCCTTGGCGGCAGCTGCCCCAAGCTTCAGCACATCCCTCAACACGAAGTCCTGGACCTTGGAATGTGCCAGTCTGCAACACTCAGTTGGGGTCAACTCCCTCAGCTGGAAGATGAACAGGTTTCGGACTGCCCAGAGAGCATCCTTTACCGAGTTGATGATCCTCCAGGCACAGTTGATGTTCGTCTTGGTGTGCGTCCCGGGGAACAAACCATACAGCACGGAGTCCCGTGTCACGGCGCTGCTCGGGACGAACCTCGAAAAACACCACTGCATTTCTCGCCAGACTTCTTCTGCATAAGCACATTCCAGAAGGAGGTGTGTGACAGTCTCGTCCCCTCCGCAGCCATTTCGAGGGCAGCGTGCGGTGCAGGAGACAGTCCAGGCATGCATAAAGGATCTCACAGGCAGAGCCCTTCTCACCACCAGCCAAGCCATGTCTTGGTGCTTGTTGGAAAGTTCTGGCGATGAGGCATTCTGCCAAATGGCTTTGACAGTCTACTCAGGGAACCGCTGGATAGGATCCGCCCTCTCCTTTTCCCAAAGGGTCTCAAGGCCACTACGTGCTGACCACTTCCTGATGGACTTGTGGTCAAAGGTGTTTTTCTTCATAAACTTCTCCACGAAGGACAGGTGATACGGAACGGTCCAACTACTCAGAGCGTTCCGTGGCAGTGAGGCCAGGCCCATCCTTCATAACACTGGGGACAGGTAGAACCTCAGTACGTAGTGACACTTGGTGTTTGCGTATTGGGGATCCACGCACAGCTTGATGCAGCCACACACAAAGGTGGCCATCAGGGTGAAGGTGGCATTGATTATATTTTTCCCCCATTGCCCAGATCTTTATACAGCGAGTCCCTTCGGACCCGGACCATCTTTGACCTCCTGGATATGTGTGTGTTGTAATAATGTTTTGAAGAACTGCCTCTTCTCTACTGCAACTGAGTTGATGAATCCAGTGCCGACAGGGAATGGAATCCCTTAGAACGGAACCTGTGCCGCTGCAGTCCCCTGAGCCATCTTCCAATTTATATGGACATAGGACCGCTGCTAATTACCTGTCTAGTCTCAAGCCTTGCAAAACCTCCCTCATCCTCTACCTCCACCTTCCAAGTCCCACCTTTTAAGTTAAGACTTTGGACTCTTCTTCCAAAATCTTTCTTTTTTTTTCTGCTTTGATTGTTGTGTTTTCGTTGTTAGGTGGCTTGGAAAATTTGACTATTTTAAAGGTATTAAATAAATGAAAGTTGTTTTGATGTTAATATTGCGCACGAAGGAGTTAAAATATGCAAAATTACTTCACTTCTTCATCCTTGCTGCCAATCAAAGTGCATTATGTAATAATGCGCTTTACTCACTTTAAATTATATCAGGCATTCTTTTGTCCACCTATTTTTCCTTCAATAATATTGTTATGCTTCACAAGTCACCTAACCAGTTTTCTTTTTAGATTAACAAGTCTTCTAACCATGTTATATGTAGCACAAGGGACAGTTTTACTGACAGGTCATAAGTCCCTGCAGTACCTATTACTCCTGTTGGTGGCAGTAATAGGCTATTTCAATGCTATCGTGTGTAACATTAATCAATCATTTTATGATCGTTATCAGATTGCACATCAATATTTTATGGAAAAATCATATTTTTATTTTCTTTCTCAGCAATGAAAATTTCAAATACTCAGGCTTTGAAAATTCGACACCCCATCCCACAAAACAACAGGATTAATCAGAACAGCAGATGATTGAGGTGATGTTCCATAGGATCAGAACTGGGACAACAGTTATTTGCCAATTGTGTAAAATATTGACAGGAAAATGTAAGTATCTTAACAAAATATTCAAACTGGAATTCTCATTAATACAGGGAGGGCTCCAGAAAAGACAGGAAATCATTAATACATGTTCAGAATGTGCATGTACTTGTCAAATGAACTTCATTCTAGGTAAGAGAAAGGCAATACATTTTGGAAGACCACATTCTCCAAAGGAATCACTAAATGTAGTGACACAAGTTAAGAGGATTTGAAAAATAATAGATGCGTGATCATTTTCAGAGGGACTAAATTGATAACCACAAGATATGTTAACTTTGTGCAGAACCTTGATTAGAAAGTACCTGGGAGTACTGTGAATTGTTCTGGTCTTTATAGATGCATGAGGAGGATGCAAAACTGTACTTGAATGATACAGGAACAATGAGTTCATTCTCATCAGGAAAGACTGAAGCAATTCAAATACTTTTCTCCAGAAAAGAGAAGGCTGAAGATTGACTGGACAGATTATGAACATACATAAGAGGTTAAACATGTCTTATTGCAAGTGAGACCACAGCGAGAGGCTACAATTAGAAGACAGTGACTCTGAAATTCAATAGGAAATTCATATGAACATGCGACAGGTATAATGTATATTTCAGTTCCATCAGGACAAAGACTGCCAGATTTCAGATTTCCAATCTATATATAATCTGAACCTGACGCAAAGCCTGAACCTAAACAGATTATGGAACTAGACCAGCATCCATTTCAAAAATTTCTATTTACTGAAATTGCTTTAATCAAAATGATTTATTCATTTATTTGTTAACTGTCATGATTGAGAGTCTATTATGATAAACTAACATAAAACATTGTGTCATTTACTAGCCTTTGAGCATGGCTATTCCGGTTCAAGTCTTGGCAAGCATTTTCCAAGCAGACAAAACCCAGTGTGCAATGACTCCAGCAGTAAAGTTCTCTGCTATAATAACACCCAATTTTTGAACACCAGGATTTTGGGTATTGTACCCGCACCATAAGGAGAGGTTGAGACAAACAGCAGAGATACATTCACAAGGAAGCTAAATTAGCACAATGGAGAAATGTTTGAAAGGTTAATAGATGAGGAGGAATGTGGAACACATGGAACGTTACCAATATTACAAACCTGATGAGCAGAATAGTCCGTTTGATCTGCAGGCATAACTTAACATATCTAAAACTGATCTTTATCTTTTAATAAGTTTAGGGATGGCAGGAGATGAGTCACTTATTGGAGCATATCCAGCCTCTGATCTGTCCCAGTTGCCACAGCATTAGCCTGGAGCAGTGTTTTGTCGAGGAATAAGACGGTGCTATTTTCTGTATCTGTAGATTGGAAGCAGCAAACATAGCCCTTAATAGAGTGATATGCTTTTCTTGTTGGATGTGGGGGGAGTTTATGGAGAGTTCACGTGTTACTGAGGATTACATCTGCAATAAATGTCTTTGGTTGCAAATCCTATCAGATCAAATGGATCAGTTGGAGCGACAGTTAAAGGCAATGAGGAATTTACAAGAGCAAGGTAGTGTGATGGATGGCAGTTATAGAAAGGAAAAAAGCTGTAGATACAGTTGGATACATGGGTTAACTCCAATAAAGGTGAGAGGTAGGCAGGTAGTGTATAAGTCTCCTGTGGCGATCCCCATTTCAAACAAGTATTCTGTTTTGGAGAATGTAGGGGGTGATGGATTCTTAGGTGATTGTAGCACAAACAGCCATGTTTCTGGTACTGAGACTGACTCTAATGCAATTAAGGGTACGTCGGGTTCCAAGAGATCAATTGTTGTTAGGGGACTCTCTAGTCAGATGTTTCTGTGGCCAGCAGTAAAAAATCAGAATGGTTTGTTGCCTCCTTAGTGCCAGGATCAAGGATGTCTCAGAGAGGGTGCAGAATGTTCTCAAGGGAAAGAGGGGCCAACAGGAGGTCATTGTACACATTGGAACGAACAACATAGGAAGGGGAACAGAATGAGATTCTGAAGGGGGACTATAGAAAGTGGTGTCATCTGCATGAATTTAAAAAGGAGGTCCTCAAATGTAGTAATATCTGGATTACACCCGGTGCTACGAGCTAGTGAGGGTTGGAATAAGAGGATGGAGCAAATGAATGCGTGGTTGAGGATAGATCAGATTGGATTAGATTCCCTAAAGTATGGAAACAGGCCCTATGGTCCAAGTCCATACTGACCCTCCGAAGAATAACGCACCCAGACCCATTCCCTTATATTTACCCCTGTCTAACACACCTAACACTATGGGCAATTTAGCATGGCCAATTCACCCAACCTGCACATCTTTGGATTGTGGGAGGAAGCCAGAGCACCTGGAGAAAACCCACGCAGACACAGGGAGAAAGTGCAAACTCCACACAGACTCGGGCAGGAATCGAACGCGGGTCGAAGCTGATGCACGAGAAAAGGATTCACATTTTGGATCAGTCGGATCTCTTCTGGCGAAGAAGTGACCTGTACAAGAAGGATGGATTGTATGTGAATTGGAAGGGGATGAAGATACTGGCAGGGAGATTTGTTACAGCTGCTCAGGAGGATTTAAGCTAGTAAGAATAGGGAGTGTGTGTGTGTGGGGGGGGGCTGAGACCCAGGGGTTTCGTGAGGAAAGAGATCAATCTGAGAAAATAAGCGAGTCAAGCACTCAGGGCAGGTAGGGACAAAGCAGAGGAAAAGGTAGGACTGATAAATTAAACTGCATTTATTTCAATGCAAGAAGCCTAACAGGGAAGGCACATGAACTCAGGGCATAATTAGGAACATGGGACTGGGATATCATAGCAATTACAGAAACATGGCTTAGGGATGGACAGGATACAAATGCGACAGGAAGGATGGAAAGGGAGACAAGAGAGGAGGGAGAGTGGAGTTTTGACAAAGGATAGCATTACAGCTGTACTTAGGGAGGATGTTCCTGGAAATACATCCAGGGGGATTTTAACTTTTCAAACATAGACTGGAACTGCCATTGTGTTAAGGGTTTAGATGGAGAGGAATTTGCTAAGTGTGTAGAAGACAATTTTCTGATTCAGTATGTGGATATACCTACGAGAGAAGGTGCAAAACTTGGCCTACTCTTGAGAATTAAGGCAGGGCAAGTTGACTGAGGTGTCAGTGGGGGGCACTTTGGGGCCAGCGACCATAATTTAAAATAGTGATGGAAAAGGATAGACCAAATCTAACAGATGAAGTTCTAGACTGGAGGAAGGCTAATTTTGATGGTATTAGGCAAGAACTTTCAAAAGCTGATTGGGGGCAGATGATTGCAGGAAAATGGACAGCTGGAAAATGGAAAGCCTTCAGAAATGAGATAATGAGAGTCCAGAGACAATATATTCCTGTTAGGGTGAAAGGAAAGGCTGGTAGGTGTTGGGAAAGCTGGACGAACAGAGAAATTGAGGGTTTGGTTAAGAAAAAGAAGGAAGCATTTGTCAGGTATAGACAGGATAGATTAAGTGAATCCTTAGAATAATATAAAGGCAGTAAGAGTACACTTAAGAAGGAAATCGGGAGGGCAAAAAGGGGACATGAGACAGCTTTGGCAAATAGGGTTAAGGAGAAACTAAAGGGTTTTTACAAATACATTAAGGACAAAAAAGTAACTAGGGAGAGAACAGGGCTCCTCAAAGATCAGCAAAGGCCGTTTTGTAGAGCCGCAGGAGATGTTAGAGATACTAAACAAGTATTTTGCATCAGAAGGACATGGAAGATATAGAATGTAGGGAAATGGATGATGACATCTCGAAAAATGTCCATATTACTAGCCATTTGGATACAAAACTATTCGAAGGTAGAAGACAGAGAGTGGTGGTGGAGGGTTGTTTTTTTAGACTGGAGGCCTTTGACCAGTGGAGTGCTATAAGGATCGGTACTGGATCCACTACTTTTTGTAATTTATATAAATGATTTGTTGTGAACAAAGGAGGTATAGTTAGTACGTTTGCAGATGACACCAAAATTGGAGGTGTAGCTGACAATGAAGAAGGCTACCTCAGATTACAACGGGATCTTGATCAGATGGTCCAAAGGGCGAAGGAGTGGCAGATGGAGTTTAATTCAGATAAATGCAAGGTGCTGCATTTTGGGAAAACAAACCTTAGCAGCACTTATACACTTAATGGTAAGGTCCTCAGTCTTCTTTGCTGAACAAAGACGTCTTGGAGTACTGGTTCATAGCTCCTTGAAAGTAGAGTCAAAGTTAGATAGGATAATGAAGGCGGCATTTGGTATGCTTCCCTTTATGGGTCAGAATATTGCATACAGGAGTTGGGAGGTCATGTTGCGGCTGTACAGGATACTGGTTAGGCCACTTTTGGAATATTGCTATCGGAAGGATGTTGCATAACTTGAAAGGTTTCAGAAAAGATTTATAAGGATATTGTCAGGCTGTTTTCCCTGGACTGTTGGAGGCTGAGGGGTGACCTTATAGAGGTTTATAAAATTATGAGGAGCATGGATAGGGTAAATAAACAAGGTATTTTCCTTGGGGTGGGGGTGTCCAGAATTAGAGCACATAGGTTTAGGATGAGAGGGGAAAATTATAAAAGAATCCCAATGGGCAACTTTTTCAGGCAGAGGGTGGTGCATGTATGGAATAAGTTGCCAGAGGAAGTGGTGGAGGCTGGTACAATTGCAACATTTAAAAGGCATCTGGATGGGTATATGAATACGAAGGGTTTGGAGGGATATGGGCTGGGTGCTGGCAAGTGAGACTAGATTAGGTTGGGATATCTGGTCGCCATGGACGGGTTGGACCGAAGGATCTGTTTCCGTGCTGTACATCTCTATGACTCTAAGTGGGAGGTAGACAGGTTCTGACTTCTTAAACAAGGCAACTTCTCAGTACTTGTTTGGCACAAATTTTATTCTAATATTTCCTCCCAGATCTGGGTGATGTCCAAATAAGTCAGGCACGAGGTGCTTAATTTTCACTTTAACACAATGGCAGAAGCATTAGTATAACAGCTCAAGGTAGTTCGACCTAGGACTTTGCATTGAAGAACTCCTATAATGACATGTCAGCTTTGACTCAACGTTGGATTCCAACAGCTATGGTTTCAAGTTTTGTACATATAAAAAGTCTGTGGCATTGCTTAAAGAGTAGTTTGATTTTCCCTTTATCTGAGCAAACATTTATTTCTCAAACAGCATCACTAAAATGGGTGATTTGATCATTTATTTTATTCTTAGAGGGTTTTCTGTGTGCAATTTGGTCATCACGTTCCCAACATAACAACAGTGACTGCATTTCAAAAGTACTTACTGCATCGAATGCAAGCCAAAGACTTTAAAAAGGCACTTTGTAAATGCAGATTGTCCCTTTCTTTTCTGGGATGGAGTTGAATGGGCTCCAACAAAATCAAACATCCTTTTTTTGTGAAATGCATGAATTCTTGCAACAGCGGAGTTCTCTTAAAACAGTTAAACATTAAATGCTCAGAGTTGAGGAAAGAGTAATATTAATATTCTTTCCATAGTTAGGTTGAGGTAAGATGAGTCTTAAAAGTGAACCGGAGGGTGAAGGGGGGTCCAATGGGCTTCTCAAGAGCTTGGTAGGTTTAATAATGCACAACACTGAAAAATGTTATCAAACTTTAGCCAACCTCGTCCAGGTTGGCTTCCTTTCCCTTTTACTCAGTGCCTCCATTATCTTTCCTCTGAAAGTGTATGTCTCTTTATTTAAAATTAAAAGAAATGTCACTAACCCCTGTGTTTCAACTTGTAGCAAATAAAGTGCTCATGGTGGGAGCTCCATTAGAAGTCTCCAAAACACAGGATGATGAGGGAGATGGGTTCATGACAGGACAACTAAAACAAAATTAGGCAAATCCATTTGACACTGAAATCTGCACGTATTGGCCCATCTCAGTACCTCAAAAAACCCAAACGCTGATGTTTTGTTTCGTAAAGGAGAACCACAAAACGATTGCTGGCATGTCAGCCTGTAGACAATGTGTAGGACAGGAGCAGCTCTTCCCATATAATTCTTTTTAATCACTGCTCATGAAATCAGTTAATATGTCAGATATTTAGATGTATTAAACCAGTTTGCAAGAAACAAGGCTCATCTCTATTCCTGAGAAAAGAGGCATAGCTAAGAATTTATTATTGGTAACCTTTTACTGGAATAAACAGCATAGTAGATACCACACACACATTGTCCAGCTCATGAACTTGGCCTTCATTTTTCAACAAGCAATCTCCTGGCACTTCAGGCAGCATCACTAAACAGGTTAATCTCTTCCACCTACCTCATGCAGCAGTGCATAAAACTTTCCAGCCATAAAAGGAGATAAGTTACATTGCTCTGGTACTTATCTACAGACTTTTGCATGACTCCAAACTGAGCATATTCAGTTCAATTTACCAAGCAGCTGTCTTTTCTCCGCAAGCAAAAGCTGGTACAATGTTTAAATTTATCTGAAGAATTATAAAGGCTAAATAATATATGCTTCCACTTTCCTTTGAAAATGCACCTATTGGTCTAATTTAAGCTACTGCCTCAGGTTAGTTGCCAACAGAAGGCTAAAATGTGCTGAGAGCCAAATCAATTAATCAAATATATTGACTTCACTAAATTGAATATTTACCATGGTGCCCTAGCCTGGATCTGTCATTTCTGAAGATTTTCTCCAAGTTTGAAAATGAGGATTTCAATAACTTAATCAGTACTAATATCGATATCTCAGAAGGGTGATGTCAGTTTCAATTTGCATTCATGCACTTTATCCTGATTTAGAAAGCCTCCATATTACTGGGTACAGTAGATCTTAGGAAATAATAAAAATACTTACAGATTCGCCTGCCAAACATCGGGGACAAGGCTTTGATGTGTCCATTTGCTCGTGGCTTTGTTGCATCTTTGAAAACAAAATGCTAACATAAATTTTACATCAACTACCAAATAATCAACAGTAATGAGTAGTTTTTTTGGGTATTTTGTAAAGGTCACTAATTGCTTGGAACACTGTAATGGAAAGATGTAAATTTTGGAATATCATACAACTGGTTCCTTGTACATTAATGCTCCAACATACTGTACTGTACTGCTGTAGAGAAGAATCACATTGATGGTTATCACATCTTGGCTATGCTATAATGGAAATGAACTAAATTACGACATTTACCACTGAATAAACAGGATGCTAATGTGGCCTATGTGACCTTTAAGAGGGATTTGTTCTGTCCTGTTTTTCTTAAAGAGGGGTGTTGTCATTCTGATGACGAGGTGGCTGTTCCATGGAAAGTAGAGTAAATAGCTTTTTCCTAAATTAGACAAAAGAAGCATGAGTAGAGGGAGCCAGACTCTACTTTGGAGTTGAAGCTGCTAGATACAGATCTTGCTCTCTGCTGCTGTGAAAGCTGGTGTTCTCTCTGTTACTAGATTCATTCTGAAAACGTTCCTTCTCCTTGACTGGAGGAAATAGCAAGTGAGAGAAATCTGTTGTGCTGAATTTGCCTTGCCAAGGGCACATTTATGGGACACTGCTATATTGGAACAGTTGACAAGTAGGAGCTAAACTATGTATTATTTTTGGTAAGTATTTGGATAGCGTTGAAATTATTCCTTTTTAAATTCACCTTTTATGATTATATTTTAACTGTGATGCAAGAAGATTTGTTTTGCCATAAGCCTATTAGTTTGACCAATGGAATCACATCTAGAATGATGCCTTACACTTCCCTCTAAATAAGATACAAGTTAGGGTCTAGGCTTTCTTCTTGACATGTTTTGAGGAAGTTTGGTCTGGTCCATAATGCTAAGTGGAAAGGTGAGGAAAATCAACATTAGGAACATGATGCCTACCATCTTCCTGGTTGGGAAATAGCCTCACTCCAACAGTAAGCCAAAGAAGTGATTGGAAAGTTCTGCAATAAAGGAATGACCACAGAATCCCTACAGTACAGATGGAGATCATTCAGCGCGTAGAAGCTGCACTGACCCTCTGAAAAGTATCCCATCCCCTCCCCATTACTCCACCTAACCTGCATAACGCTGGATACAACAGGGCAATTTAGCATGTTGAATCGACCTAACCCGCATATCTTTGGACAGTGGGAGGAAACAGGAGCACCCGGAGGAAACAGAGGGAGAATGTGCAAACTCCACACAGTCAACCACCTAAGGGTGGAATCGAACCAAGGTCCTTGGTACTGTGAGACATCAATGCTAACCAATGAGCCACTGGGCACTTCACTGTTATACAGCTGACATACATATGACAGAAAGTATCCTAATGTTGTTTTGTTTAATCATATGGAGGGGGGAAATAATTCATTTTCTTTTGGATTAATACCTCCCAACATGAATAGTGAATAATAATTAATAGGAATAAAAATTATAAAATACTGAAAACAGATCAACTTTTCAGGTTTGTACCGCCACTAGGTTTTAAAGTACAAAATCTATAAATTGGATCAATAAAGATAACTCAACATTACACGAAGGTTTTTGCAACTATGATGCTGCTTCATAAAATTCCTAGCGACAACTTCTGTTTTCATTTTCACATTTGAGGATTAAAAAAAGAAAATAACAAATACCATTAAGTGATGAGTGAGAATGCAGTGTAATACACTTGTCCCATGTGATAAAAGTGCGAAAATATAATTGGACTGCAACTATGGTTATGTTGTTAACAAATTTAATTATTTAATATTTTCATACATTAGGTTGTTAAAATTTACTTTTGACTAATTGATAAGTAATTTTAAATTACTCAGACCATGAGCAATTCTCTGAACTCACACTCCCAGAAAGGATCCATGTTCAGAGAGTACAAGTTTGAGATGGTATTGTCTATTAATATTATATAGTTAAACAGGAGAGAAACAAAATACCCTATAACAAAAGCAATACTTTATGCTTTAAGCCAATATACTTTAACTTTGAGGTGCTGAATAAAGGATTGTGCACAATTTGCTCCCGTGGTCGCTGGGAGGAACCACAACTTCAATTGAGGTTCTCAAGGATCAAGCTAGGTTTGGAAGAACAAAACATATAATTCTATCAATAAAGGTAACTCAACATAACAAGCTTCCTTTAGCATTCATCCTTTTACTTTGTCTAACTTCAAGTGGCAACTCATGAATACTTGATGCCAATGTTTCCCAATGTGAATAATTCTAAAAATTATTAATATTTATGCACAGCTCCTTAGGAAAAATCAAAACATCTATTAATGTAAGATTAGTAGATGACAGAATTGCAAGGTATTTCTGGTCAACAAGAGCAATGTTAGGCAAACACAATGTTGAAGAAACTCAACAAGTCTGGCAGCGTCTGTGGAGAAACAAACAGTTAATGTTGAGAGTCTAATATGACTTGAAATGTTTACTCTGTTTCTCTCTCCACAAATGCTGCCAGACATGCTGAGTTTCTCCAGCATTGTGTTGGTTTTGGATTTCCCGTATTCGCAATATTTTACCTTTATAAGAGCGACACTTAACTCTTTACTTGAAAGCAAGTACTGAGCCTATTTTTTCTAAATGCAATGGCTAAGTAGATATCAACTGTAAAAAGAAAAAAAACTTAGCTGTACCAAAAATGCCAGCTGACCAACATTGGGGAATGCAACTCGTCTACTCATCAGTCTTGTAGGATGAACATGCTTCTGTAGATTCTGGTGATACATGGAGTTCTCGTTGAGTTGAGTGTATTGTACATCATTCTCAACAGGAAAGCTACTTTCTAATCCTTGGCAAAACCGCTTCTGAAAGAAAGAAAGTGCATGACATCAGTTACCCAAGTGGATACAAATCTGAACTCTCCTTAATATCAATATTCTGTCAAATAAGTCTCAAGGTATAATGTACTTAGCTGAAACAGTGGAGAGAGGAATAACAGATGAAAATGTTTGTTCCTCACACATTGGTAAAACACAATGTCCTTTCAGGTCCTCTGTTTGTAAACTGGATATTAAAAGAGTTTCAAAATGAACACACAAATTTGAGGCTACACGTTGTTAAGACTCTTGACCTGGAGATGAAATATTACTATTTCTCCCTTACACTGACTCTTTCCTCCTGAAGACACACCTCATTGTTGTGTGAACCCCAGAACCCTATTCCATAACTATTCTTCTCATGCATGACTGGCACTAAATAATATGTTCAACATTCCAACCCTCCACCATTAGCACTGACAGGCAGCAGCATGGCTACAAGATGCACTGCAACAAAGTTTCTTATACAGCACTTTTCAAACCCATGACTTCTGCTGTAGCAGCACATCAAAATGCCACCATCTGAAAGGTGGCATTCCTGAAGAAGGGCTTGTGCCCGAAACGACGATTCTCCTGTTCCCTGGATGCTGCCTGACCTGCTGCGCTGTTCCAGCAACACATTTTCAGCACCATCTGAAAGGTCCCTACCAAAGCACACAATATCCTGACTTGAAAGTATATCACTGCCCCTTCACTGTTAAAATCCTGGAATTCCCTCCCTAGTAGCGCAGTGGATCTACCTACATCATTTTGGACTGCAGCAAATCAAGAAGGAAGCTCACCAAAACCTTGTCAAAAGTAATTAGGGAAAGGAAATATATGTTGGCCTAAGGTGTGAATGAACAAATGATTTAAAAAACCTCAGCTGCACCCATTCTCACCAAAAGGTTTGTGCAAATTCACAAAGGTAACAAAGATTGGTATCTCCCTAAACAAGGTCATAGAGAACGACTTCAGATGCTGGAAAGTCAAAATCGATAAAGTGTGGAGCTGAGAAAAGCACAGCAGGTAAAGCAGCATCAGAGGAGCAGGGGAGTTGACGTTTCCAGTCGGAACTTTTCATCAGGACTGGGGAGGGGGAAGGGGGCTGAGAAATAAATGGAGGGAGGGGCTATGGAAAAGGTAGGTGGGATGGCGATAGGTGGATGTAGGTAGGAAGTTATTGTGATTGGTCAGAGGGGAAGGGGAGCTGATAGGTGGGAAGGAAGATGGACAGGTAAGGTTATGTCAAGGGGGCGAGGCTGAGAAGGAAGGCTGGATCTGGGATGAAGTGAGTGGAGAGATTTGAATGTTGTTGAATTCTATGTTAAGATTGTAAACTCCCGAGGTGGAAGATGATCCAACCATGGTCTCCCAACCCCGCGCCGCCTATTTCCACCTCCTATGCAAAATTCATAAAGCTGACTGCCCTCGTTGACCCAATGTCTCTGCCTGCTCTTACCCCACTGAATCCGTCCCCTCTTATCTCGATTCCATCCTGTTCCCTTTGGTCCATAAACTCCCCATCCACATTCGGGACACAGCCCATGTCCTCCACCTTCTCCACAACTTTCAATTCCCCAGCTAGCAATACCTCATCTTCACTATGGACATCCAGTCTCTCTACACCTATAACCCCCACGAGGAGGACCTCAAAGTCATCTGCTTATTCCTCTCCAGCAGGCCCAACCAGTCCCCCTCTACCGATACTCTCATCAGCCTGGCGGAAGTAGTCCTCACCCTTAACAAGTTTTCCTTCGAATGCTCTCACTTCCTTCAAACCAGAGGAGTGGCTATGAGTACCCACATGGATCTCAGCTATGCTTGCCTCCTCTTCAGCAGCTACACTTGCACCATTTCCCACCTTTTCCTCCACTACATTGACTGTATCGACGCTGCCTCATGCACCCATGAGGAGCTCGAATGGCTCATGAACTTCATCCACCTCCCACCCTGACCTCAAATTCACCTGGACCATATCCAACACATCCCTCCCCTTCCTGGATCTCTCAATCTCCATTTATGGCAACCTACTCAGCACCAACATCTATTTCAAACTCACTAATTCCCACAGCTACCTCGACTATCCCTCCTCCCACCCCTGCCCCCTGCAATCCCATACTCCCAATTCCTCTGCCTCCACCATATTTGCTCCCAGAATAAGTGATTCCACTCCAGGACGTGCCCGATATCCTCCGACTTCAAGGACAGCAATTTCCCCTCCCCCTTGAGCAACAATGCCCTCAAATGCATCTCTTCCACTTTCCACATCTCTGCCCTTAAATCCCCTACCCTTCACCCCCCCACCACAACAAAGATAGCAACCCCTGGTCCTCCCATTCCACCCCACCAATCTCCAAATCCAGTGCATCATCCTCTGCCATTTCTGCCACCTGCAGTCTGACCCCACCACCAAAAACATATTTCCCTCCCCACCCCTATCCATTTTTTGCAGGGAACGTTCCTTCTGCGACTCCTTCATTAGGTCCACACTCCCTAGCAATCTCTCCTCCAAACCTTGCACCTTTCCCTAAGGGAGGTGCAAAACCTGACCTCACACCTCTCCTCTTACCTCCTTCCAAGGCCCCAAAGAATCAGAGTCTGGCAGTCATCTACATTTCCTCTAACCAGATTTATTGCATCTGTTGCTCCTGATGAGGTCTTTTCTATGTCAGAGAGACCGAGCGCAAACTCTGGGACCGGCTCAGGGAACATTTCTGGTCTGTATGCTCCAATCAACCCCACCTTCCAGTTGCCAACCATTTCAATTGCCCATTCCCCTGACGACGTGTCCATCACAGGCCTCCTTCACCATCAAAATAAGGTCACATGTAAACTGGAGGAAGAAGACCTCATCTTCCACCTCAGAAGCTTACATGTATATGGCCTTAACATAGAATTCACCAGCTTTGAAATCTTCTCTCCCCTCCTATACTTCATCCACCCCCACCTCATCCCAATCCAGCTCTCCCTCTTCACCCCACCCCTTGACCTGACCTAACCTATCCAGCTTCCTTTCCATTTATCCACTCCACTCTTGCCACTGACGAATCACAATCACCTCCTACCTGCACCCACCTATCACCATCCCACCTAACGTACCCCAGCCCCAACCCCTCCTTCTATTTATTTCTCAGCAACCTTCCCCTTTATCAGTCCTGATGAAAGGATCCAACCTAAAACATCGACTCTTCTGCTCCTCTGACCCATTGGAGCTGGAAAAAGTACAAACTGTATTGACCCATCTCCCCAAACAACACCCTCACAACTCTTGCTATTTGAGAGCACTAATGCCAAATATACTGATTATCCAAAATCAAGTATCAGCATAAGCAAAGTAGATACAAGATTAAGTCTGCTCCCATTCAGGAGATGAGGCAGCAGCACACCGCGCGCAAGCCCTCGCCCGCCACCCGCCCCACAGCACCCCCCGTCCCCCGTAGATAATCGTGGTTACTCTGTATGTGTCCTTGAGAAGTAACTCAGTTGAATTCGAAACAGCAGATCACAGTCACCTTCTCAGACCAATTAGAGACAGGCAGCAATTTCCATATGCCAGGAATGAGCTTTTTTGGATGTAGGTTTGCTCGCTGAGCTGTAAGGTTCATTTTCAGACGTTTCGTTACTGTACTAGGTAACATCATCAGTGAGCCTCCGGATGAAGCATTGGTCACCTGAAGCACAGGTGGCATGGCCCGCTTTCTATTTATGTGTTTAGGTTTCTTTGGGTTAGTGATGTCATTCCCGCAGTGATGTCATTTCCTGTTCTTTTTCTCAGCGTGTGGTAAATGGGATCCAAGTCAACATGTTTGTTGATAGTGTTCCAGTTGGAATGCCATGCTTCTAGGAATTCTCGTGCGTGTCTCTGTTTGGCTTGTCCAAGGATAGATGCGTTGTGCCAGTTGAAGTGGTGTCCTTCCTCATCTTTATGTAAAGATACTAGTGAGAGCGGGTCATGTCTTTTTGTGGGCGAGTTGATGTTCATTTACCACCTCCAGGAGAAAAAGAACAGGAAATGACATCATCAACCCATGGAAACCTAAACACAAATAGAAAGCAGACCATGTCACCAGCACTTCATCAGGAGGCTCAATGATGTTACCTAGTATGGTGATGAAACGTCTGAAAACGAACCTTCCAGCTCAGTGAGCAAACCTACATCCAGACTCTCAATCTGAGCTACAAATCTTCTCAAAACTCGCTAATGAGTTTTTTTAAAATGCCTGATGCTCAAAACATCCCTAATTTTACGTTATATAAACTGTTACTTTAAATAGGTTATTTACCACTTAAGCATGTCATTGGAATTTGGCAAATGATCACAGGTCTCCCAGTTAAATACACACATTGAAAATTACATTGTTCATGTCTTGCAACAAGTCTCGGAATAGCTAGATTAAGTGCTAATATTGTGTCATCCTCCAGTTGTCTGGAGAGCAATAAAAGTTCCTCAAGCTGTTTTAAATAAAAAAAAGTCAATTTTTCAATTTAATAGAATACTGTACCAGTGACACTTAATAGCCTACATTATGTTTAGCATTAATACACTGGCTCCAGTTACTATTTTAGTAATGCATTTGGCAAATGGCTCTAAGGTACAAAACTAAAAATTAGGCATGATAATTGATCAACTCAAATACTATATAATTTGCATTTAAATATTACCCACTGCAGTAACAGAAATGATGACTTGACTAAAGATTACACAACATCAATGGCTCTTCTGGGGGCAACTAGAAATCTTATGACATAAGATAAATGTTTCAATTATCAATGTTTCGAGAGACTTTGGAATATATTTAAGTGTGTCAGTTAGGCACATGTTCAGTGACGAGTACAACTTTAACTTCTCTTTGATAAAGCATGTACAAGTCTAAAATTGGCATTACAAAACACATGCTTGTAGATTCATAATGTAGAATGCATAAACATATATTTAAATTTTTAGCTTCATACGAGTAGAAATTTGCACCAAGATAGACAAAAGAGCCAAATTCCAGAGGTTAGAGGAGAATGACCACTTAATATCAAAGCCACATTTTACAGATGGCGGCATCAAGGAGCCCTTGCAAAATTGAAACCAATGGGAATCTGGGGAAAAATTGTCACTAATTGGTGTCACATATAGAACAAGACAAAATGCCTCTGGCTGATGGAGGCTCATCATATTGCCCCAGAACAGAGTAGAAGAGTTCTTCAGATGTGCAAGTCAGGTTAATTGGCCATGCTAAATTGCCCGTAGTGTTAGGTGAAGGTGTAAGTGTAGGGGTATGGGTGGGTTGCGCGTCGGCGGGTCGGTGTGGACTTGTTGGGCCGAAGGGCCTGTTTCCACACGCTATGTAATCTAATCTAATCTAATCTAATGATTAGGCCCAAATGTCTTCAGCTGTTTCATCATTAACCTATGACGTACACATACCTTTAAGGGAGCATATTTTGAACTACTGTCAATTATTAACCACCTCTCCAGGATATTTTTGGATTAATCCCATCAACTGTTTGACAGACTGAAAGTAGCAACGGTAGGACTAATGTACTGTACTTAACTTACAGAAAACATTACGTACATATAGTCTCATTGTTTATGCCAAAGAGAGAGTAGATCTAAAACAGTAACTGCAGCCAGTGCATTAATGGCAAACATAACATAGGCTACTAAATGTCACTACTACCGTGTTCTTTTAAACATGGTAGCAACTGGTTGCATGATTTTTGCAGATTTTTGATTTAAGTACATAATCCAAAACATGGCACCAAATGATTTTGAAGGTTTGAAGAAGCAGAATAGAAGTGTCAGTTTATTCATGTTCTAGTAGAGTACTTACACATGAAAGTGAAACAATTGTGAAGCCTTACTGCGCATAAGAACTCTGCAGCTCTATAGGGATTCTAAACCATTGTTCTGAAATCATACGCTGTTCCAGACAGCATCACGACCCACTAAAATCTTTAGTAATGCAGCTCTTCCAGCTTTGTACAATCTGCTGTGAAGTTTAAGCAGGGCCAGGACTTAAAAATTAGACGAACAAGCCATTAAAATTAAATTTACTTCTGCAACAATTGCTTCTCGAGACTGAACACATCTGGTCTGTCCACCCACTCTAACTATCCAGAAAAAATATGGTTATCATTTGAAGATCAATGATGAATGAGGTTCAACTCCAAAATGTCCAGAATAAGATCCTTTAGGCAGCAACTAATGGAGAGCAAGACTGATCAATTCGTAAATAGATGCAGCAAACAGGGTATCTTTATGACTTCACCATGGCAGAGCTAGCCAACAGAATAATTGAGCTCATGATGGTACCAGCCCCAAAAGAAGCACTGTAAAGACAACTTGCATGGGCTCAAAGGTTACACTGTACAAAAAAGTGTTTGCAAGTACAATGACATACTAATGGCAGAACGGTGACTCAGTGGTTAGCACCAGGGACCCGGGTTCGAGTCCCGCCTCCGGTGACTGCCTGTGCAGAGATTGCAAATTCTCCCCACATTTGCGTGGGTTTCCCCCGGGTGCTCCGGTTTCCTCCCACACTCCAAAGATGTGCAGGTTAGGTGGATTGGCCATGCTAAATTGCCCATAGTGATCGGTGCATTAGTCAGGGGTAAATGTAGGGTGGGTTACTCTTCGGAGGGTGGGTGTGAACTTGTTGGGCCGAAGGGCCTGTTTCCATACTGTAAGGAATCTAATCTAATGATAGAAAGGACTAAAATTTGGCACCTCAAAAAACGATTGTGAATTTTTTTTTAAGAAAGATCATATAGGCATAGAACGAGAAAGTGATCCAAGGATGTGACAGATTATTTTTGTTTTTTATGGACTGACATTGATGAGTTATTCACCTGTTGCAGCTACAACTAGAAGCCATGGCTTAATGAAAATCCACATGCAGTAAACTATCATTGTTAGCTTCTCTGTGAACTGGGAGAGAAAGACCTCTGCAAGTTACCACAAGAGGGCACTCAATACACATAAGTGTTAACATTTATGTTCTGGCTTTGTAGTTTGTTCAATTATTAACCTATGACGTACACATACCAGGTTTTCTCTTTGTTATTCAATTCTGAACAGAATTATTCTCAGCATTGACGCTGTCTTTATACTAATAAATAACTATTTTCAGAGAAAGTTTGCCTCAAACAGATAGATATAACATTCTCAGTCTAGCAAATATTACTGCTGCAGATTTACAAAACATACGCTAGCATCATTATCACCCTTTGCAGAATGAAAGTCAAAACGGCACCCCTCTGATCACAAGAATAGCTGTAATATTCCCAGCTGGATTTTCCATATTGCTGTTACACATTCTGATTAATTATGTCTCAACATTTATGAATCAACCTTTCAAATATCAAAACAAACATACAGTTTCTATTTAAGTTAGTGACCTGACAAATCATTGTTGATGCATGCCTGGAAGCAGGTGACTAATTCTGTTTCTCCAAGAGTCAGGCAAAGGGGTTTCTAGAAATAAAATCCAAGTTTAACACCAATCTGAGGGCCAATGTCATTTTATTGCCAACCTAAGATGATTTTGCATATCACTGAGCAGTTTTACAACTCTTTCCAGCTTTAAGAATTTTTTCGAAGCTATTAACTCATTACCCTGTTTCTTCATGAAGAAGGGCTTATGCCCGAAACATCGATTCTCCTGCTCCTTGGATGCTGCCTGACCTGCTGCGTTTTTACAGGAACACATTTTTCAGCTCTTCATGATAGAACTCAGCTTAAATCTGTTCATTTCCAGGTGCTGACCCTTTTACCAACATTTTTCCCATAAAATCAACACCGAAAATGCTGTTAACCTTCAATAGGTCAACATCTTAAATTTTTAGCATTTACATAGCTTGAAACCTCTTCAGAAAATTACAGATTGATTTCCCTTTCACCTCACGAGTAGAACACTGACTTTTCCCAAAATGGAATATTTGATTGGAGAATAGGATCACCAAATGGAAACAAAGTTTTCAGGAAATAACTCCAATTCTGGGAATGAGGACAGGGAAATGGAAATGGTAACAAAGACAAAGAAACCCCCAAATGCTTCAGAGAATCTGAGATTCCTCTGCCTTCCCATTATCTTAACTCAAGCTATGAGATATCCAAAAGGGCCAAGAAAAATGTGATTTGGTGCACAGCAGTTATTATAATCCTGTTAAAAATATATAGTATTTTGCAGAGTCAATTTGTTATAACAGAGAGCATAAATAATTGGCAAGATTACTGAAATAACTGGATGAACGAGTATGTCTAATGTGAGCTCTCTGAAAGAAGGCTTAGAAATACCTCCAAGTTACCCTGATGACATTTGTACTTAATTAAGCAATGTTCATTTTAAACAGTGTGAATATTCCAAACTTTTTAAAAGTTTGCTTATATACAAGAGAGGCTTATATTAATTATAACATTTATACATATTATAGAACAATTAGCTGTTGAGAAAGGCCTAACTTTGATCTAATATGCAATCAATGTGCATCATATGTCCTACGGTGCTCAATACAACTGTAAAAAATGTTTAAATGGATTATTTCAGCTTTTCTTCAATGTTCAATTATGTCTAGAAATAACAACATATGAATTTTAAAATATTTGAGCTGTAAACCATTTATAGGTTTAAAAGTTCTTTATAATGCAAGAAATTGAGATATTATTGTAAGAGTTGTGCTTTGTCTAGAAATAATTCATTTGTTGCATTTCCAAAGTCTTTGAAGAATTCTCCACTCTTGCTAAGCTCTATATTTCCAATATAGATTTATATTTCCAATAACTGCAACACAAGTATCCTTTCAGCATCAAGCTCACTCAGAATGTTTCAACAAGATTACCTGACATTCTTCCCAACTCAAAAAGCATAGGCCTAACCTGCTCAAATTTGCTTCACAAAATAATCCTGGAGAATCGAGTTATTTTTATTCTTCAATTAATAATTTTGATCTGATCCAGCAAGTAAGCCAAGTAAATTAAATTTTGCTCGTTTGTGGTCAGTAAAATACTGTGATATCACACTATTCCAATTTCTGTACATATACATTTGTACATGTCAAGCGGAAAGTGTCAACTGCTTAAATGTCAAAATATACAAATCCTTGCACTTGTGTTTATGACCCAGGCTAATGTAAATATAATCTAATAAATGAGAAAATGTTTTGAGCTAAATAAATATTTACTGAAGGAGGGCAGTCTTATGATTTTAAAGTGGCTTAGTTTTGTAACCCAAAGTATGTAACAGGTTCATTTGTAATAGTTGGAATGACTATTTTGAGTTTTATGTTTTTTTTGAACAAGGCTTTGTTTATGGCCAATACCACCAATAGGTGGAACAGCATGTGCAGATGTACAAAATCACAGAGGTGAGATCAAGAATTGTTTCCTCAGCCTACATTAATCCAGCTATTGCTCAAATTGACTCCCGGACACAGTCCTCAAACTCGTCTCTTATAAATTTTCTTCCTATAATCATTGTGTGCCTAAAATGCTTTAACCATTCAGAGAGAAAGCGAGGACTGCAAATGCTGGAGATTCGAGTCGAAAAGTGTGGCACTGGAAAAGCACAGCAGGACAAGTAGCACCCAAGGAGCAGGAGAGTCGGATGTCATCCTGCCCCTTGGATGTTGCCTGACCTGCTGTGTTTTTTCAGTGCCACACTTTCGGGTTTTAACCATTCTGCCTTACGAAGGGGCTTTACAGTGCAACAAGATCACTATTACAGCAATTTAAAGCAGGACTCTACCAGAAAGTGGTTGAAGACAACAGGTGTTCACTCCCTATTCCTCAGATTAAAGAGGATAATAGAATCACTGAGGCAAATAGGGATATTTCTGTGTCAGATGCACATCTAAGTGGGATGGGACAGCTGTAATGGAAAAACAGCACAACTGCAAGCCTGCACACCTATCAAGTGTTGCATCTAAACCAGTCTAAAGCAACAGATTCATTCCAGTTTGATCTTGAGCACAGAACTCCATCACAAATTCACACCAGCAGCTGGATTGAGGCATGTACAGTACCATGAAATTATTTGTGCATGTGCATATGGCTCTAAACTGTCATCTTGAATGCTTTGGTAACCAGGATTTTGCCATGTCTTGCAACAGTGCTTGGTAATCTCATTGTTAACGTACTTCAATATAGTGGGGCCAATTAACCATGTTGGCTGGACAACTGGCTCCAAGTGACACCAATAGTGTGGGTTCAATTCCCAAACTGGCTGAGGTTACACTGAAGGACTCTCTTTATTGTCCCTCCCTGAGTCATCTCTCTCTGATAAGAGAGCAGTCCTATGATCCACTGAGGACTACAGTGTCTTTATCTTTGCTTCAATATACTAACAAATTTGTAATTCTTAGACATATTAATTGTGGAGACCAAATAAAGCTAGAATGGCATTTTGAAAGTGATTTTAGTTAACTTGTTTCAAATTCAGTTTTGTGCAGTTACCTATAATTCTTTGAGCTAAAATATATAATAGGCTTTGGAATTTTCCAGAGTACTTTGATGTACCAGTTGGGTCATTTGGGATGTTGTTAATCACAAGGGTGTGACAGTATCTATGCTGACACAGACAACTTATTTTGTTGGTGCAACATTATCTCGACAGAAATCTGTGAAGCCAAGAGAAATAAGCTGTCATAAAAAGGATGATCCTACAGTGACTGACATGGCTAGGTACCTGTCAGGAGATATGAAAAAGGGATATCGGTAAGATGACATCACTGTTAAAGAAATCATTCAAGAATTCAACACACATTGCCCAATCTGGGATTGATCGCGTAGTTCATGCTTTGGCAACATGGTTACAGTTCAGGATTATGTATAGGAAGTAAAGGCTAGCAAGGGTTAATAAACAATGACTGCTAGTTGTTCATTCTGATAGAAGAAGTCCGAAGATGAAAGCAGAACTTCAGTCAACAGAACAAACCAAAAGACAGTTTTAGTCACCTATAAGTCATGAGCTGGTGTCTCAAAGTGAATTGACTGTTCTGTTGTACTTACTAGAATACATTTCACTGAAATTATGATGTTTGTGAAAACACTTGTACTTGAAATAGTCTTGTAATCTTTAAATTGGCTCTCTTAAACTCAGTCTATAATTTGCAATTGACTTAAGTCTTATAATTGAAGTTAAAGAGAAACCCAAAATCTTTTAATGCCTTCACCTCAGGTATAATCCGAGCTGGACTTCACTGGACTGCATCCAATGTAAGTATACTCTCAAGTAAAGAGACCAGACATAATTATAGTACTTCAATGCTTTATCTTATATCATCTTTCTTCTTCCAGGAAGCACTAGCTTTGGATGTCTTACCTTTGTGGGAATGTACTCAACTGTGCCTGAATGATTTTCTCTTTAAAGTCAAACCTTTTTACTTCCTTGACTGTTTACCTGACAATTTTGACTTGTTCACTCTCATCCAATTTAAATTAGCTCTCCTCCAATTAAACATTTTTACTTTAGGTTGCTCCTTGCCCTCTTCCATTAAATAACCCTAACATTAGGATATTAAGATCAACGTTCCCTTAAAAAAAATCCTTTGACACTTGATCCAGTCAAAAAGGATTATGCAGGACACATAACATAGAACCAACCCACTTGACTCAACTAGTCTACACTGGCATTAGCCCTCCTCTCGAGTCTCAATCTATCCTTTCCTGATAATGTGTATTGTTATGGACTGGACCAAACCCCCTCAAAATATATTGAGATAACCTAACTGTTTCAAATTTTAAAAGGTAAGCATCAGGCATTACATTCCAGATACAATTCGATTGGTCAAACTACTTGACTTTAAGCAAACACACACTTCAGTTATAAACTACAAAAAAAAAGACAAAATAAAAATAAATTAAAAGAATTGGCTTAACAACTCTATTGAAATGCTTAACAAAATAATGTATACATTAACTACTACTAATTAACTGTTCCAATATAGTAACACCTCATAAACACATCCTTGGCAAAGGCAAATTCGTTAAAATAGATTTTAGCTGTAACAGAGAGAGGAATAAAAACTTCCACATCTGGCTTCAAGACCCCAGCATCTGCTGAAAGCTAAAACGAAAAATCCTGGTTCGGTGGGAGATTAACCCCATGCATTCACTCCACTTCTATTGTTCCAAAATGTAAAAAAAAAGGCCTCACATGCTGTTTACTTGCTTTGAGAAGTCTGCTCTTCACCGCTATCTCAACTTTTCTTCATAAAACAAAAGATCAGAACACACTTCTTAATGCCACTGTAGCATTACAGTATGTGCCCATACATTTCTGGTATTATCCTGAGAAGTCCTCTTTACATCTTCTGCACTGCCTGTATCTAATTTTATATCACGGCATCAAGAACTACACACAGTCCACAGTCTGTTCTAACCCAGGTTCACTATATGTTTACAACAACCTCCAGAACTTGGTTTGACTTTTTTTTCTAATGGCCTTACTAACTTGATTTAATGCGACCCACCTCATTTCCTTGAATTAGAAAAGTGCATCCTTCCTTGTTGAGGCACACATCTACTGCTCAAGTAAATTTTCCTAAAACTACTTCAGGAAGTTTCCCATTTCTCTGTCTACTATAATTATCCAAATATGGATGGATTAGTGAAAGTTCTGGTTTACCACTAATCTTTTCCTTTTATATCTCCTTGTAATTTCCAGGCAATTTTGCTCCTTTATATCTTTCCTAGCATTAAGTGGCCTTCAGATTGCATGAATCTATTGTTCCTTTTGTGCTGGTAACAAGGAGGGCCAATCCTGGTAACTTCATTAATTGGAATTCCAGCAAGGCTTTTGCCAACATTCCACAAGGAGAACTGCTCAGCAAAGTAAAAGCTCACACAAAGTGAAAGTGGCAGGTAGAATCCAAAATTGGCTCAGTGCCAGGAAATAGGGGGCAATGATTAAAACTGCTTTCATGGGGTTCAGCAGGACTCAATGTTAACACTTTCGCTCAACATCAATGATTTAGACTTTGATGCAAAAGACACAATTTAACCAAAAACACAGGTGATAAGGACTAAAAAGCCAATAACCCTAAGGGGACAGATTGTCAGAAACTCTGGAAGGAAGTTAAGGAAAAATTTTTTTCATCCAGAAGGTGGTGGGGATTTGGAACTCTGATTGAGAAAGACAGATAAACCCTAATGTTTGAAAAAACAACTTGGTGCATGGAGTTGAAATGCCAACAAGAGGAATCGAGAGCTAGCGAGAAGGGTGATTAGACTAGATATCCATTTTTATCCAAAAGTGAAAAGGAGCTGAATAGTCTTTTATTGTTCATTTTGTTTTTACATTTAACTTGGCAGATATAGTTCCACTCAAACAGGTTGATTTGCCCAAGATGATACTGAACTTCTTATTGTTGGATCCAAATCAATTCAGGTAAGTAAGGAGTATTTTGGAGTCTGAACAGAATAAGTAAGGAGAAAATGTTCCTGTTTATAAAAAAGTCAGAGGGTACTGTTTTGAAGTGTTTTGTGAAAGCAACATTGAGAAAATTATTTTTCATTCCAAACGTTTAGGATCTGTGATAACCAGAAGTGTGGTAGAGGCAGGTTCAACTGGGCCGTGGATGATTAGTTAAATAGAAACAACATTCAGGGTTACAGGAAAAGGCACTCAGAGAGCTGATGCAGACGCAGACACATCCTCCTTCTGCTCTGTAACAATTAAGATGAACTAGGCGGAAATGGGTACTGCAGATGTTGGAGATTACAGTCAAGATTACAGCGGAGCTGGAAAAGCACACAGGTCAGGCAGCATCCAAGGAGCAGGAAAATCAATCTTTCGGGCAAAAGCCCTTCATCAGGAATGAGGCTGAGAGCCTCAGGGAGTGGAGAGATAAATGGGAGGGGGTGGGGCTGGGAAGAAGGTAGCTAAGAGTGCAATAGGTGGATGGAGGTGGGGGTAAAGGTGATAGGTCGGAGAGGAGGGTGGAGCGGATATGTGGGACAGGTCATGAGGGTGGTGCTGAGCTGGTAAGTTGGAACTGGGGTAAAGTGGGGGGAACAGAAATGAGGAAACTGTTGAAGTGTCCCAAGGCAGAAGATGAGGCGTTCTTCCTCCAGGCATCGGGTGGTGAGGGAGTGGCGATGGAGGAGGCCCAGAACCTGCATGTCCTCGGCAGAGTGAGAGGGGGAGTTGAAATGTTCAGCCATGGGGTGGTGGGATTGATTGATGCAGTGTCCCAGAGATGTTCTCTGAAGGACTCTGCGAGAAGGCATCCAGTCTCCCCAATGTAGAGGACACCGCATTGGGAGCAATGGATACAATAAATGACATGTGGCAAAGTGCAGGTGAAACTTTGATAGATGCAGAAGGCCTCCTTTGGGGCCTTGGACCGAGGTGGTGGGGTGGAAAGAGGTTTGGGCGCAGGTTTTGCAATTCCTGCAGTGGCAGGGGAGGGAGGGTTGTTAGGGGTGTGGATTTGACCAGGTAGTCGTGGAGGGAACAGTCTTTACAGAAAGCAGATGGGGTGGGGAGGGAAATATATCCCTGGTGGTGGGGTCTGCTTGGAGGTGGCGGAAATGTCAACGGATGATATGATTTATGCAGAGTTTGTTGGTGTGGAAGGTGAGGACTGGGGGATTCTGTCCTTGTTGCGGTTGGAGGGGTAGGACATGGATGAGATGCGTTGGAGGGCATCTTTAACCATGTGGGAGGGGAAATTGCAGTCTTTAAAGGAGGTGGCCATCTGGTGTTTTCTGTGATGGAACTGGTCCTCCTGTGGCGGATGAATTGGCAATACAGGATGGCATTTTTGCAGGAAGTAGGGTGCCAGGTGGTGTAATCTAGGTAGCTGTGGGAGCTGGTGGGTTTGTAGAAAATGTCAGTGTTGAGTCAGACATCATTGATGGAGATGGAGGGGTCCAGGAAGGGGAGGGAGGTGTCAGAGATGGTCCAGGTAAATTTAAGGTTGGAGTAGAATGTGTTGGTGAAGTTGATGAACTATTCAACCTCCTCGTGGGAGCATGAAGTGGTGCAATTAAAATGATTCCATCAGATTTGACTTGTATCTGGTAACGGCTTTGGTGAATCAGTCTCTTTTTCTCTCCACACAATATCTAGCCTCTCTCCTGCTTTTGCACATTAGTATTGTTGGTTTAGTCAATTTTGTGATCAATTGTGATCCTCAACAGATCATTGAGGAGTTTCAGTGATAGTGTAAATTAATGTAAAAAGGAGGAGTTAAAACTCCCTTGTCAAAGATGGTCATTTCCTAACATTTCATTTGCCTTTCAGCAGCCCAAGCCTTGATCAACTTGCAACCACACGTCTAACAGCTACCATGTCATGCTTATTTCTACTGGTGCCATCAATTCAACGGTCTTGTAATGAATAACACCTTCATTCAGATGAAAGAGCCTTCAGTGTTGCCTTTTTACGGTTTTCCGTACACTGACCCTATTTGCAGATGCACATTGTTTTGTGTACATCGTCAGACTCTTTACTGATGCACCGTAGTTATCACGGCCCTTCAGTGTTGCCTTCTCCATTCTCTTTAACCCTCTA
>NC_057731.1:23242967-23265471 GCF_004010195.1 Chiloscyllium plagiosum | reverse complement strand
GCTAGGGATAACTGCCCTGCTGTTTGAGATAGTGCTATGGGATCTTTCACGTCCACCCTCGAGGACAGTTGGGATCTCATTAACATTTTAAGAAAATGTTGGCCCTTCTCATGTTGCAGCACTTAGTATCACATTGAAGTGTCAGCTTTGATTTTTGTGTTCAAGTTATAAAATTATTTATTTGAGATTGTTCAAAGTGCAAGCAGGCTTGGACACTTTTAATGTTTGAATTCATAGTCATATTTAAATATCAGAAAAATCCTGAATTATTTATTATTTAATAATGATGAAAACCTATTGCTCATATTTTCCCAAAAGGCTATTTCGATACCCTCAAAAGTGTCTTTTATGTAGCTGATTGATATTGGAAGAAGATCCCATGTAGTTTGCCAGAATTGTCCCAGACCAACTCCAGCCCACAATGTTATGAGCAGGGAAGACTGGTAACTGGTGCTGAAAACTCAGTGTTTCACAAACACGGAAGTAGTTTGGGATTAGACACTAGTTAAAGGTCCAAAGGCCTACCCTCAGCATGTCATTTGATGAGTTGAACAGTTTAATTAGTTATGAATACTAACTAGGAACAGCCAAACAATTGTTCATATTACAATAACTAAATGCAAAACTCAATATAAGCAACAGCAAGTAGCCAATGACAAAATGCTGAACTGGTTCTGTATCATGTAATGCAACCCCTTGGTAGGTTTTGCTGTTGTGTTCATCGAGCCTTTAAGTTCTTGAAAATAATTCCTTTGCCTCTTCTCCAACAACTACATTCCAAAGTTCTGGCACAGATCTGGAAGGACATCAACCTCCAACCCTTGTTGGGCACTGATGGATTGATCATAACATTTCATTCCTTGTGACAGATGTCATGGTTGGAAAACTGTGTCCTGTGACATTCCAATGATGGGAGATCTTTACATTTGCTACATCAGGTTGGAAGAATGTAATTTCCATCTTTGTTATCAATAACATGCCTAGTCACATCTTAATTCCATCTCATCTGTGCCAGGAACTGATATTGTTTATGACAGAACTGTTTTTATGGTGCTACTCATTGCAATATAGAATAATGTAGATTCCTGCATTAGTGTGTCCAGTCCTCTAACCATATTGTTTTAGATATGTGGAGGATGCTTGACAGCAACCTCTGATCTAGGGATCGCTGAGATATGGGAAATGACATTTGACAAAGCATTTCATCAATACCCCCTTCACTGTTAGACTTGGCAGGTGAGGATACTGAGTCAAAGAGGGGCATAGATGTCCTGCCAAGGACATTCTTGGCCAATTGCTTTAGCCATCAGAAGATGTTTCCAATATGATCCCATGGAGACATGACTCACTGCTGTATAGTGTAGCTAAAGTTCCTGCAGCTACAGTAATCAGACTCTCCTAGTACCTAAGAATATAATAGTTCGTCACAGCTTACATACAAATTTGAATATACCAATGAATTAATGTAGAAAACATACAATAAGATTTAACAGTCATTCAGAAGCATTCACAGTTAATGGTTAATTAGCCAAACAACTATTTCACAGCATGTGGTCTAACATAAACAAAATGGATGATTCATCAGCTCTGAATTTTAAGTGTCTTAATGTTTAAAATTCACCAAAAATCCTTAGACAGCACCTTCTAAACTTATGGCCACTTCCATCTAGAAGGACAAAGGAAGCAAATACATGGGAACACTATCATCTCTAAGTTCCCTTCCAAGTCACTCATCATCCTGACTTGCAAATACATTGGCTTTCCTTCACTGTCACTGGATCAAAATCCCAGAATTCTCTCCAAAAGGGCATTGTGGGTCAGTCTTCAGCATGTGGACTGCAGGGGTTCAGGAAGACAGCTTACCACCTGTTCTCAATGGCAGCTAAGTTTGGTCAATAAATCCTGGCCAGCCAGTGGTGTGCACATCTCATGAATGAATTTTTAAGATAATTATTTGAGAATAAAACAATTTTTATGTATGTTAAGTATTTTCCATAATTTCAATAAAGTTTACATACCATATCAATGACAAATATTTATTCTCAACAAATGACTTAATCTACTGTAAAGGATTCCAGTACTTCCCAGATTATATCAGCATTGTTATATCGTATGTTTGTATTGAATGCTTGTGTTTCTTGTTACTGAATGTCTAGTTTATCAGTCAGCATAGTTATCAAGTTGCCAAATCAGTTACTAGTCATCATTAATCACATCCATGAAGTTACAAAAGTGATCTGGAAGATGCACCATTCTGATACACATGCTTTGAACTTTTCTTATCCATGACTACTTTTGATTTTTCAAGTTTGCTAACTGATAGATTTATGTCACTGATTTCTCACCCATTAGTGAGTACAAAAAAAATTGACATAAATGTCTGAGCTGTTTGAGTTACTTTAGGGATGCTACATCAAGAGGGATGATGTTGAGATGAAACATTTTCTTTATGTATAGAAAATACCTTGACTGTTTTTAAAAAAAAAAAGCATTGAATTCTCTTTGGCACGGTAAACAGGGTATTAACATCTGCTATTGTGCAAATGTCACCACCTGTCACTTTGGCAATAACCCAGTATAGTGTGCTTTTATTAGCCTATACACACAGCAATTACTTCTTAAATGGACACACAGCATACTGACATTAAAAAAGCTATTTACTTAAAATTCATTGTGTAGAAGGAATATATGGAAAATTAGGAAAGTTTGAGAGCTATTATTGTGTGATGTGCATCAATATAGTAAAATTTATTGGTTAAATTTATGCAGATCATAGCAGCAACATTTGACGTGCCTCATCTCAGTTATCTTTCCTCACATGCCTCCCACCCCTCCTATATATTCCCCTTTCTCCTTAGCCTGCAATTCCACCTTAATCTCATTTCTTCCCTCACACAGTCTTCTGCGCTACCTCTCACTTCACATGCTGTCTCCCTCACCTTTCTCTACCTTTTCTCCCTGCTATCTAACCCTCCTCTATTTGTACTCATTTCCTTCCCATCCACCTCACATTTTACTCTACCTACCCCACAACCCCAACAGCTAACTGCACTCTTATCCTCCAAATTCATCTACTACCCATACCATTAATTTAAGGAGCCATAAGAAGGAAACATTTTAGACAAGTTATTTGACTTCTTTTCTCAATTATATTTTTCTGAGTTTTTTAGCTTAGCCTCAGGCAAAACTATTTCTGTACTGAAACAAAAAGTTGAACTATATTTAACTATATAAGTTTTGCATAAATTCTAAAAGTGAAGAGAATCTATAAAATGCCCCGCACAATATCCCATGAAAGGTGGGCCACTCAACCCAACTGGAAACTAACCTTTTGGTAAGACACATTTTGCACTGTTGCTGGAAAGAACTCAGAAAGCACCGCAGGCCCATACCCTGATTTTTAAATTCCTGTGGTTGGTGGAAACTGGGTCAACATTGAGTAGGAACCTATCCGATCCTGCTCTGGTCTGACTGACTGTATTTTTAATTTGCAGGTGTCATGTTGTATCCGTGAGGTCCTTTACAGATGCAGACTGGCCTCTGCAGGTATCTTTTGGAAGTCAATCTACTTCTTTAATCTGGAATATGAATGAATTAATCAGTCATTGCTTTCCTATCAGACTAAACCTTTCTGGTTCAAAACCTCACCCATTTGATTAGATTAGATAGATTAGATTACTTACAGTGTGGAAACAGGCCCTTCGGCCCAACAAGTCCACACCGACCCGCCGAAGTGCAACCCACACATACCCATTCCCCTACATTTTACCCCTTCACCTAACACTACGGGCAATTTAGCGTGGCCAATCCACCTAACCTGCACATTTTTGGACTGTGGGAGGAAACCGAAGCACCCGGAGGAAACCCATGCAGACACGGGGAGTCTTCTAACTCTCCATGGCCAGGTTTTCTCTCCCAGAATACTTAGTGCTGGATGTCATTCCCCTTGTCTAGAGCATCCTACTATCTGACTTTAAAATCAAAGCGTAATTTCCTATTGGTATTCTGTCCATTAATGTTGGCTAAGCCTGCCTTATAGCATTGGCTATAAGCTTTGCCACTCAGGAATTAAAATTGACTAATTAAAATATTATTTAACTTTGGAAGTGATATAAAAAAATTGTACAACTGGATTTTCTACCTTCACAATAATATCAATCATATCTACAAGGAAAGGCCTGGACTTGCACTCCCATGGCACGTGCAGAGAGTTTGGACACTTGCCTTTCGAAAAAGTACCCTGAATTGGGTCTTTATTTCAAGGGAAGGGGCATATGCAGGATAGAGATGTGCCTGCTATCCCTGGCTGCAGTTTAGAAGCAGCCACTGGGGACTGTTGAGTGGAGAGATAGGCTGTACAAAAAGACCACCTCAATTCTCTGGGACTTTGCAAAGTTGTTTTCCTAAATATTAAGCCCTGTAAACCTCACCACCTCACTCTTACCACTACAAGCCCATACATGACATACATTTCATCTTATTTCTGAAAAATTCTCTTTCTGTCAAGGGATGAGGCTACATCATTGGATGAGTGTGTAAACCTGAAATCCCCAAAAACAGCCTATTTTGAACAGAGGAGTGATCTTATCCTGCACTGTGAATTTCACATTTTCGGACTAGATGGAAACGCTTGTGAAGTGTGGATAAAATCTGTAGAACTTCTAAGGTGTCATGTTAAATAGCTTGTCCTTTAAAAACTGAGAAGAAAATTTTCTACCTGTGCCTGTGAATTAAGAAAAATCTATTCCAGCAATTTCAATATCTATATGTTAATATAACCCTAAGTGCTGTCATTACAAATGCTTAATATTTACTCTTGTTATTACAGTGGTGTGCTGTAGAGTCGCAGTTTGATTGGCAACTCACAGAGTTTGTTAAAGGATTAATTCTCTTTAGTGTGGAGTCAAAAAATAAATGTTTTTTTTTCAATAGGGATCAGTACTTGAGGGGATTTGAATGCATTAATCAGGTTATCGTGATTGAGCATTTTTTTAATGTAATAGTTTTAAAAACATTACTTTATTTAATCTCCATGGCTCTTGAAGTCTGTCCATAATCAATACTATGAGTAGAGTAGAGGCAAAGGGAGTGGTCATGAAAAAAGAAGGAAAAATTGGATCCAGAGAAGGTGCAAATGGCAGATTCATAACTAGCTGTTGACTTAATATAAAGAGATCTTCACCGACTAGGAGCAGAGATCACTGTCTGAATTTGGTGAATTCAATGTTGAGTCTAGAATTCTGTAAATTAGCTAATTGAAAGGTGAGGTGCAGTTCCTCAAATTTGCTTTAAAGTTTGTTGGAACACTGCAGTAGCTCCTGCTCGAAATGTCGCTTTTCCTGCTCCTCGAATGCTGTCTGACCTGCTGTGCTTTTCCAGCATCACTCTAATCTTGACTCTGAGCTCCAGCATCTGCAGTCCTCACTTTCACCTAATTATGTTGGTAGTCCACCAGAAACTCAGAACCATGATTGAGGACCAAATAGAGGTGTTATACAAAACAGTCACCTTGCTTTGGTCAACTCAGTGTAGAACAGACTACATTTGTGAGCTGTGAGAACAGTATGCTAAGTTATGAAAAATACACATAAATCACTGATTCACTTGGAAGGAGTGTTTGGGACTTATGGATGGAGGAGATAAAGGTGCATATTTGGCGTTTGCTCAAAAACGATTCATGGAAAGGGACAGGGTATTGTGTGTTAATAGAAGATAACCTTGAGGGAATGGTTTGTTTGGAATGCTGAAGAGAGAAGAGAAGGGATGTATAGTTGGCGATGATATCGTGGTGGAAATGGCAAATGATCCGATGAATATGGAGACTGGTGAGATGGGAGGTGAGAACAAAGGAGTCTCTTTTGTGCTTTTAAAGCAAGAGGGGGTGGGATGAGAGCGGGTGAAGAAAATGCACCTGAACCCTCCTTCATAGCACCAGATTTCCTGCCTTCCTAATCAGCGAGTTACTCGGGCTCAGTTATCATAACTTCAACAAATCTTTGGATAAACCTCTGAGTAATGGAGCAAGTGGTTAAAAATGGAATTTCACTGGAAGTTCCACTGATGTTCAGTCAAAATTACAGCAGGGGTCTGGAGAAATTCATAAGCCTGAGTTTTGTGACTGAAGTAGCAATGAGGCCAGTTTCACTCACTATCTCAATTTTTGAACAGCTGAGGGATGTGACAAATTTTATAATCAGGTACTCTGGTCTCACTGAACCAGTTATCTGATAATGCAATCATGTAGGTTAAGATTTTAGATGGAAGGATTAATATATGGCAAGAGTAATTATTTTACAGATTAATAGATGGTGTAGATTGCCTGTGATTTGCTTAAAGGAGGATTGATGGACTTATTGAAAAATTTACTGGCTGGGAATATTGGATAGAGTGGGTGGACAGGAGTTTGGACAATTTTGATTAAGTTACAATCCTTTTTGTGTCTTAACTATCCACTGTTTTTACAATACCTTTTAAAATATCACCATCCATATGACAAGATGATTGGTGACATTTACAATATTACAAGATGTTTTCAGAGACCAATTTACAATGTTATTAACTATATAATTTCACAGCTCTACTGAATAGTCTATATTTGATCATGTAACAGCTGCTGGTTCAGAAGTTGCTGAATGTAATTTAATATCATCCTTGTGCCATGTTTACAAAACTTTAAATTATTGTATCTCAATTTACAATACAATTTGAACTTGTAGATTGGATTCACTGTTCAGTCAAGGATTGGTTTGAGTCAAATAAAATGATATAACTGACAGTAGCAGAATTCAGGCAAAGCAATTGTTTTATTAAAACTACAGCCAGAAAGCTACAACAGATGAAAAAAAGTCCTACTTTTGTTCTTTAGTCCAAAGTTAACAATATTTGGTACAATCTCAACTAAAGTCTGAAACTTTAAGCTCCACTATAGCATGTGAGGTTATTAGGAGACACTCATTGCAGTCAACAAACCTCCCTACACCAATGGCATAGCTTCTACTGATTCAGAATTACTTTCTAAGTAATTGTGGTAAATATTAAGTTCAATATTTTGATAGCTGTGCAAGATACTAATCACATTGGGAGGAAGTGTTGCAATTTCTTTTGAGTAACAAAACACGAATGATGATAATAAGCCTGTTTCTGTGGACAGCTGATCTCCAAACCACTTCCTCTGCAGTCAAAGTCACCATTGTCCCAGAGCTCCACAGGCTGTTTTCTCAATAGAGAAAGATGAATAGTGGTGAGCTTAACCTGAGGGTCACCCACACCTCCGAGAAGGAATGAGGTTGAGAAGGTACAACTGAAGTAATTATATCAAACTTGAGGAAATTCAGCTCAGAGTTGACGAACCGCAGTCAGAATTTCAGATACAGTAATGTATTGGTGAGGAAGAAAATTATCTGGAATTTTTATTCCATGAGGCTATCGCACGTCCTCAGTGAAATACTTCCAACCTAAGCATGGCCAAGACAGCAAGGACAGAGTATGCATGAGACAAGTACAGAGATTCAGAAAGCACCACTGGATGAGCGCCAGTCAACATGCTTGTCCAACAGGTTCAAACCTGTTACAACCTGTATGGTCAACATCAGGAACTACAGGAAGAATGCCCACACACAATGATACAGGAAACCTTTAGTCTGGGAAAATAATTGTAGTAGGGAATAGTATAATTAGAAGGATAGAGTATGTTCAGAAAATTTTTCTCAAGTAATGTGTTGTGAAACAAACCCTGGGAAAGGCTATTTTAGATCTGACAATGTATCGATGCTTTCACACTAAAGGATCCTCTAGACAAAAGTAATCATATCATGGCAAATCTCAGATTCACTTAAAGATTGTGAAATTTGATCTGAAACTAATGTCTAATTAATTAAACTAATTTATATTTGCATTAAAAAATAAAAACAGGTATCTAAAATGATTTGGGGAAATAGATTAAAAGATAACACCATAGATAAACAATGGCAAACACTTAAGGACTTCTTTCATAATTCTGGACAAAGTATTTTTCTTTCTCAATGGAATATATCTATGAGAAGATGAGTCACTAACAATTACCAAGGAATTAAAGATGGCATTAACTTTAATGAGAAGGCTTGCAATGTTGTAAAGAGTCGTGCTAGATCAGGAAATCCTGAAAATCTTAGAAGCCAGCAAGGGACTGGTAAAAACTGGGAAGAAATAGGTTATGAGCAGAATTCTCCCAGCCTCTGAACAATGTGAACACTGAGGAGTCAGTTGGGAATTATAGCTAGAACAGAAAAATGAGATGCTCAATATGAATGAGAAAAGTCCAATTTTCCACCCAATGCTTTAATGACTAAATGAGAATCTTGCTAGTGAGTGACAGGGGGCCTATTTGAATGTATTACCATCTTATTATTACCTAATTTTATCTCATTTATATGCAAGTTGTTATTATCGCATGTAATGGAGAGAACCTAGTTAATAACAATTCCCAACATCAAATTCTAAGTGGGTACCAAATGGCTTCAGCTCAACAGCATTGCCTCTGGACCTCTGTTGTGGCTAGCATTACCCAACACCTCAGGGCACCGTCTACGAGCAATCTGCCTGCTCCATGATCATGGAGGATGGCATTGTAGAAAAACACAGCCTCAATGCATCATCATGCCATATCTTTGATTCACCTAGTGCAATTCAGCACTTCAATACTGTACATTGGAGCTCACTGACAATTTAAATTACAATGCTGTCTCTAAATAGTTTTCACACAAGGAGAGGCATCTATTTCATGCATCAGATCAGGAAGTTTTAATCAGAGCTTTTGTACTCATTCACTTTGTGTCTACTTGGATGCTTACAGCTATCTTGCCTTGCCTTTTTGTGCATTGTTAGTTTATTCAGAATTAACAGGTTCACATTATTTCTGTCTTACCTTTTAACACAAACACAATGATCAGTCAAGGAGTCGATGTGTTGATGGAAGACACGGCACTTTGTTAATTTCATACCTACATCATGTGCTTGCAACTTATAAATCTCAATAAGATCATCCCTCAACCTTTACGCTCCAGCAAAAATAAAGGTCCCAGTCTTTCCAGTCTATTTTTATGATTTGGAGGTGCCAGTGTTGGACTGGGATGTACAAAGTTAAATAATCACTGAAAGAAAGGTTATAGCCCAACAGGCTTATTTGGAAGCACTGGCTTTCGCAGCAGTGCTCCTTCATCAGGTGGTTGTGGAGTATACGCTGACCTTCATTCCCAGCAACATCCTGGTAAAACTCCAGTTTAATAATAACTTTCCTATAACTGCACGTCTTTCAACCTAAAGACCATGTCTCAAAGTCGAATCAAGTTAAATCAAGGGAACTGTCATCTGTCCGAGGGCTCACCACAGCCAGTCATTCGATTTCAGTCCAAGGGTTGGGACACAAGGCCTTTCAGGAATGGTTTCTGTATCATTACAGTCCTGGGAGTGGGCTATTGATACTCCTGTGGACCTGCTCATGGAAAGTCAAGGGCATGATTTCGGAAGAAAGTTTAAAACCTACAAATGTAATACCGCTATTTAAGAATGGAGGGAACCTGTAAGCTAGAAAACATAAGCTAGTTGGTTTAACATCTGTCAATGAGAAATGCTAAATTTCCTTATTAAGAAAACAATAGCTGGATGGTTAGACTATTATAGCCAATAAAGCAAAGTCAGTGTGCTTTTTGTCATATTTGAAAAATTTATTAGTATTCTTTGAAGATGTAACAAGCAAGATGGAGAAGGTGGAGATGGAAGATGTTGTAAATTTGAATTTTCGAAAAGTATCAATGAGGTGCCAGATTCGAGGCCACTGCATAAGAGCTCATGGTGCTGATGCTGTTATACTTGCATGGATAAACCACAGGATAATTGGCTAATGAAGAGTAAATAGAAAGTCGGGATGAATGGGTTTTCAAATTGGAAAATTGTAATTGGATGGTGCTGCAGGAAATCAGTACTGTGAAGTAAACTACTTACAACCAATATTATTAACTTGCATGAAGGGACTGGCTGCTTTGTAGCCAAATTCAATCATTAATTAGCATGAAGTTACACCAAATAATTAAGAGGGAAAGTGGAAGTTGGCTTACAATGCAGGACAATCGAATAAATTGAAACAATTGTACAAGCTGTTTGCAAACCGAAAGATATTGTATACAGTTTTGGTCTGGAAATGTGTTGCTGGAAAAGCGCAGCAAGTCAGGCAGCATCCAGGGAACAGGAGAATCGATGTTTCGGGCATAAGCCCTTCTTCAGGAATGGGGAAAGTTTGTCCAGCAGGCTAAGATAAAAGGTAGGGAGGAGGGACTTGGGGGAGGGGCGTCGGAAATGTGATAGGTGGAAAGAGGTCAAGGTGAGGGTGATAGGTCAGACTGGGGTGGGGGCGGAGAGGTCGGGAAGAAGATCTCAGGTTAGGAAGGCAGTGCTGAATTTGATGGATTTGACTGAGACAGGGTGGGGGGAGGGGAAATGAGGAAACTGGTGAAATCCGAGTTCATCCCTTGTGGTTGGAGGGTTCCTAGCCGGAAGATGAGGCGTTCTTCCGCCAACTGTCGTTTTGTTGTGGTCACCTTGTTTAAGAAGGAATATATTTACATAAGAGGCTGTTCGAAGCATGTTCACTGGATTGGTTCCAGGATTAAAGGAACTATCCAAAGAGGAAAGATTGAATAGACTATAACTGAAATCATGAAAGTTTAAAAGAATGAGATGTGATCTTATTGAAATAAGTAAGATACTGAGGGGGCTTGACAAGAGGATGTTTCCCCTTTCTGGGTATCTAAAACTAGGCAAATTGAGGCATTTAATTTCAGAATAAGAATTCACCCATTTACCATGGATCTCTCACTCATACCCTCCTTACCCTTTCCCCCTCAGCCATCATGTATTTTACGGACAAGAGTTACAAACATTATCATAATCTTTGAGAGGCATTGATTAGCACACCAGTTTCCCGGAGTAATTTTTAAAATTATCCAAAGCAGTTATGTAAATATTGCAAATCACTTGTAAGATGACTAGGCCGTTGGATTGCAGTCAAAAGCACATAACACTCCACAATTAAACTAAAGTTTTCAGAATTGCAATCTCAACAGAAGTCTAGACTGAATACATAAAAACAATAGGTCAAAATGAAACAATTACACATGATTAATCATAGTAGGCTACACTTTCAAGATTTGCAAATGTACCTTTTTGAATTCATTGCATGAACTTTGAAAAAATTATCTGAAGTCTTCCACATTTACAATATTTAATATTTACTTTACAGATCACCAGTTGACAGAAATAACAATTTGGAAACACATTATTTAAGGGGTTCAGAGTATGATCGATCCTCTATTTTGATGTTAAACTCCATTCCCACTATTCCCAACCAGTATCTCTCTAGCATTTTCTGTTTTATTTCAGATTTCTGGCATCCAGAATATTTTGCTTTAATGGGTGTTCATCTTGTAATCACAGAATTGTCTTAATTCACCTTACTGAACACAGGTACAACCCATGTTACATTACATTAATGATGTTCAAATAATTTGAAGGAGACAAAACCCATTTTGTTTACCTTTTAAAATCATCCAGTTTCTAACCCATGGTTCTCCATGCAGCTGGTATATAGCTATCAATGTCTGACCACCTCATGATAGTTTTAAATATTAAGTGAAAGCTGGCTCTCAGCGAGCCCATATTGCCATCAGTTTAATTGTCCATAGGAACAGGTGGGTTTCAGGGCCCACTTTGTCCCTTGTGGCAATAGCTAACAGTGGAAATGGAGGTGGGACCTCTGGCTCCCCCAACCTGCCTGAAACCTTTTGTTCCATATCTGTTTGGTCCTGACTGGCATCATGAAAATTTGGCCCTCGGTATGCCAGATTGGTGAAGGTCGCATTTTCTTGTCAACAAAGTATTGGAGCTGGCTTAACAACAAGCACCTCACAGAATTACTTAGAAATTAGATGGCTTCCACTTCCATTATTTTCAGCTCTCTTAACTCCATTTATCAATTCTAGGTTATTCCATATGATTCTTCTAATCATTATCCCTACCTGGTTGATAAGCATTGCACGAGGATAACCTGATGTAATATTCCTTCTGATATTTTGTGGTTGGATCTCACTGAGCACCTTTTTTTCATACCTCAGGCAAAATTATGAATTGGGACTCCTAAGTGCACATCAGATTCAATCACGCCCTATGAATTAAAATGTATTAATTAGGCTATAAACTTAAAATCCTGTTGCAAAATAGTGCATTGAGATCATGATAAAATACTCAAAATGTTCAATATGCATAAGTCCAAAAGTTATTCTGTTATATCTTTATAGATGTCATTTTTTAAGCAGTTATGTGGTTGATTTTTTTCACCAGTGTACCAGGTTAGAAATTTTTCTCTTTATTCACTAGTGAGATTGAGCTCTACACATAAAGTATCTTCTAATCAATATTTTAAAACTATTAAACACCAGAACTCTATGTGAATGTATTTCAATTGTGTGTCTAAATATTATTTTAACTACTATAAAGTATTTATGTGGAAAAGCTTGCCATACTACTAGTATTAGCAAACTCTTTTATTCAATTTCATTTAGTATCCTGACCTTTATAAGAAGGATTAGATGTACAAAGTAGCATGCAGCTTAGATGGATTTTGATAAAATATTTAACCTTGGCAGAAAAATAAGGTATATGCTGACCATAACTGTGCAAAACCAGAAGAGGACAGTGTATTACCACAGAAACCAACACTGAGAGCCATTCTGGAATTCTCAGTCTGACCTCCAAGGGGCACAGTTGTAAAATTCTTAATGTCAGGGTTGGTTTGGTGGAGGGAGAGAGTGTGTCGTAGTCTGTTTCACTTTCAGTAATGAATAACCGGTCTTTTTCTTTCAGGGAAACAACTTCAGAGAAAACATACTCGATGCAATTGGACAATTTAAGCTTGGTTACTTTGTAAAATATAATTTTAGAAAAAAAAATAACATTTAAATTAAAAAGTAGCAACCATTTCCTCAGAGGATGTTGCTACTTTTGCACAATATATTTAATGCTGCAGAAATACATAATTAGTTAATACTTTTACTTAGACTCTGAACATTTTGCTCAATTCTGTTTTCTGCTGCTATTTTTACCCACTTATTTATTTTTGTATTTCATTTAGGCTACAAACAAAAACATTGTCTGGAAACTAAACAGTGACCAAGGGGATAATAAATGGGGCCATACAAGATTTGCAAGTGTCTTAAATATTTATTACAAAATTTATTATGTCTATTGTTTTATTGCTTTTTTTTATTATTTATTCATAGGATGTGGGCATGGCTGGCTGGCCAACATTTATTGCTCATTACTAATTGCCCTTGAGAAGGAGTCAGTGAGCTGCTTCTTGAACTGCTGTTGTCCTTGGGAGATATGTATACTGTTAAGAGGAAGTTCCAGGAAATTTACCTAAGGAACAGCGAGAGAGTTCCAAATCCGATGCTGAGTGGCTTATATTGTTAGTGCTTCCATGTATCTGCTGCATTTGTCCTTCTAAGTGGCAGTGGTCATGTGTTAGGAAGATACTTTCAAAGGAGATCTGGTGAGCAATGCAGCTTATGTGCTATAGACAAGGGGGAACGAGTGAATGTACGGTACTTAGATTTTCAGAAGGTATTTGTTAAGGTACAACCTCAAAAGCTTTTGTAGAAATTAAAACTCATGATTTTGGAGGTACCATTTATATAGAAACAAGGTTAGCTGGCTAAAAAGGAAGCAGTGAGCAGCATATGAGGGTGTTTTGCAGGTTGGCAAGCTGTAATGAGTGGTGTGCTGCAGGAAATGGTGCTAGGACCTCAATCCTTTATCATTGATATAAGTCACTTAGATGATGGGACAGAAAGATAAGAAGGAAAGTATGTTGTGAAAAGGACATAACAAGGCGACAAAAAGATATGGATAAGTCACTTACTTGAGTTGGGAACGATGTGGCAAAATGGAGTAAATTCTGGAAATGTGAAATTGTCCATTTTGGAAAATATAAGAAGCAAATTATCTGAATGGTGAGAGATTGCAGAGTTTAAGAAACAGATTAATCTGGGTGTCTTTGTGCATGAATTGCTAAAGATTAATATATATGTGCAGCAAGTAATTGGAAATGCTAATAAAATATTATCGTTCTTTGAGAGTGGAATTGAATACAAAAGTATGGAGGTTATGCTTCAGTGATACAGGACACTGGTGAGACCACATCTGGAGTACTGTGCACACAGTATTAGTCATCTTATTTAAGGAAGAATATAAATGCTTTGGAGGCAATTCAGAGAAGGTTTACTAGACTTATACCTGGAATGGATGGGTTGACTTATGAATATAGTTTGGGTAGGCTGGGTTTGTATCTACTGGAGTTTTGAAGAGTAAAATTTGACTTGATTGAAACATAAAAGATCCTGCAGGTTCTCAACAGGGTAGAAGTGGAAAGGGTATCTTGTCTTATGGGAAAATGTAGAACTAGGGGTCACTGTTTAAAAAATCAATGGTTGTCCATTTAAGAGAGACAAGGTGATTTTTTTTCTCAGAAGGTTATGAGGTTTTGGAACTCTCTTCCTGAAAATTTGGTGGAATCAGATTTGTTGGTAATTTTTAAGGCTGAAAGGTTTTGGGGGTAAGTGGGAATGTGGATTAGAAGTTGATGGTGAACAAGCTTTGGGAAGCCATTTACTTCAGAATTCCTAGCCTCTGACCTGTTATTGTAGTCACAATGTTTCTGTGTTTGGATTAATTTCTGGTCAAAGGCAATACCAGGATGTCAGTTCCATGGGTTTCAGTTTCTCTTTTGATGGACATGATCATTGGTTGGAACTTGTTTGCTGCAAACGTTACTTGTTATTTATCAGCCAAAGCCTTGCTGTTGTCCAGGTCTTATTGCATATAGGCACAGACAACTCAAGTATCTTAAGAGTACAAATTGTTCTGAATATTGCACAATCATCAATGTAACATCTCCATTTCTGACTTTATTATGCACGGATAATCATTGATGAAGCAGATGAATTAGATTATTCATTCTTTCACTTCCAACTATTTCAATTCATCCTTATTTATTCATTGACGTAAATGGCTGGAAACAACTGTTAATGCAGCATTACATACATAAAGAATGTGTTGTACTATGTTAGCAGTAACATAAATCTGTCAATTTGGACTGAATTAATGCATCCATTAACATGTTGGAGAGAGGATTGTAATGCAAACTGTGTTCAAAGATCTTGCATTAATGCCACTGACAGTAACTCATTAGATGCACGGATTTTCCTTGGGCCCAATCTCAAATCAACATTGTAACTTTGCTAAAATTTTGCTGCATCAGGAACCCTATTTCCACACACAATTAAAGTTTCTAAACACCCAAGCTAAATTACAATGACAGAGAAGAATCATCTCTGAGGAATTCCCTGACTTATAAATGTTGGATTTAAAAAACCAAATTGTAGAAGCCCTGAAACAATTACTCAAATTTATATCTAGCAGTGACCTGGGATATTTTATATGGAATACATATCACCTTTCAGATACAGTATAGCAGAGTCTTTTCTCAGATTAAATGGAATAGAATTTATGATGATGGAAGTCATGCATCATCTGTTGAAATAAACAGGTTGGTATGGACTTTCCATATATTAGTCTTGTATTTCTACCTTTCAGAATTCCAAAGAGATTTTTCTTCTCTAGTACCAAGACCATTCTTCCATTGTACTCCAAAACCATACCTTTTATCACAGCACCTTCTTGTGCAAGGACAATAGAAGCAACACTTTCCCTTTGACCTCTGCTTTCTCACTTCCGAGGACTCCTAATACCCCTTAAGGTGAAGTAGTCATTTCTGTCTTTCAATTTAATATATTGTATTCACTGTTCACATTGTGGAGATAACATGCAGATTGAGTGCTTTCTTTGCTGATCACTGTTGTTTAATTTGCAAATGTGACATTAGGCTTCCCATCATTTCCTGTTTTCATTCTCCACACCTCTCCAACTCTGACCTCTCTGCCCATAGCATTCTATCCTGTCCCAATGAAGCTCAGAGCTGAAAATGTGTTGCTGGAAAAGCGCAGCAGGTCAGGAAGGGCTTATGCTGCCTGACCTGCTGCGCTTTTCCAGCAACACATTTTCAGCTCTGATCTCCAGCATCTGCAGTCCTCACTTTCTCCCCAATGAAGCTCAACAAAGGTTTAGGGAAGAACGCATTGACAGTCTATTAAAAACCTTACAACATTCCAGAGTTAACGGGTTCAGCAATTTCAGATTATAATGACCTTTTTGCAATAAGCAAATACCATCATGACACTGTGTTGCTACTTAGAGTTCTAATAGATCCATATTTTGTTTCTTTATTTATTCCATTATTGTCCACTTGTCTTGCGTTATCCATCTTAGAGTCACACAGATATACAGCACGGAAACACACTCTTTGGTCCAACACATCCATGCTGACCGGATATCCTAACCTAATCTCGTCCCATTTGTCAGCACCCGGCCCATATCCCTCTAAACCCTGCCTATTCATATACCCATCCAGATGTCTTTTAAATGTTGTAACTGTACCAGCCTCCACCACTTCCTCTGGCAGCTCATTCCATACACACATCACCTCTGCAAGAAAAGTTTGCCCTTTAGGTCCCTTTTAAATTTTTCCCCTCTCACCTGAAACATATACCCTCTATTTCTGGACTCTCCCACCCCAGGGAAAAGACCTTGTCTATTTACATGCCCCTCATAATTTTATAAACCTCTATAATGTCACCCCTCAGCCTCTAATGCTCCAGGGAAAACAGCCTCAGTTTATTCAACCTCTCCCTATTGCTCAAACTTTCCAACCCTGGCAACATCCTTATAAATCTTTTCTGAACCTTTCAAGTTTCAAATCATCCTTCCAATAGGAGGGAGAGCAAAATTGCACATAGTATTCCAAAAGTGCCCTAACCGATATCCTGTACAGCCACAACTTGACCTCCTAACTCCTGTACTCAATGCTCTGATCAATAAAGGAAAACTTACCAAATGCCTTCTTCACTATCCTGTCTACCTGGAACTCTACTTTCAAGGATCTATGGACCTGCATTCCAAGATTTCCTTGTTCAGCAACACTCCTCAGGACCTTACCATTCAGTGTATAAGTCCTGCTAAGATTTCCCTTTCCAAAATGCTGCACCTCACATTTATCTAATAAAATTCCACCTGCCATTCCTCAGCTCATTGTTCCATCTATCAAGATCCCATTGTAACCTGAGGTAACCTTCTTCACTGTGCACTACACTTCCAATTTTGGTGTCATCTGCAAACTTACTAACTATACCTCTTATGTTTACATCCAAATCATTTATATAAATGAGAAAAAGTAGTGGACTCAGCACCAATCCTTACAGCACATCACTGGTCACAGACCTCCAGCCTGAATGGCATCCCTCCACCACCACCCTCTGTCTTCAATGTTTGAGCCAGTTCTGTGTCCAAATGGCTAGTTCTCCCTGTATTCCATGAGATCTAACCTTGCTAACTAGTCTCCCATGAGGAATCTTGTCAAACGTCTTACTGAAATCCACATAGATCACATCCACTGCTCTGCCCTCATCAATCCCTCTTCGTTACTTCTTCAAAAAACTCAGTCAAGTTTGTGAGACATGATTTCCGATGCACAAAGCCATGTTGACTATCTCTAATCAGTCCTTGCCTTTCCAAGTACATGTAAATCCTGTCCCTCAGGATTCTCTCCAACAACTTGCCCACCACCAATGTCAGGCTCATTGGTCTATAGGTGCCTGGCTTTTTCTTACCACCTTTCTTAAATAGTGGCACCACATTAGCCAACCTCCAATCTTCTGGCTCCTCATCTGTGACTATCGAGGGTACAAATAACTCAGTAAGGGGCCCAGCAATCACTTTCCTAGCTTCCCACAGAATTCAAGTAAACACCTGATCAGGTCCTGGGGATTCATTCACCTTTATGCATTTTAAGACATCCAACACCTCCACCTCTGTAATATGGACATTTTCAAGATGTCACCATCTATTTCACCACATTCTATATTTTCCATGTCCTTCTCCACGGTTAAACCTGATGTAAAATACTCACTTAGTATCTCCCCAATTCCTGCAGTTTCACACATAGGCTGCCTTGCTGATCATTGAGGGCCCTATTCTCTCCCTAGTTACCCTTTTTTCCTTCATGTATTTATAGAATTCCTTTGGACTCTCCTTAACCCTATTTGCCAAATCTGGGGATTCACTCGATCTGTGCTGTCTATACCTGACATCTGCTTCCTTCTTCTTCTTAACCAAGCCCTCAATTTCTCTCGTCATCCAGCATTCCCTGCACCTATCAGCCTTGCCTTTCACCCTAACACAAATACACTCTCTCTGGACTCTCATTATCTCATTTTTGAAGGCTTCACATTTTCCAGCCATCCCTTTACCTGCGAACATCTGTCCCCAATCAGCTTTTGAGAATTCTTGCCTCATACCATCAAAATTAGCCTTCCAACAATTTAGAACTTCAATTTTTAGATCTGTTCTATCCTTTTTCATTTTAAATCTATTAGAATTATGGTCACTGGCCCCAAAGTGCTACGTCACTGATACTTCAGTCACCTGCCCTGCCATATCTCCCAAGAGTAGGTCAAGTTTTACACCTTCTCTAGTAGGTACATCCACACACTGAATCAGAACATTTTCTTGTACACACTTAAAAATTGCTCTCCATATAAACCCTTAACACAATGGCAGTCCCAGTCTATGTTTGGAAAGTTAAAATCCCCTACCATAACCACCCACTTATTCTTACAGATAACAAAAATCTCCTTACAAATTTGTTTCTCAATTTCCTGCTATTAGGGGGTCTATAATACAATTCTAATACAGTGATCATCCATTTCTTATTTCTCAGTTCCACCCAAATAACTTCTGGATGTATTCCCGGGAATATTCTCCCTCAGTACAGCTGTAATACTATCCCTTATCAAAAAGACTACTTCCCCTCTTCTCTTGCCTCCCTTTCTATCTTTCCTATAGTGTTTGTATCCTGGAACACTAAGCTGTCAGTCCTCTCCATCCCTCAGCCATGTTTCTGTAATTGCTATGATATCCCAGTCCCATGTTCCTAACCATGCCCTGAGTTCATCTGCCCTCCCTGTTAGGCCTCTTGCATTGAAATAAATGCTGTTTAATTTATCTGTCCTACCTTGTTCTCTTGCTTTGCTCCTACCTGCTCTGACTATTTGTCTCGCTCCTTTTCCCAACCATACCAATCTCAGAATGATCTCTTTCCTCACTATTTCTCTGGGTCCCAAACCCCATCATACTGTTTTAAATCCTCCTGAGTAGCCCTAGCAAATCTCCCTACCAGTATAATAGACTCCTTCCAATTCAGGTGCAATTCATCCTTTTGTACAGGTCACTTCTGCTCCAGAAGAGATTTCAATGATCCAGAAATGTGAACCTTTCTCCCCTCCACCAGCTCCTCAGTCATGCATTTGTCTGCTCTATCCTCCTATTCCTACCCTCACAAGCACGTAGCACGAGGAGTAATCCAGATATTACTACACTTAAGGACCTATGTGCACAATAACCTCCTTCTGGTCCCTCTCCTCTTTGAGAACATCCTGTATCTTCTCCAAGCTATCCTTGATCCATGGAGGCAAAACATCATTCTGAATCTACACAGAAATGTCTGTCTGTGCTTGGACAAGAGAGTCCCCTATCATAATTGATTGCTTGGAACCTGACGTACCCCTCATTACATTAGAGCCATTCTCAATACCAGAAACTTGACTGTCCATGCTACATTCCCCTGAGAGTCCATTGCCCCCTACATTTTTCAAAACAGCACACTTGTTTGAGATGGGGATAGCCACAGGAGACTCCTGCACTACCTGCCTCTCTCTCCTACCTTTCCTACCTTTCCTGGAGTTAACCCATCTACCTGACCTGTATCTGTGGCTTTTCTCCCTTCCTATAATTGCCATCCATCACTAGCACCTGTAAATTCCTTATTGCCTCTATCTGCTGCTCCAACCAATGCATGCAATTTGATAGGATTCACAACCAAAGACACTACCTGCAGATATAATCGTCAGTAACATGGATACTCTCCCTAAACTCCCACATCTGACAGGAAGAATACATCACCCAACTAATGGCCATCTTTGTGCCTTCACAATCTACAGAAAATAACACAATCTTATTGCTCTAAAAAACACTGCTCCAAGGTTACTTAATACTTATGGTTGATATTTTAAAAATTTAATCAAGAGACAGATCTTAATAAAACATATAAACAAGAAAGAACACACTCTATTCACTATTGTAAATTTACAGCAAGGTTACACTTAAAAACTTTGCACTTATCTGTTTGTGTACTGTAAGCTCTCCAATACAGGTTCCTCCAAGGTCAGCTGTGAGTTTGGTTAATTGTTCCTAGACACACTCTGATGTCCAGAGATACTTGAACTCAAATAGCAAAGGTAGTAACTATGCAAATTCCCTGCTGTGTCAGACAGCAGCATAGGTGTCTTTTTCTGACCATATGGTCACTGCCTTGTCTGTCCTCCTCATTTTTAAAGTGCCATTGTTTTGATTTTACCCCCAAGTTCATAAACAATGCAAAAGTATATAAAAAAGTAATTACTGCTCCTGGAATTCGGGGAAATCACCTCCAACACCTAAAATACCTCACAAAAGGAGCAGCTCTTACAGCCAGAACTTTTTCCTGTCCTCCATCTTGGATATTTTGGTATTCAATCACTCCTATCATGCACCCTAATGTGATTTTTGTTTTTAGCATGATATTTTATGCTACAATATTTATGTTATCACCTATAACATGAGAAATTGGATATGGACATCCTGGCATTAAAGAACCAACAGACATTTATTTCAAAATTACATTAGTGGGCACTTAAGTGTCTGGGTGCATGTTAAGATAATAGATTGCACACAGCATCATACCTCTTGGAGCATGCCATGTTTCACCTGATCTCTTGTTAGATGACATATGAGACATTTATACTCTTAAGTCATATGCTATGATTCTGAGATGATATCATGAGGAGAGATTTTGAAAGCATACTAACATATTGACTGTGGAACATAATAAAACATGCCTTATTACGGATGTACTCTTTTTTTCATACCCTGCTCCCTTTTCTTGACTTGGTATTGCTTGAAGACTGTCACAACTGTTCACATTGGATAGTTTTAATGCAAGGACACTAAACCAAGATGTTAGTCAAAAGTTTAACATTTAGACCTGTTCATAGCAGTGACCTGGTGAAATTACTAAGTCGGCTTTGCCGTGGCTTTTTAACTTAACCACAGCATTAGAATCTTGCTTTCAGGTTTCCTGACCAAGATGGAGGACATGCTGAAAGCTCACACCTCACAGTAAAAGACCTTATTTTAAGAAACCCCAATACAGTCAGAATGGTTCCATTACTGAACTAGAGACAGTAAGTGCAAATGATGGAGTTTCCACCTGGGAAGGGTGTTTCTCAGTGATTCTGAGATCTTGAAGTTCTTATGGAGAAGCAATTATCCCAGCAGACTATAAGAAGACTTAAATTACTGAATTTAAGCAGCTACCACTGGAAGTGCCTCAAAAGACCTGACATCAAGACTGCAGTTGACCAAGTGTTGCATTAAGCAGCCCTAGAAAACTCAGAATCAATGACATCGTGGGATGACACTCTACTGGTTGGAGTCAAACTGGAATGGTTATGGTTGTTAGAGGTCACTCATCTCAGTTCCAGGACATCCTTAGAATATTCTTTATTGTCATACACACTCAAATATGAAAGCACAGAAATACAGTGAAAAGTTTACAATGTCACCCTGTATGGCCCCATCTTATGTACAAAGTATCTAGCTCCAGATCTTAGATACAAAATGCAGAAATAAAGAGAAAAAGAAGTTACATTACTTACAATTGTTCATAGTATAGATTAAAAAATGAGCATAAAGTTAAAAAGATGAATGTTAGTCTTTCCATAAACATCAGCGCTGGGGGATATCCACACGTGATCGACCCAGGTGTGCACCAGCCCCCAGTCCAACAACTGTTCCTGCATTGTTTGGGTTCCCAGCCCTCTCCCTGTCCCAGTATTGGTCAGGGCCCCAGTCCCCTCCCCGTCCCTGCTCCATCCAATCCCCCAGGCCCCTCCCCGTCCACGTATTGTTCAGGCCCCTAGCCCCCTCCCCATCCCTGTATTGTTCAGGCCACCAGCCCCCTCCCATCCCTGCATGGTTCAGGTCCTCAGCCCCCTCCCCATCCCTGCATTGTTCAGGCCCCTAGCCCCCTCTCCATCCCTGCATTGTTCATACCCCCAGGCTCCTGCCCGTCCCTGCTCCATCCAGGCCCCTCCCCGTCCCTGCATTGTTCAGGCCCCCTGCTCCTTCCCTGTCCCTTCATTGCTCAGGCCCCCAACCCCCTCCCTGTCCCTACTCCCTCCAAGCCCCCATCTCCCTTCCCATCTCT
>NC_057731.1:23215991-23242709 GCF_004010195.1 Chiloscyllium plagiosum | reverse complement strand
CCGACTTCGTCCCTGCATTGTTCAGGCCCCCATCCCCCTCCCCATCCCTGCTCCATCCAAGTCCCCAGCCCCTCCTGGTCCCTGCATTGTTCAGGCCCCAGGCCCCCTCCCCATCCCTGCATTGTTCAGACCCTAGCCCCCTGCCCTTCCCTGCTCCACGTGACCCCCTGGGCATACTCGACCTGGTATTGGGAAATAAACCTGGCCAGATGATCAAAGTTTGCGTAGGGGATCATTTTGGGAATAGTGACCAAAATTTCATAGGCTTTCAGAAACTTATGGATAAGGACAAGAGTGGACTGTGGATGACGGTGTTAAATTGTGGAAGACCCCACACATCCCTCACTCAAACTCTTCTCCCTCCTGGCATCTGACCGAAGATACCGGAGCATTTGGTCTCTCACAGCCAGACTGTGCAACAGTTTCTCCCCCCAGGCCATCAGGCTCCTTAACACCATATGATCAGACTCTATTCCATCTGAAACTCTTTGAACAACTTCAAATTGCTGCTGGAACAATGTTTTATTAATTATCATTCTTTTATTACACTGTTATTTGTCCATCACTGTGCCTATTGTCCTGGCATGTCAGGAATGACTGTGCTGTCTTGTGTGTTTTGCACTTCTTATGCAGCTTATGCTGCCCTGCATATGATCGTGTAGTTTGTGCTGTCCATGGAGCACATTGGTCTTGGAGGAACACTGCCTCGTTTTTACTGTGTCAAGTGTATCTGGTAGAAATGACAGGTAAAGCTACTCTTGATTCTTGAAATTGGTGGAAGGCCAACTTTAACAGAATCGGGCAAGAATTAGAGAATGTGTATTGAGGACAGCTGTTTGAGGATAAATCCACATCTGATATGTGGGACCTGATTAGAATGCAGGACAGGCAAGTTCCTGTGAAAATAAAGGACAGGAATGGCAGGATTCAGGATCCTTGGATGACAAGGGAAATTATTAGCTTACTCAAAACAAAAGGAAGCAGAACCAACATCGAGGCAACTAAAATCAAAAGAATATAGAGAAAGTAGGGAGGAGCTCAAACATGTCATTTGGTAGGCTAAAAGGGGCCATGAAATGTGCTACTGAGACTTTATAAAGCTCTGGTTAGGCCCCATTTGGAGTACTGTGTCCAGTTTTGGTCCCCACACCTCAGGAAGGACATACTGGCACTGGAGCGTGTCCAGCGGAGATTCACACGGATGATCCCTAGAATGGTAGGTCTAACATATGAGGAACGGCTGAGGATCCTGGGATTGTATTCATTGGAGTTTAGAAGATTAAGGGGAAATCTAATAGAAACTTACAAGATAATACATGGCTTGGAGAGGGTGGACGCCAGGAAAGTGTTTCCGTTAGGCGAGGAGACTAGGACCCGTGGACATAGCCTTAGAATTAGAGGGGGTAAATTCAGATCAGAAATGCGGAGACATTTCTTCAGCCAGAGAGTGGTGGGCCTGTGGAATTCATTGCCACAGAGTGCAGTGGAGGCTGGGACGCTATATGTCTTCAAGGCAGAAATTGATAAATTCTTGATGTCACAAGGAATTAAGGGCTACGGAGAGAATGTGGTTAAGTGGAGTTGAAATGCCCATCAGCCATGATTGAATGGCGGAGTGGACTCGAGGGCCGAATGGCCTTACTTCCGCTCCTATGTCTTATGGTCTTATGGTCTTATGGAAATGTACTTAGCCAGCAAGGCTAAGGTGAATACTCTCAGGCAGGTCGCCATAATGAAGGAGGATGTGTTGGGTGTTTGAAATGTAATAAGGTAGACAAATCCCCAAGGCCAGATGGAGTCTAGCCCAGGGTACCATGGGAGGCAAGAGTGGAAATAGTTGGGGACTTAACAGAATTCTTTGCATCCTCTATGGCATCAGGCAAAGTTTTAGAGGACTGGAGAATGACTAATGTTGTTCCTTTGTTTAAGAAGGGAAACAGAGATGATTCAGGTAATTACAGGCCAGTTGGTCTGTTATCAGTATGGAGAAGCTGTTGGAGAAGACACTGAGAGACAGGATTTATTCACATTTGGAAGTAAATGAATTTATTAGTGATAGGCAGAATGGGTGTGCGCAGCGAAATCTCACAAAATTATTGAGTTTTTTGAGGAGATGATAAGATTGAGGGAAAGGCAGTGGATGTTGTCCACTTTATTAAAGCATTTGATAAGGTACCCATCACAGGCTGGTAAAAAGGTAGAGTCTCATGGGATCCAGAGTGAGCAGGCTAGATGGATAAAAAACTTGGCTTGATCAGGGAAGACAGAGAATAGCAGTGGAAGGTTGCTTTTCAGAATGGAGATCAAATTGAGAGAAAATTTCCTTCTCTTTCATATTGAGAGAGCTTAATTTTAATGGCTTTAATTCTCCATTTTGAGAGAACAATAGCCGCTTTCTAGAGCCTTCATACAACTGAGTTTAGACTTTCATTAGTGTCCCGCTGCCTCTGGAAGGTAAGGAAAATAAACTTTTCGAAAGGTGGTGGGCCAAGTTCTGGAGGTGAAACCCGTCTGAGGATATCATTGGAGCTGAGGGGGCTGCCTTTCCTTCTCTTTGACTGCTCTCTGCTTTAATTTAAAAAAAAACTTCCACTCCTGTCGACCTCTGGGAGTCCGCTTTCATTTAACTGGTGGTCTCTTCATATGGTGGGCATGGGTTCAGGGCTATTCTGCTGTCAGCATGGTAAAAGAGTCCTTCTCAGGCCCTTGACAATGCAAATTGACTGCTCACATCTTGGTGTGGGGACCTATATGATTACAAGAAAGTTCCCTCACAGCAGGACTTGGTCATCTCCCCATGGCCTTATCTACCCTCCCCTTGATTCCTTTCCCATCCCCTCAGAACTGAAAAAAATACAGACAATCTTGGTTTAATACTGACATCACCAGATCCAGCTCCCTCGAATTTTTTTTTAGAATTAGAATTCCTACAGTGTGGAAAGAGGCCCTTCGGCCCAACAAGTTCACACTGACCCTTCAAAGAGTAACCCACCCAGACCCATTGCCCACTAATAACCTACACTATGGGCAATTTAGGCTGGCCAATTCACCTGACCTGCACATCTTTGAATTGTGGGAAGAAACCGGAGCACCTGGAGGCAACCCATGCAGACACAGGGAGAATGTGCAAATTCCACACAGACAGTCGCCCAAGGCTGGAATCGAGTCCAGGTCCCTGGTGCTGTGAGGCTGCAGTGCTAACCATTGAGCCACCGTAAATCTGATCCCTGTGAGTATGGTATTGATGGTCTGGTGTGTATTCTCGATTTCTGTTCTTTTAATGATAACAAAAGTGCCATCTACATATCTGATCCAGAGTTTCAGTTGGATTTGTGGGAGAGCTCTTTGTTCCAGTCATTGCATCACCGCTTATGCTATGAGCCCAGAGATGGGTGAGCCCTTTGGCCTGTTCATATATTTGGTTGTTGAATGTGAAGTGTGTCATCAGGCACAGGTCTAGTAGTTTGAGTATGCAGTCCTTTTTGATAGGTTCTCCATTGTGTTGTCTGTTCTGCCTGTCCAGGAGGTTGGCTTTTGTCTCTCTGGCTAGAGTTTTGTCAATTAAATTGACCAGTGCCGTTACATCAAAGGAGACCATTGCTTCATCCTTGTCTATGTTTATGTTCTTGATGTTATCTAGGAATTCCTGTGATGATTGTATGGAGTATTTGGATCCACTAATGAGACCTTTTGTTGAAGTTCTTTTGTCAGTTTATGAGATGGAGTTCCAGAGAGTGCCACAATGGGTCTAAGTAATATCTCTGGTTTGTGTACTTTGGGAAATCCATAAAATTTTGGGGTATTGTTCCTTTCTGATTTAATCTTTTGTACGTCAATCCTGGTTATTAGCCCTTTTTTTCGAGGTTCCGTAGTGTGTTGCCTATTCTATTAGTTAGCTGTGGTATGAAGTCAAGCTCCCTTTGTAGGTCTGTGCTGGTATCTGCAAGCAGTTTCTCTGCTTTCCGAATATATTCGGTCTTGTCCATGATAACTGTCACTCTGCCCTTGTCTGCTGGTACTATGATTATGTTCTTACCATTTTTGAGTGTTTTTAGAGCTTCTCTGTCTTTGGCATTGAGGCTGTTCATTTGTCTTTTCTTTGTTAGTAAGGATACAATGGTTTGTCTGACTGTTTGTTGTGTCTCTTTGGTAAGTCCGTTAGTTCTGAGCATACATTCTAGTGCAGCTAGGAAGTCTGTAGTTTTTGTGTCCCTTTGGTTGCAGTTGACTCCCTTGGCTAGTGTGGCTTTTTCTGTGTCTGTAAAGTTGTCTGTTGGAAAGGTTTTAACCCAAGTGTCTGTCGTGTTGTCTTCTCTGCTGTTGGTTAGGTTAGTCAGTTGGCTTGTAGTGCTGTTTACTCTCTGCATGTGGTTCTGTTCTGTCCTATGGTGGTGGCCTGTTTCATTGTTGCGGTCCACTTCTAATGACTCCCTTGGCTAGTGTGGCTTTTTCTGTGTCTGTAAAGTTATCTGTTGGAAAGGTTTTAACCCAAGTGTCTGTCGTGTTGTCTTCTCTGCTGTTGGTTAGATTAGTCATTTTGTCTTGTAGTGCTGTTTACTCTCTGCATGTGGTTCTGTTCTGTCCTATGGTGGTGGCCTGTTCCATTGTTGCGGTCCACTTCTAAATGGTTATTTTTAAAATTAATGATTTTTGACACGTAATTTCCTGTCTGACTCTGTGTAGTCTGTTGTGTGCATCCATAATCATAACCGGATCATCCTGAAACTGTTTTGACTGACTGTTTGCCTGGCTTGTGAATTGTTGAAAAGACTGCAGAAAACACTATATAAGATAAACTGGCAGTCAAGTATCAATCCGCATCCACAAACACCAACTAGCCACTTAACGCCACGACCATTTGTCCCTTGTAGCCAGACACACAGATTACAAGGACCACAATTTCAACTGGGACAACACAGTGATCACAGGACAAGCCAAACAGAGGACAGCCAGAGAATTTCTAGAAGCATGGTACTCATCCACTCCATTAACAAGCACATTGACTTGATATACCACATTGTTATATATATATCGGCCACCACAACGAACAACTGGAACCCGCAACCAGAAAAGCAGGAAAGGAATCAAATAAATTCCAGAAGACACAGTACCATAGCACTTCACAGGAGGCTCCAAAGCACTGAGGATGTCACCTTGGCAGGAGATGAAATGTCTGCAAATCAACCTCCCAGCTTGACGAACATACCCATAACTACAACAATCCTAAGGTCTCACATCTGGTAATGTTCAGCTCCTCCATTCGACTAAAGTTCACCCTGACTAGTCTTGGGAACTGGATTTCATTTCCATTGCACCATTTTTGCAGCCACATGTTAACCTTTTTAGTCCAATGTTGTTGTAAGTCACTAGCATCTGGCATTTGGAGTGACTTTTAACAGCTTCCTGAGTCTCTCTAAGACTTGAACCCTTTTCTTATCTTTACTATTGGTTCCTGTATGGAACACCATTTCTGATTTACTGAGTAAAGTCACAAACCAATTTGTGGTGGAGACTAAACAAAGAGCCCCAGAAAACTTGTTGATTAGTTTTTTAGTGCCAAATCTGAGAGATGTCTAGTTATGTAGAATTCTGCTACGGTCAGAACAGGCCCTGCTGTATTCCAGAATGTTTTAGAATTATCTACAAATACACACTTTTTCACTTTTGATATAAAACTAATGCCTCAAAGCAGATATAGAGGATGGGCAGACCCCTTCTCATGATGTAGTATATCAATATGACATCTATACTCAGAAAGTGAGGGAAATAACAAGAAAAACTGATAAATTACAGGCGGGGAACACATTTTATTTATCATGATAGTGGTAAAATATGGACTATCAATGTCTGACTGATATCATGTGATTTAATACTAGGAACTTCCACGGACTGAAATAGTTTCCAAAAGGGAAAACAGTGACTTAAAATAATCACAGTCACCTGACTACTGGTTGAGTTAAGCCACTGAAAACATCAATAAACAAAAATCAGTCTGAACTGAAATTAACATTTTTATTAAAAGAGACTAAAACCAAGTCAGGTGTAAAGAACCTGTATCTCCTGTTTAAGTAAAATCTTGATGACAAGTTCAAATGTTGGAAGTAAAAAGTTTCCTCCAATTATCTAGCTTGGAGACAATGAACCCAGATACGGGAATGCTCTAATTAACTGCACTTCAAGCAACTTCTTTGGCATTGTGGAGGAGATAGATGTGTTACTCGAACTGAAAAAGGTTCTTGCTTTTACTCAGGAAGGACAAAACCAATGGAAAAAGCAAATGAGAGAAACATCCCAATACACACAAATCAACAATAACTGCAATATTGACACCTGCCTTTGATCCAAAACATTCATCAACAACTGTGTTCTCAGGTTAGAACTTCACAGCTGAGGAATGAGGAGTAGATGTGTGCTAAAAATAACATAAAATCTCTTTTATGGCCAATGAAAGTTAAAAGAGAGGAGTTGTTTCAACTCCTTATCTCATCGTAACAATAAATGTGGAAGAAAAGTGCTTGTTTACCAAAAACAAAGGAGCAATACATTTTAGGTTAAATTTTGAGGTTATCCCATTTCCTCTTATTCCATAAGTGGTAGGAAATAAGAAAAATCGTCAGGTACAGTCCACTTTTTATTCTACTGTCTCATTATTTTTACTTTAAATTTGTTACTTTAAATTTCCAACTTCTACATATTGTATGAAAGAGTGATCAACAGAGTTTTAATCTTTAAAACATCTCACCCCAAATCACATGCACGGGATTTTTGCATATATGAATATACTAACAATATGACTAATGCTTATGCTGCAAAAATCTTTTTGGACTAACACACTTATCAAATATCAGTGAAATAACAAATGGTTCTTAATATGTTTTAATTAATTTTCATTTGACTATACAAAATTCTGGTCAATTATTTTTAAACAGTACAGATGTGAAAAAGATAGTTCTGACCTGCTGCTCATAAATAATTGACTCTAGAGATAAACTACACAGCTATCAATTACAAATGCATTCTATGGATCTCTGACTGGAAATCAATGCAGTCAACAATAATGAAAGCATTTCAGGAAATGGTATCTTTCATGTTCACTTTGTACTTATGATGATGTCTGAGTGGAAATCTCTTTCAGAATATGTCAGAACCTAACATCTTCTATTAAGTAGCAGAAACATGCAAATTCAACACTTTCTACATGTAATGTAGCTGATATCATTGTGTGAACATTGTTAGTTTTTTGAAAGGAATATGAAATTAAAGTGTATTTTCACACTATATTCTTAAATATCACAACAGATTTATCATTTTTAATACTAAATGCTAATTATTTCTTAGAATCCATTTTCTTTCAATAATCTGATATTTCATAATATCAAATAATCTCAATGACCATATTTGTGCAAATAAAATTGAATTTTTTTTCACAGACTTTAGATGTAGTTCATTTTCCATAAAACACAAAATGAGAAAGAGACCATTCAGCCTATTAAATGTGCTCCACCATTCATAGAGATCATAGCTGATCTGATAGTTCTCAACTCCACTTTCCCTTCTTTTCCCCATAACTCTCGATTCCCTTACTGATTAATAATATGTCTATCTCAGCCATGAATATTTTTAATAAACCAGTCTCATCAATCATCTGTTGAAAGCTCTTACTTTGGTATCATGCCTTGTGGTCCTGAACTCTCCCACAAGGAGAAGCCACCTCTCCTCATTTGCCTTAAAAATCTTGAATCCTCCAACCTACTCAACCTGTCCTTGTAAAAAAACTTCCTCCCTGCTCTGATGAACCTTCTCTGGACTGCGTCCAATGCCAGTATATCTTTCCTTAGATAAAGGGACCAAAAATGTTTACTGTTTTCTAAGTGTAGCTTAACTCATGTGCTGTACGGTTTTAATAAGACTCCCCTATTTTTGTATTCCATTCTCTTTGAAATAATGGCCTAAGTGCCAAATGACTTCCCTGTCCCCTAAATTACTTTAATGCCAGATTGTTTGAGTTCTGAATGAAGACCCTCAAGTCTCTCCGAGCTGCATGTAAGTTACAGTTAAGTAATTAATATATACTGTAAGTAATTGTGACCAAAGAACTGATCCCTGTAGTACCTATAGTACAGGCTACTAGCCTGAAAATACTTCACTTATTCCAACTCTCTGTCTTCAGTTAGTTAAACAGTCCTCTATCCATGAGCTCTAACCATAGCCCAAAACTATGGGCTATTATAAAATACCGTTATTTATTGAATAGAGTTCCAAAGAAGAGTTGTAATGGACTCAAAATGTTAACAGTTTCTCTCTCCACAGATGCTACCAGGCCTGTTGAATTTCTTCAATACTTTCTGTTTTTATTTCAGATTTCCAACATCACAGTCTTTTATCTATACTGCTTGTTACCTCTCGAGGAATGTTAATACATTTCTCAGGCACAATTTCCTCTCATTGAATCAATACTGACTCTGCATGATTATATTAGGATAGCTTTTCCAAGGAGTGGAAAAATCATAAAGATTGCCAGTCCATCCTTTCTGTTTTACAAAAGGAGAGAGCTCTGCATTTCTGACAAATGATTCCAGTCAGAGCTGCACTTCCATCCTGAAAATTGTGTCATAGTGCAGAACTGTCAGGATGGCAAATCACACCACTTAGTGATAGCTATCAGCTGCTGTACTTTGAAAGTTAATGGTCCAGAATCACTTTGACAACTCTTGCCAGAAGATATAAAGTTAGGCTGTGAAAGGTAAGGTTGCCAAGTAAGTAGGGTGCCAAGATACCAGGAAAATAGCAGAGGGGATTTGGTACCAGGTGAGTAGTATAGGATGCCAAGTGAGTAGGAATTAGATGCCAGAGAGCAGAGTTCCAGGTCACTAGGGTGCTAGGGAGTTCACATCAAATGAAGAGGAAAAGAGGGTCAAGTCCGGAGCAAGGAAGAGGATACTGGGTCTCAAACAGGGAAAGGGGAGATTGGAATGGGAGCAGGCCTTGTCAATGCAAGTGAGAGTAAAGGTTATAGGGTTTGGGCTCTGGATGAGAGATGGTGAAAGGGAAGTGGGTCTGGACAAAATGTAGAACTCTCTGTTCTAGCTGTGGGACAAGGGGTTTGCATCCAGGGGTAGGGAGGTTAATTCTGGAGTGAAGAAGATGTTTTGCTTCCCAGGAGTGAAAGGGGTTCAGGGAAGGAGTTGAGGAAAGGTTTCAGGCCTCGAGAGAGTGAACAAAGATGTCAGATTTGGAGTAGAGTAAGGGAGGACCTAGAATGGAGGAGGGGCAGGGAATGCAGGGTTAGGAGTAGGGGAACTCCCGAAGCAAGAGATGGGGTAAGGCTCTGGTCCCAAGCTGGTGTTAGGATGAGTTGGCCTGGAGCAGTGAAAGGGGGTGTTGAGTGCAGAGCTGGGGCATGGGGATTGGGTGAAGTGCAGGGCAGGAATGTTGGGCTCCAGGGAGGTCGGTTCAGGAATTGGGTAGAGTGTAGGTGGAGGCAGTGTTTGGGCATGTGTGAGGTAAGTACAGGATCAGTTGGATAGTTACTCAAGAGGTTAACTACACATTTAATGTAACTTTTCCTGAGTAGCTATTTGCTTAATTTCAGCAAAACCCTCTGTGTTCTTGGATTTTGTGCAGAATTTGGAGGGCTCCAAGCACAGAGGAATTTCCGAGGCAGTGTCTTTGGAGCTTGCTATGGCGGGGATTCTGCAGGCTCCCATCGCACAACTTCCATCTTTGTTGGAATAATGATTGTATGGCCTTGGAAAATACATGTGCCATGATGTATTTCTAAATGCTACTACAAACTTTCTGAAAGACGTAACACTTTCCTCATGATAAATATTAAGCTAATTGGCCTGTAGTTACCTGTTTTTGTTTGTCTCCCTCCCTTTTTGAATAAGAGTGTTTCACAGATGGTTTTCCAATCCCCTGAGTTTTGTCAGAATCTAAGGTTTCTTGAAAGATTACTATCAGTGCACCCATTATCTTTGTAGTTACTTCCTTCAGCATCTTAGACTTTAGTATCCCATCAGTTTCAGAGCACTTGTTGGCATTTAACCTCATTCATTTCCTAAGTACTCTTTTCTCCAGTGGTAGTTATTGTATTTATTTATCTCTGACTTTTGGCCCCTGATTTAGTAATTTTGGAAGACGATTAATGTCCTTTACCAGGAAAACTGATGCAAAGAATTTATTTAACTCCTCTGTTACTTGCTGGTTCCCCATTACTATTTCCCCAGCTTCATTCTTTAAAAGACTAATATTTAGTAAGTCCTTTCTTTTTCTTTTCATACAATCAAAGGAGCTGAGAAAACTTGTTAGTTTGCCCCCATAGTTAATTTTCTAAAGTTTTTTGGTTTTATTTTGGCTTTTAAAAGGTTTACAATCATCTAAATTACCAGTATCCTTTGTGAAATTGTATTTCTTTTCTTACAATTTGATACAATCTTTAAGTTTGCTTAACTATGTTTAGTTTATCCCTTCCATAGGATCTTCCTTCCTCATTTTATATATCATTTATTGTTGTGAGTGATGAACCATTTTCTTAAATTTCTACCATACTTCCTCACTATCTTTTCTTCTAAACTAATTTCCTAGTCCATTCCAGTCAACTCTGGCCTCATTCCATTGTAATCACTTTTATTTTAAGTTGAGATAAGTTGTTTCCAACACATGCTTGTCAATCGCAAACTAAATGCTACATTCAATCATATTATGGTTACTGTTTAATCCTCTACTCTGTGATAATTTATTAAACCTGCTTCATTACACATTACCTGATCTGAAATAGCCTGATTCCTGGTTGGTTCCATTATGCATTAATTTCAGAATCTGTCCTGAATGCATTTTATGAATTCTTTTTTGTGGCAATCTTTGCCAATTTGATTTTTCCAATCTACATGAAGATTAAAGTCAATTGTGATTCATGTGCTACCTTTTTTTAATATGCCTTAATTATCACCTAATTTATTATCTATCCTGCAGAACAGCTACTGCTCGGGACCCATCGACTACTCCCAGAGTCTTGTTCCTCTTGTTATTTCTTACCTGAACCAAAATAAATTCTATATCTTCTGATCCAAAATCAGCTAATACCACTTACTCCATCCTTAACTAGCATCATTAACCCCCACCTCCCCCATCCTTTCCTTCCTGTCTGTCCATTTAAAGCATCACATATCCCTGAATATTTCATTCCCAGTTTTGTTATCCTTGTACCCTTGTCTCCGTTATGACTATAAGATCATTCTTATTGATTTCTATTGATGCCTTAAATTTGTTGATTTTGTTCTGAATATTATACACATTTAACTAAAGAGCTATTTTATCTTTTTTCAATTATTTCTTCCTCTTTTCACCCGATTTGCTGCATTTTTTATTATTGTACACTGTGTCTGGGGTAGAGACTGGGAAGAATGTGCAGCAAGTGTGCATCATTGTAATGCAGACTTGGAGAGTGGACCTGTGTGAAAAGGGCAGTGTGTGTGGGGCATAAACATCGATGACAAGGAGCTCCTTTAACCTGTTTTTACTTGGCATAGCTGAAACATGACATCACAAGAAACAGGGAGGTGATTGGTGGTACAAAAACAGAAATTGCTGGAAGAGCTCAGTAAGTCTGGTAGCATCTTTGGAGAGAAATCAGAGTTAACGTTTTGGGTCCAGTGACCCTTCCTCAGGATGTTTGGGGTCACTATACAAGGAAGGAGTTAAGATTCATCACCATCACTGCAGAATTTGTATTAGACAAATTAATAGGCTAAAGACAGATACGTCCCTTAGCCCCAATGGCTTGCAACAGACGATCTTAAAAGAAGTAGCTACAGAGACAAGGAATGCATTGGTTATAATTTTCCTAAACTCCTTGTATCCTAGAGATGTACAAAAGGATTGGAAAACTGCCATTATGACATCCTTCCTCAGGATGTTTGGGGTCACTGGACCCAAAACAGTAACTCTGATTTCTCTTTACAGATGGTGCCAGTCTTACAGAGATTTTTCAGCAGGTCAGACTTAGACATGATTTCCTTCCATGAAACCATGATGACTCTGCTTAATTCAATTATAATTTTCCAAATATACGGCTATTACTTGCTTGATAAATTATTCCAATTACTTTCTAATATTCAATGTTAGACTAATCAGCCTACAGTTATCTGCTTTTAGTCTCCCTCCTGCATTCCTTGTCTCTGTAGCTACTACTTTTAAGATCGTCTGTTGCAAGCCATTGGGGCTAAGGGACATATCTGTCTTTAGCCTATTAGTTTGTCTAATACAAATTCTCAGTGATGGCGATGAATCTTAACTCCTTCCTTGTATACGTTAACATTACTTGGATGTTCGAAGTATCTTCCACTCTAAAGACTGCAAATTTTTGGTTTAATTCTTTGACCATTTCCCCACAAACCCCCCCCAGATTCAGTTCCTAAGGGGCCTATGTTCACTTGGATCTCTCTCTTTTTTATATAATTAAGAAGCTCCTTTTGTTCTCATTGATTGTGTATTTTCACTAGTATTAGGGAGAAAGCTGTTTTGTTGAGATCGCCTTCACTTTTTCTGGTGGGCCATACGGGTAGGGAAATTTTTAAAATCTCTAAAAAGAAATGAGAGAGAAGAGGTGGAGGGTAGTGAAGAGCAATTGATAGTCAAAGTATGACAAAAGGGGCAGAAAATGTAAGCAGAAGAGTCTAGCAGATATTCGAATCAGAATATGTAATAATGGTAAGAAGACAAATCTTAGGCTCCTTTTCTGAATGCACACAGCATTTGGAAAATGATAGATGAATTGACAGTACAAATAGAAATAAATGAATGTGAATTGATAGCTGATATAAAGTCATGGTTGCATGATGACCAGAACCGAGAACTTAATGTTTAAGAGTATTTGACATTCTGGAAGAATAGAAGAAAGAAAAACGAGTTGGGTTAGCGTTGTTAATAAAGGAAGTTATCAATGTCATGGTGAGTAGTGATATGGTGCAATAGATCATGATGTGAAATCAGTTTAGGTGGAAATAAGGAATAGTAAAGGAAATAAATCCAAGGCATCAGTTGTTTAAAGAAGAGCTTTCTCACTGTAGGAGAAAATATAAAATCAGGAAATAATAGAGGCATGTAAGGGCACTACAACTGTCAGGAATGATTTGAATCTGCACATTGACTGGACAAATCAGATGGCCAGGGATAACATAGAAGGTGAATGTTTAAAGTACGTCAGAAATTGTTTCTTAGAGCAGTACATTGCACAACCTATCTGGGAATGGGCTATTTTAGATCTTGCAAAGAGCAATGAGGTAGGATTACTAAATGATCTCATACTTAAGGATCCTCTAGGGACAGTAATCAAGCAATGATAATATTTCAAAGTTAGTTTAAGGGAGATCAACTTAGGTCTCAAACCAGTGTCCTCAACTTAAACAAAGGCAAACACAGAACTATGAGGAAAGCATTATCTTATACAGGTTGGAAAAATAGACTAAGAGGAATCACTAGAGGACCACTGGCAGACATTTAAGCACAGCAAGAATTTATTCTGGTCAAAAAGAAGGATTCAATAAGAAGGCTAACAAAGATAGTCAAGGAAAGTATTTAATAAAAAATGACGACATGCAAAGCAGTAAAATCTAGTGGTAGACTTGAGGATTGAGAACTTTTTAGTAGCTAACAGATGAATAAAAAGCTAATAAAAAGGGACAAACTTGATTATGAAAGTAAACTGGCACAAAGCATAAAAAATTCTAACGTATGTAAAAGGAGAGTAACTGTAGTGAGTGCAGGATTCTTGGAGGATGTAACAAGGGAATTGACAATGGGTATTAAGAAAGTAGCAGATAATTTAAACTAATATTTTCCATCAATCTTCACAGTGGAGAACACTTTAAATGTTCCAAAGATATAATGATTCAGTGAGTGGTCAAAACTATGGCATATGAAAATTATTGTATGAAACTGTGTAGTTATGCATTTTGTCAGGAAGAATCAAAAGGCAGATCATTGTTTAAATGGAAAGAGGCATCAAAAATGTAGCACAGAGGGATCTGGGTGTATTTGTGCATGAAATAAAAAATGATGAGCATGCAACACAGCAAGTAATTAAGAGGGCAAATAGAATTTTGGCCTTTATTGCTAGGGGATTGGAGGTTAAAAATAGGGAAATCTTGATAAAACTGTACAGTTGATGATGGTGAGGCCACACCTGGAGTACTATGTACAGGCTTGATTCTTGTATTTAAGAAAGCACATCCTGTCATTGGAGGCAGTTCAAAAGAGATTCGCTAGATTGATTCTTGAGATGAAGAAGTCAACTTGTCAAGAATGGATGAACAGGTTAGGTCTTTATCTATTACAGTTTACACAAAGATACAGGTTGACTGGCTAGGTCTTGAGAATATATTTCCATCAGTGGAAGAATCCTGATCTAGGGACAGAGGGGATCTTCATTTAAAACTGAATTTCCTCTCTCAGAAGTTAGTGGGTCTGGAATTCTCTATCCCAGATAGTTGTGGAGATTCAATCCCTGAAAGTATTTGAAGAGAAGGCAGGTAGATTTTTAAAAATATCAGTGAATCAAGGGAGCTGGCATGAGAAAGAGAGTTGAAGCCTAGGGTAGTTGAGCCGTGGTCTTGCAGAACAGGTTTGAGGGACCAAGTAGCCTGATCCCATTCTTATTTCTTATGTTCTGATGTCTCTTCCTGTTATGCTATTACTGCACTAATATAGCCCAAAGATTTAAGAGCTGGTTTTGACATCAGTAATGTTGGACATCATTGAGATTTAACTCATATATTTGGCATTATTGCCACCACACTCTAACCCTAACTCTGGAGAAATTCATAAATAACTGCCATGCAATGGTTCCAAGTTCTTTTGTTTTGTAAGCCAACATACCCCTTTTCTAGAACTATCCCTTCTCTAATTAGTTTAAAGTCCTCTCTAAATGGATTTTGTTAATGGATAATCTACTGAGAATCTTAACCACCTGAAAAATGCAGTGACAAACATAACACATATTTAATGTACCAGAGAGACTTAATAAATCAATTTTTGAATTTAATTAGCCATCCAACATTCTATGAATCTGTAAAGATATTGGAAACAGTCTCAATAATAACTTTCAAAAGAGAATTAGAGATATACTTGAGGAGAAAGGTGAATGCAGACAGAGACATGTGAGTGGGTATGAATTGGCTAATGCCCTCCTTGTAAGCAATATTATTTTATGATTCTACATCTAGAATTCAAAATTCTAGTCTGTAGCTTTCACTTATAATGTCGCATGGTATGAGAGCAAATAAAAGCAAAGTTAATCCCAAATTTGTCAATGCTTGCACATATGAATAAATTACATTGTGGGACAAATTGTCTAGTGTTCAGTTCATAGGTTGAAAGTGCAATTTGGAAATGATTACAAGAATGAATTGTATGCTAATTAAAAGTGGACTGGTTTGATTAGAAGTGGCAAGATATCTCAGGTAGAGCTATAGCACATGTTAAAATAACCCAAAAGAAAATAATTGCATCTGCTGTTATTATTTTTGTTGAACAGAAATGGGCGAGGAAATCATTTCTTCAAAATATGTTGATAGTAAAACATTACTTTTGAAAAGTTTAAAGTTGGCTGGAACTTCTTTCAGCCAGCTGCTGCTCTTCAGTAATGTTTAGTAATGATTTTCAAGACTTTGTCCGGTGTTTGTCACGAATGATGAAAGAAATGACATTAAATAAAATTACTGGAATTTTTCCTCTTTCAGCAAACAGACGGATATTGGCCACTATTCAACTGCAACTCCAACTGAGAGTCTTGGTTAAATGTTCTTTTATCAAGCACCCATCCTGACTGTATTCACTGCTCAAAATCTGGTCTCCTCTACATTAGGGAGACAAAGCACAGTCTGCTTTACAGAACACCTATGTTCTATCTGCAGAAATGACACTGAGCTTCCTGTTGCCAGCCGCTTCAACACAACCACCGTGTTCCCATGGTAACATTCCTGTCTCAGGCTTGCTGCAGTACTTCAGTGAGCCTAAGCGCAAACTTGAAGAACAACATCTCATTTTCTGCTTAGGGACCCTGCAGCCTCTAGGACTCAATATCGAAATCAATAACTTTACAGTCTAATTCCATCCTTCCAAGTCTTTCTTTTATCCATTCCACACCCAGTCCTTATGACATGGAGTTGCTTTTAGCATAGTCACCATTCCCATGTACTCCTAGGTCCATTATCACATTATACAAGTTGCTTTCAGTACAGATCACTCATTCTCTCTTACTGTTAGTTCTTATTATCAGTTTTATTCAGATTTTCTTCTGTCTTGGCCTGCTATATAATCTTCTTATTTACCTACCCCTTTCATATATCCTTATCTCTAGGCTCTACCTATCCATTCACCTCTTTCAATTCCTGATATTCTGTGCATGTGCTGATTCTCAAAGTTGCTCCAATTTCAAAATAGTAATAATGGTGAAAACTCAGTATTTTGACATTGTTACCACTGCAAAATCTGGACTCATTGATGTGCTTATGGGTACCTATATGTTACCCTGTATTTTCTATATGTTACAGGAGAGGCAATGGCCTCGTGGTATTATCACTAGATTATTAATCCACAGACCCAGGGAATATTCTGGGGATGCAGATTCAAATCCTGCCATGGCAGATTGTGGAAGATGAATTAAATAAAATTCTGGGATTAAGAGTATAATGATGACTGTGAAACCACTACTGATTGTCAGGAAAAGCTCATCTGCTTCTCTAATGTCGTTTAGTGGATGAAATCTGCCATTCTTACCGTGTCTGGCCTACATGTGACTCCATAACACCGCAATGTGGTTGATTCTTAACTACCCTCTGGGAAATTTAAGGATGGAGCATAAATGCTGTCCTGGCCAGTGACGTCCGTAGTTTGTGAATGAATAAAGAAACCTATGTAACATTTACAATACATAGTCTTTTTTTTATTCAGATAGATAGCTGGACTGGTATTATCAACAAATACAGTGGAGTCATAGAGTTATATAGCATGGAAACAGACCCTTTAGTCCAACTCATTTATGCCGACCAAGTTTCTAGTCCTAATTGCCTGCGTTTGGCCCATATCCCTCTAAAGCTTTCCAATTCATGTACCTATCCATATGCCTTTTAAATGTTGTAATCGTACCTGCATCCTCCACTTTCTCTGTATGTTACACAAACCACCCTGTGTGTGAAAAAGTGGCCCCTCAGGACCCTTTTAAATCTTTCTTATTTCACCTTTAAAATATTCCCTGTAGTTTTAAACTTCCCCACCTTTTTGCTATTCACCTTATCTATGCCCTTCATGATTTTATAAACCTCTCTGTGGTTGCCCCTCAAGCTCCTCTGCTCCAGTGAAAAAATGTCCCAGGCTATCCAGCCTCTTCCTCTAACTCAAATCCTCCAATCTTAACAACATCCTGATAAATCTTTGCTGAACTCTCTCCAATATCTTTCCTAAGGCAGGACAACCAGAGTATACACAGTATTCTTAAAGTGGCCTCACCAACATCTGTACAATCTTAAAATGAGAGATAGGATTTACATGTATTTAGAGAGACAAGGACTGATTAAGACTAATTAGCATGGCTTTGTGCATGGGAAGTTGTGTCTCACTAACTTGATTGAGTTTTTTGAGAATGTAAGCTAAACGATTGATCAGGCAGACCGATAGACATTGTCTACATGGACTTTAGAAATGCCTTTGACAAGGTCCCACATGTTAGTCTAATTAGTAAAACTATATCACGTGAGATTCAAGGAGAGCTTGTCAGTTGGATGCAAAATTGGCTTGACGGTTGGAGACAGAGGCTGGTGGTGGAGTTCCGCAGTGATCAGTGCTGAGTCTACTATTGTTTGTCATTTATATAAACACAAGTCAGAAGTTTAATGGAATACTTCCCGCTTGCCTAAATGGATGCAACTCCAACAACACTCAAGAAACTTGATACCACCCAGGACTTGATACTATCCTGCTTGATTGGCACCGCATTCATAAGCACCCACTCCATCCACCACTGACCCTCAGTAGCAGCAGTGTGTATTACCTACAGGATGCACTGTAAAAATTCACCAAAGATGTTTAGACAGCATCTTACAAACCCACAATTTAGAAGGACAAGAGCAGCAGATACATGGGAATACCATCACCTGCAAGTTCCCCTCCAAGCCAGTCACATCCTGCCTTAGAAATATATTGCTGTACGCTCATTGTCACTGGGTCAACATCCTGGAATTTCCTCCCGAAGAGCATTGTGGGTCAACCTACCGCAGGTGGACTGCAGCAGTTCAAGAAGGCAGCTCATTGCCACCTTCCCAAGGGCAACTAGGGATGGGCAATATATGTTGACCCAGCCAGCACCCCATTTTCCATGAATGGATAAAAAAAAGAGCAAGATGATGATGGGAATATTACTTTAGCAGGACTTGATGGCAAAGAGGAGGTAGACCGTGTGTTGAAGATGTTTTCTGTACATCAGAAACTGAAGAAGGATCATACTCGACTTAAAATATTTGCTCTGTCTCTCTCCCCACAGATGTTGCCAGACCCACTGAGATTTTCCAGCATTTTCTGTGCTTGTTTCAGATTTCCAGCATCCACAGCATTTACCTTACTCAAATGTTTTCTTTAAACTGAGTTCATGAGACAGAAAATTTGGAAACTTTTAGTAAGGTTTACAAAATTATGAAGGGCATGGATAGGATAAATAAACAAAGTTTTTTCAATGGGATGAGGGAGTCCAGAACTAGAGGGCATAGGTTCAGGATGAGAGGAGAAAGATATAAAAGAGACCTAAGGGGCAACTTTTTCATGCAGAGGGTGGTACATGTATGAAATGAGCTGCCAGAGGAAGTGGTAGAGGCTGGTACAATTGCAACATTTAAAAGGCATTTGGATTGGTATGTGAATAGGAAGGATTTGGAGAGAGATGGGCCAGGTGCCAGCAGGTGGGACTAGATTGGGATGGGATATCTGGTCTGTTTCTGTGCTGTACATCTCTATGACTCTATAAGTCTTTAGCTTTTGTTACAATATGGTGGAGTAGTAGAGATCAAGTATGAACTGACTTTCCCAAATGAATTGTGACAGTGTATTTCAGTATATTTGTAGCCTTTAAATGTGAGCTTGAAACAAATGATGGATGACTGTTCGGAAAGAAAATTTTCACAAATCATATAATCTTTTCAGTGTTTGGTACTGTAAAGATCTGTATCTATTTAATTTTATTTTACCTTATTCTTGATTTTGGACTGAAATGGAAGAAGGGCTGAGGGAGGAACTTGTGTTCCTTTAGAAAGCCAAACCTATTGTAAGTCAGGTTTACACTGCAGCTGTGCAAACAAGGCGAGAAAGGGTTTGTAGATGGCCTTCTGTCAGTACGCATTTACAAATTGAGATTCAATTGGAAACAGATTGCTGAGTGGTTTGTAGAGTGGTGACCATTTATGGATATCAAAGGCCATCAGTCTGCCAACAATTACCTGATTGGCTCCTGGGTTGCTATGCAACTTGTGGGTGTGAATAATATTGACAGAGCCTTTGGACTGCTGAAAGGACAGGTGATGTCCCTTTCTCTAGTAAAATACCTAAAACTTGAAGAAAGCCAATTTATTTTGTCCCACCAGTTGTTGTAAGCTGCTGCTTCTCAGCAATCATTCAAAGGCTTTATAATTCATGAATTGCTCACTCTGTGCCTCCTGTGAAGAATTGAAACAACTGAAGGATTTGGAAACTAAAGGACTCCCTCCACTGAATCCTGAGAACTGATGCTACCTAATGTCATACCCAGTATTTTTCACCTCCCCAGATAAACCACTGTTTTACATCTGTCAATGTCTGTTTGCAAGTAAGTGTGTGGGGGTTGGAATTGGGGGTTTTGGTGGCAGCTGGATGTTGTTACAGCAGGGAATTAAAGTTTCAGCTAAAAGATTTATATGTCACCAGTTTATAGTTGTTTACCTGTAGTTAGAATATTTGTCACAAGTAGTAATTCTTGCTACGTACATAAATCTAGTCCATCTTCCTTCTTATTCTGAGTGGAATATTACCTGTTTTTGTGTCCTTGGTAAGTCAACCCCTTCAGCCCAGGATCTTTTCAATGCCAGTGTGTCCTTTCTAGGGTGCAGGGACCAAACTGCACAGTTCTCCATTTGATTGTCCTTTGGGACACTTTTGGATTTCCATGACTGACAGTATTGCTGGAGTTACAATTCTATGCTCTGTCTCTTCACTTCTCAGACTATTATTGAGATGTACTGAAAAAGTGCTACAGTGAAGGATCTGGATGTTACCTCTTATGCATGAAACACAATAAGCTAGCATGCGGGACAGCAAACCATTAACACAAATGGAATCCTGGCCCACCTTGACAAGGGGGAAAACAGGGAAGTCCAAGTCCAACTGCACAGGGCATTGGTGGGCTACACCTGGAGCACTCCGCACAGTTTGGTCCCTATACCCAAGAAAGGACACACTTTGCATTGAAAAGATCCTGGGATGAAGGTATTGTCTTATTAGGGACACGAAAACAGGGAACACAAAACAAGGGTGATGCAAAAAAAAACTTTTTCGCACTGCAAGCAGTTAAAACATGGAATGCACTGCCTGGAAATGTTATACTCGACCTCACATTTCTGGTTGTCTTTCAGCTTTCTTAAGGGTATACTGGCAAAGAAATGCAACATTCATGACTATTTTATTACTTTTCATTATTGCTTATTAATCTATATGTTATAAATCTATTGATAAGTAATAATCATGAATAGTTAATATGTAATTCCTATTGGAGTTCTGTTACTCTTTATTCAGCCTTATTTTTATGGCATTCTGTGATAAGAGGAAATATAGCCAACAATGGGTTTGAAAGTACTTCACCTCTGAGCGAAGTCAAGCTAATATGATGATAGCGTCCTTTTCTCTAAATTGTTATAATTGTTTAAAGGAAAGTGAGTTTGGATAGTTTCAATCCATTTTCTCATAGGCATAAATCCAATGCAGAAAATTATCAATAGCTAAGCATCAAATGGAACTGAAATTGGCAGTATAACCCGAAGAGTAGTAAGAATAGCTGGCTTGGGAGCTAGAAATGTTATCTTGATTCAATCAAATCAGCTGTTCCAAGGTTTAATTAATGTGCATTATTCCAGGGGCAAAGTAATTTTTCAATGCAGACCATGTCTGTGAATACCAAAAATTTACCCTAAATGTACATTTATAAAATATATTCTAACAGCCACTGCATAGCACAAAACTTGGCAATACAGAATATTCAAAAGAAACCCTATTCTTTAACACTTCTTCTCAATTGGTAATTATATAATACTTGGTAATTTTAAAAATATAGTATGCAGTAAGTTAAGATATTACATGTCAACCAAGGAAACTTGTGACAATATCAAGCGGTCAGGCCAAACTTGGACTGTTGTCTCCTAACTGACACAAGCAGAAACAAGAGTTTCAAATTCAGATCTATTTAACTTTCCATCTCTATTATCCTTATTCATTCATTATGTTTTTAAAAAAACATTTTTCGTACTGTTTATATTTGCCTCCCCTGTTTCTAACCTTCTCTGCATGTTTCAAACTTATCAGAAGGCTAATTTGCTTCAAGTGTGCTATTGTAACCTTCCCTCACTTTCTCTGACATGTAAATAGCCACATGTCCTTCCTCCTCCAATCAAATTTCCTATTAATTTCCTCAACCTCTTCCTTCTGGAATCTTCCTTCCTGCCTAATGTGTCAGATTGATCCCAACTCAGTCTCAAGATCTGAGATTTTCATCACAAATAACATCAGTTCACATAGACATATTTGTCACACTACCAGAAGGATGTGGAGCTTTAGAAAGGGTACAGAAAAGGCTTGTCAGGATGTTGTCTGGCTTGGAGGGTATTAGTTATGAGGAGAGATTGGATAAACTTGGTTTGTTTTCATTTGAATATCAGAAGCTGAGAGGCACCCTGATAGAAGTTTACAAAATTATGAGCGGCATCGATCGGACAGATAGTCAGTTTTCTTTCCCAGCGCAGAAACATCAATTACTAGGGGGACATAGATTTTAGGTAAAGGGGGGAATTTAAAGGAGATGTGAGAGGTAAATTTTCTTAAATACAAAGGGTGATAAGTGCCTGGAATGCATTGCCAGAGAGAGTGGTAGAAGCAGATGCAATAGCTATGTTTAAGAGGCATTTTGACAGATGCATGAATAAGCAGGGAATAGACAGAGATGGACCATGTGGATGCAATGGGTTTTTAGTTTAGAAAGGCATCATGCATTAGCTCAGGCTTGGTGGGCCGAAGGGCCCGCTTCTATGCTGTACCATTCTTTCTTCTTAGTTCTAATTCTGAGAAGGTTTACTGAAAGAATACCTGGAATGTCTTATGAGGAAAGGTCGGATGGACTAAGCTTGTATCTGCTGGAGCTTAGAAGAGTAAGAAGTGATTTGATTGGAAGATACAAAACTCTGAGGGGTCTTGGCAGGTTAAACGTGATTTCCTCTTCTGAGGAAATCAGAAATAGGCGTCAATGTTTAAAAACAGAGATGGTGTATTTTTTGCTCTCACCAATCTTCCTGAAAAGTCATCAGCAGCGGAATATTTGAATGTATTTAAGGCATCAGTAGATAGAAACTTCATAATAAGGGGGTAAAAAGGTTATCAGGGCAGATGGGAGTACAGATTTAAGGTTACAATCTGATCATTCATGATCTTATTGAATAGCAGAGTAAGCTTGAGGGGCTGGTTGGCCTACTCCTACTGCATATGTTTGTTTATATATACCTTCCTACTTCAGTTATACAATGTTAATACCAAGAGAAACATGGAGGAACTGGTTAATCTCATCCATGAGCAGCATTTTATTTCCTTGATGGAGGAGCTTATCTTGTAACATCACTTAACCCTTTCAGGCCCTAACTATCTTATTCAACAAATATTATGACAAAGGCTTGATCTAACTGCTGACTAACTGCGACCAACATTCTGTGATCATGACCCCAGGCCTGACTTTTACCTTCCCTTTGGTTGGACTGACTCGATGTTGATAGACTTCAATCTGGTAACCATAAGATCTAAAGATATAGGAGCAGAAATGGACCATTCAGCCCTTCAAGTTGCTCTGTCATTCAATGAAATCTTGGCTGCTCTGATATCCACTTTACCACCTTTTCCCTATAACCCTTGATTCCCTGATTCATTAAAATTCTATCTGTCTCAGCCTTGAATATACTTAATCATGCAGCCTCCTCAGACCTCTTTAGTAAAGAATTTCACAGATTCCCTGCATGAAGAAATGCCTCCTCATCTCTGTCTTCAATGGGTGACCCCTTACTTTGAGATTATGTCCACTGATTCTAGACTCTCTCACAAGAGGTGAGGCCCCATGACTCTTACATGTTTCAATAAGGTCTCTTCTCATTCTTCTAAACTCAAATGAGTACGGGCCCAAACTACTTAACCTCTCCTTGGAAGACAGTTCCTTTATCCCTGGGACCAACCTAGTAAACCTTCTCTGGATTACTTTCAATGGTAGTATACCTTTCTTGAGATAAAGAGAGCAAAATTGGCCACAATATTCTGGGTGAGTGGTATTCAAATCAGCAATCAGAGTGAATAGAGTGGGACATACAACAGCTCCATTTTAGCTGCTTCCTCATTCCTTTCCCATAAGTTGGGAAGAGTGAAAGTTCTCCTGATCATGTCTTGGTCATTGTGTATCAGATATTTTTTTGGAATGTTATTATTGTAGTTCAGAAATATTTAGAAATTAAAGGACTGTAACCTAAAATATATTATTGGTGATATTATTGACAAATGCATGACATGTTTATATGATATTCCTCTATTCTGATATCATGTTACTTGCATGAAATGATTTCATTCTATTTTAAATTCATTAGTACCTCTGCCAAAAATGAGAAACAAATTTCAGACAAATGCATTGGGCATTCAGGTACAGTCAAATTTCCCCTTTTTTGACGTTTAGCTCTTTTCTTACAAAGACAATCACTTTTGAATTTAATCCAATGTAATTTAAAGCATTGCACTTCATATTTGCTCATATAGCACTTCTTAATTGGCATTATTAGTGACAGAATATCTGACAGCGGGGCATACCTGCCTTTCTCCAAAAGTGGGTTCGGTCAGTAGCTCTTTGTTTTGGTTCTAAAGAGTCACCAAACAGAATAGTAGTTGACAGAAGTTTTATTGTAATCAATGTTAATCATGAAATATTATTAACAGAATGGATAGAAAATTGGCCAATCAATATACATTTGACCAAGTAAGACATCCAGTTGTCTCAAAGGCAAATAGAAACCAGCATTAAATATTGGCCTTGCTAGTGTCATCCACACATTGTGGTTTTTATGCATTTTTGCAATCACACATCTCAAGTGGTTATTTAGCCACTTAACTGATATAAATTAAGGACATTTTCTTCATACAGTTGCCAAGCCAATTATTTCTATCAGTCTGGTATTGTCAGTTAGCTTTTGTATTCTATCAAGTAATTTGCTCATTCCTAACTGAGATACATTGTTTTGCCTTGGAAAGTAAATAATGAAAAATTGGACAGGGCAGATCCTATACAATTAGGCTAACAAATCTCCAGGTATCCAATATCTCACAGGAATTGGAAGCAACTTAGAACTTCAGATGTGCAGTTTATAAAATGTGAAATTTTCACCTCAAATTAGAAAAATCCAACTAACATTATCTGTCCTTTCTTAATTACATAATTTAATTTATATTTTGCATTTATACTTTCTGGCGAAAGAAAAAACAAAACAAATCCTGACCAAAGCAAGACAGAACAAATAACAAGAAAATGATTTAAAACCTGCAGGGACTTTCTTGAAACTACTTTAAAAATCAGCTTGATAATTGATTTTTTTTTACTGCTGCCACTAGAGAACTAATCACAAAGGTGAAACACATAACAACTGGGAATTGTTTTGAATTTAATCAGACTTCTACAGGGAGCGTAAAAGGCAAAAAATGGAGAAGATCCAGTAAGGAACCTAATAGATGAAGGTTGGTAATCTGGAAAGATCTGAACAGAGTTGGACGGAAAAGTTCAGTTTCAAACTTCAGGAGGAACCTAGTCACAGAGCTGTATTAGTAGTGGTGCTACTACAACCACCTTGTAACTCAGTGGTAAGTTTAAACATAATAGAAAGCAATAGTGAGTGTTATCGTGCTTTTTTTCCTGTTGCAGAAAAAAGACATAATTAAGTTGGAATCTGATTCCAGTAATGTATTGCTGTTCAGAAGATTTATTAAACCACCAGGGATAAAGTTGACTTTGTCAAATGAGATGTAACATGTACTTTGCCATCATGGTCAGTACAAATTAGATAACCCATAATTTGCATAAGATGCTGAGTTAAAATTATTAATAGACTCACCACTTATTATAATATAAAATAATGTAGAACTTTTGAGCAGAAATATAGAGCACATGCACATTTGTCCACAGACACATGCAGCATTGTCTGAATGCTTCTAACTCTAACATACATGTGCTATTATATTTTACAGGGATAGGTAATTCAAATTGGACATGGGAGCAGAGACAGTAACCTGTGCAGGACAAACAGCCATGATAAGTTGCCTGCCTAATGGTATCAAGTAATGGTTGGTGGAAAGCTCAAGGGGAAACATCTAGCTGGAGTAGAATCAGACTTTATGACAATAAAATATGTTGCCTAGTTTACAGATCAACAATAATTATTGAGCATAAAACATAAGATAAGCAGAGATAAGAAAGGCCATTCGACCGTTCTTAATGTATAATGAAGACACGTCAAAGTTCCCTATCATTCTAACCAAGAGGACACCACGTGAAAGAAAGGATTATTATTTCCACTACCTTAACCAAACAAAATCCCAAATGTTGCTTACTCTTTTCTGTAAAGGGTCTATCCTGATGTCATTCCAAAATGCATTTTAATTAGCTTTAGCTTGTATTCCTTCTATCTTGGATTACCTTGCTGTAGACTTCAGGACTGACCGGCATAAAATAATATAATTTATATAGTTTTATGAAGTGTCCCTCTTACTTACACTTGAAAGGATTAAGAACTCCAGTTTCTTCAATTTTTCCTTTTAATTTAATTTTCTGATGACATGAATTATTTTTCTTCGACATTGCCTCATGGTCTGAATGTTTTCCTTTATAAATACAAATTGTGGTTGTTATTGTATTTCTCAGGGAGCAAAACAACTGCTACTACTGCAACTAGAATAACAATAATTGCCTTTACAGACCATCTTTAATGTGGAAAAATGTTCCAAAGTACTTCAGAAGGTATGAACATGAAGCCATGTGAATCAGGAGAAGTTATCAAAGACTTGGCTGGAGAGGTGGTTTTGAGTAGGTTTTCAAAGATGCAGAGTGAAATCGTACAAGAAACAAAATGGGTTTAAAGAGCTAGTTCCATAGGCATTTGAAAATCCTGGCACCGAGGGGTGGGAGGAATTATGGAGATGCCATTGTTTGAAAATCACAGACACAAGAGGAAAGGTTAGATTGGAAAAGGTCGAATGGTGGAAACCAGAGTCTAGATTAGAGTGGTGCTGGAAAAGCACAGCGTTCAGGCAACATCCGAGGAGCAGCAAAATCGACGTTTCGGGCAAAAGCCCTTCATCAGGAAAAGAGACAGAGAGCCTGAAGGGTGGAGAGATAAATGAGAGGAGGGTGGGGGTGGGGAGAAA
>NC_057731.1:23211759-23215598 GCF_004010195.1 Chiloscyllium plagiosum | reverse complement strand
TCTTTGGTGGTGGGGTCCGTTTGGAGGTGGCGGAAATGTCGGTGGATGATTTGGTTTATGCGAAGGTTGGTAGGGTGGAAGGTGAGCACCAGGGACGTTCTGTCCTTGTTACGGTTGGAGTGGTGGGGTCTGAGGGCAGAGGTGCGGGATGTGGACGAGATGCATTGGACATGGGAAGGGAAATTGCGGTCTCTAAAGAAGGAGGGCATCTGGTTTGTTCTGTGGTGGAACTGGTCCTCCTGGGAGCAGATACGGCGGAGGCGGAGGAATTGGGATGGGCCAAGGTTGTAGAAAGTCAGGTAGTATGATTTTTGATGCAATCTGTTGGATTTCAATGAGTCAATGAGGATATGCTTTGCTAAGAAAGGAAGGAAGATGGAATTGATAGAAGTAACCAGGAAGTCAGCAAGTGGAGTGTGCTGCCTGTAAATTGAAGGAGGGTACTAAGGGAATCTAGATCTCTTAAAGGTTTGATAGGAACCAGCAGCCAAGCTGCCTCATTTTATAACACCTTTTTCTGCAGATAATCTGAAGCAAAATGTCACTGAAGGAAGTACTTCCACCTTTATTCTACCAACCACATTTTTACCTGTGCTGTCAACCACCATTTTCCTATTCTTGCTATTCCAGAGAAATCCATCCCTGGGAGGTGGAAACCATTTTGATAAGGGTTTTTCAGAGAATGACACACAACATATTATGACGCTGGAGGACTTACAAAGACAAGTTATGAAGGATTTCTTTAAGGGTTATGAGTTTCCATTGTATACCTCTATCATAAGATATATATGGAAATGACAGTCATGAATCCCATGGGAAGTGTGCCATTAAAGAGAAGAAAATGATTTCCCTGCTGAAGGGTAACTTGTGGAACATTTATGACCAGCACAGTTGGGAAAAGATTTTTCTAATCACTCCGTAGCCAAAGCTAATATTTCAGACGAAGTTTGATAGCCTGCATGTGATCTCATCACTTTCTCTTGTGACAAATCATGCAAATATATTTCCATTTTTTTGTAGGCTTTAATTAAATTGAGTGCAATCTGGGTCTATGTTGTATGGCCAATGTGTGTGTTTCCAGGCACAGCTAAAATTCTGCAAGTGCTTTTCCTGCCAGCCTGACATCATGCAATTTTAGGAACCGCATGATAGCCTTAGGGTGGCACACTCATCTTTGCCCCAGCTGAGGGTCTTCAGTGACTAATGGTCATTAAATCCCAGATTACTACCTGATCAAGTTTTGGGCAGCAAGAGGATATCAGGGATAGGGAAGAAGCCTGCAAGGATAGCCAGCTCAGGGGGAATGCACATTTATGATCAGGGTCCACCCTCACTCATCCCCTTCACATTATCACCCCTCTGTTCCTAGTCTGTTACCACTCCGGTGTCTCCAAACTTGCTCCTGCGTAGTGCCCACCAGATTTGCCTTTCATTTGTCTCTTCATTGGTGAGATTGGATACAGTCCTTATTCCTCACCCTAACTGGGCCTTTTACCTTAATTTTCCAGTATATTGATGACTGTATCAGTGTTGCTTCCTGATCTCACCTAAAATCAGAAAACTTGAACAATTTTGTTTCAGTTTCGATCGTTCTCTCATCTTCATATGGTCCACATCGAGACTCATCACTTCCCTTCCTTGATTTTACTTTATTTCTGAGAATAGACTATCAACTAATACTCATTACAAGGCCACCATTTCCCCCAGCTTTCTTCCCACACCTCGTATTCTCCAAATTTCTCCATTTTGTATATTCTAATGATGAAACCACCCATATTTTAGCTTCTGGTATGTTTTCCTTTTTCTTCAGCCAAACATATCACCCCTGCATTCAATGCCATTTTGTCAATCACCTGGTGAAGGGGATTAATTGGTGTAGCTGTTTATATAGGTGTACATTAAGGAGCAAATTAGGAACAAAGACTGGAAATTAGTCATATGATCTTATCTTTGTTTGCATTAGTTCTTGCCTTTCTGTGTGCACTTACTTGCCCAGATTGTGGTGTTATCATGGTATAACAGGACAGAAAATGTAAAGCTGACATGTCTGAATCTTTACGGTGTTTCAATCTCATTTAGCAAATATTTTTTTACTTCTTTTCGATCTAAAATATTTCATAAATTATGAACATTTCAAACATTGTCCTTCTGCTGTTTGTGAATCAATGTTTCTCCTGAACTTGTACTTCTTATCTCCTTTGGTATTTAATGAGTAGAACCAGTGTCTGTATTCATCCAAAGGTATCATCCAATTTCACATTTCTGAATTGACAAAAAGTAGTTCTACTATATTTTGTGTATTACACAGCATCATAGAATAGAACAGCACAGCTGGAGACCATTTGGTCTTTGGAGTTTACACAGTCTTGATCAATCCAGCTAGTTCTACTCCCTTCTTCTATAGAATATTTATCCAAACCCCTTTTGAATATTATTGAATAACCTGTTTCCAAAGACATGACTAGGTAGTTCATTCCTAATTACTGTTCTAATGTAAATTTATATAAAAGGATTTATTCTCCAATCTACCACAAACCTTGCAATTGGAAATACAGTTACTTTTATTAGTTTTCCTGTACTTCTCTATGATAGAAGACTGCACAGCAATTGTTGATTAAGAAAGCTTTCCAAAGATGATTCCTGTTCAATTATTTAATAGTTAATTCCCACAATTGTAATCTGCACTCTCACTTTTCTGAAGCAAAGAAAGCTTGCTTAAATCATAAGAGCCTGTTTTCTAACTATTATTTCCAGTGACATTCAGAGCTAAATGGGATTTCATTCTGTAAGTAAACTTCCCTGTTACTATTTGGCTTTTCTTCCTTTCAGATTACGGCTGTCAATAGCACAGTAGTGTTTTCCTACTTACAACATGACAGCTATACAACTGGGAAGAAACTGAAAAAATGAAACATGTTGCTACCTCAGCTATTCCAAGAGAAGATAAGGATGAAATTTATGACTCTATACAACCTTTGATATAGAACATCACACAGTGGGCTTTCCACCCATATACATAATGTGCAAGTAATTCTGAAGCCCTTTAAGTGTTCACCACAATTATTTCTGGTATCCCTGTATGGGCTGCTCATTAGGAACTTACTCAATGGAGTAAAGATAATTTGTGTGCTTTTCAGCTGTTAAGGCACTACAGCCTCATGTTTTGAGGAAGACATCATCCCTGTACTTAGTGAGGCTGTTGAAACATAAGCCAAAGGATACTTACACTGTATTAAACTCCAAACCACCTACTCTAAAAAAGAGCAATATAGTTTATGTAAAAAAAAGTGATAATGCTGTGTTTAATGCCCAAAGGATGTTAATGAAGGTGAGGAGGTTTGCCATAAACATACCCAACATTCTTAATGCAAAATAATTGAGCAAAGTATGCATGTGACAATGGTCAGGATTCTCCTCTTTGAGTCCAGAAACCTGAATTGGTCTTTTTGGATGCCTCATTCCCAATGTCTGAAAATAAGTTCTTGCATCTGAATTTTTGTCTTGTGGAGTTCGAGGTGAACTGGAATCATGGTCTCAATTTCCTGGTGTTGACTTTTGGTTGGAGGATGCAGGGTCAGTTTCAAAGCCCTGTGTTCTTTCACTATGGTGTGATCCAGTTTGCAATATGCATGTTAGCTGAAAATGTGTTGCTGGAAAAGCGCAGCAGGTCAGGCAGCATCCAGGGAACAGGAGAATCGACGTTTCGGGCATAAGCCCTTCTTCAGGAATGAGGAAAGTTTGTCCAGCAGGCTAAGATAAAAGGTAGGGAGGAGGGACTTGGGGGAGGGGCGTCGGAAATGGATAGGTGGAAAGAGGTCAAGGTGAGAGTGATAGGTCAG
>NC_057731.1:23169520-23211180 GCF_004010195.1 Chiloscyllium plagiosum | reverse complement strand
GCCCCCACCCCAGTCTGACCTATCACCCTCACCTTGACCTCTTTCCACCTATCGCATTTCCGACGCCCCTCCCCCAAGTCCCTCCTCCCTACCTTTTATCTTAGCCTGCTGGACAAACTTTCCTCATTCCTGAAGAAGGGCTTATGCCCGAAACGTTGATCCTCCTGTTCCCTGGATGCTGCTTGACGTGCTGCGCTTTTCCAGCAACACATTTTCAGCTCTGATCTCCAGCATCTGCAGACCTCACTTTCTCCTCAATATGCATGTTAGACTCACTAGCTCCATCCTTCAGCCCCTTCACCCCAAATCCAATCAGTATGACCCCTCCACAACCTACACTTCCTCTCCATGCATCTTCCATTCCCCCTATATATTCTCACACGTCATTTACGGTCTCCCTTATAAATTTCCAGTCAGACTTATCCCAGGTCCATCATGTACAGAACTAATGAGTCAGATGGTAACATTGAGATAACAAGTCTTCTCAAAACTCGCGAACATTGAGAGGTCTTTGAAATGCCCAGGTTTTTTACATTTTAAAAAGTCATTCAAACTGCAGTTAAGAAGCTTACCCCTCTCAGAAGCTCATAAATTAAGGAAACCACAATTAAAATTCCTCTTGAACAAACAAAACATTATCTTATGTTAAGTCCTCGCCAACATTAATAGATTAGATTAGGTTCCCTACAGTGTGGAAACAGGCCCTTCGGCCCGACAAGTCCACACCGACCCTTCGAAGAGCAACCCACCCAGCCCATTCCCCTACGTTTACCCCTTCACCTAACACTATGGGCAACTTAGCATGGCCAATTCACCTAACCTGCACATTTTTGGACTGTGGGAGGAAACTCACACAGACACGGGGAGAATGTGCAAACTCCCCACAGACAGTTGCCTGAAGTGGGAATTGAACCCAGGTCTCTGGCGCTGTGAGGGAGGAGTGCTAACCACTGTGCCACTGTGCCGCCAACCTTTCCAAAGTATCTTCAAAACATTTAATACTTTCAGGTGCTTATAAAACAGTTAGTCAAACAAAGTACATTGTCCAGTACATAGCTTTGTCAACAACTGCTGAACTATTCATCTAACTGGATTTTGGAGCTGAGCTATGCATTCATAATGGAATTACATTACACAGTGGAATAAACAAGTCCTCCGCATATCAATTTCTGAAGTTCCATGTCCAGACACCTAACAGTCTTCTCCTAGTTTTTTTTTAAAGCTCAATTGGAGCCTTTGGAAATTAAATGGAGTCTTAGAATCGCAGAACTATTACAGTAGAGGAGGAAGCCATTCGGCCCATTGTGTCTACATCATCTATCTGATTGAGCATTATGTCTTAATGCCAGCCTCCTGCCTTTCCCCTGTAATCCTGAATATTATTTCTATTTAAGTTATCATCTAATGCTCTCTTAAATGCCTTCTTTGAACTTGCATCAACTACAATTCCAGGCAATCCACTCCAGAGCTGCATGGAAACGTAGTTCTCACATCTCATTAATTATTTTGCAAAGCACCTTATCGCTGTGCCCTCTGATTGCTGATCCATTTATCACAGGGAACCAATGCTCCCCATTACTCTGTCCAGTCCGTTATGATTTTGGAACTTTTATCAAATCTCCTCTTAACTGTCTCCTGTCCAAGAAAATTAGTCCCAGCTTCTTCAATCTATCTTCAAAGCTGTACTTCCTCATTCTTGAAACCATTTTCTTAAACCTTCCTAAAGTATATCACCCAGAGGTATGCACAGCACTCAAACTGAGGTCTACCTACTGTCTTATACAGCTCAGCATAACCTCCTTGCTCCTGTACTTTATGTCCCTATTCATAAGATCTAATATATTGTATACTTCATTAACTACTTGCTCCACCTGTCCTACCACCTTTCATGGCTTATGCACATACATTCTCTGCTCTGTTACACCTTTTAGAGTAGTGCCTTCTATTTTATGCTATTTCTCCATTTCTACTTTAGGTCTAGCAGTATCTATTTCTTGGAAATGCACAGCCGGTCAGGCAGCATCCGAGGAGCAGGAAAATTAACGTTTCAAGCATAAGCTCTTCATCTTTTTCATTCCTGATGAAGAGCTTATGCTTGAAACGTCGATTCTCCTGCTCCTCGGATGATGCCTGACCGGATGTGCTTTTCCAGCATCACACTCTCGACTCTGATCTCCAGCATTTGCAGTCCTCACTTTCTCCCAAAATCTATTTCTTGGCAACTTTTAGGTTTTTCTCAAAATCTGAAAATCCTTCAGGACTTTAAACCACTGTAGAATTCAAACAGGTCAGGCCAGATGATGCATTTAAATTAGATTCCCATTCATGCTCAATGCACAAGAGGTCTTTTCTGAATTATCTCAACAAAATAGTGTACAAAAGTCGGGAGGTTTTGCCAATACTATACAAGGCATTAATCACATCACAGGTGAAGAAATGTTTCCATTTAAGGGAAGATAAATTGGCATTGGATGCAGTCTGGAGAAGGTTCACTCGGTTGATACTGGGAGTGAAGGGGCAGTTTTATGAGGAAAGGTTGAGTACGTTGAGCCTGTATTCATTCAAATTTAGAAGAATGAGATGACCTTATTGAAATTTCCAAGATTCTTCAGTGGCTTGTCAGGCGAGATGTAGTGAGGTTGTTTCACCTTGTGGGAAAGTGTAGGACTAGGCGGCTCAACCTCAGAATAAAGTGTTACACATTTAAGACAGAGATAAAGAGGAATTTCTTCTCTCAGAAGATAGTGAATCTGTGGAATTCATTGCTGCAGAGGGCTGTTGAGGCTGGTTCATTCAGTTTATTCAAAGCTGGGATAGTTTTTAACCAATCTATCAGCCAGGGTGTCGAGGGAAAAGGCAGGAGAGTGGAGTTAAGGCTAATCAGATCAGCCATGCTATCATTGAGTAGTGGATCAGACTTGCTAAGCTAAATGGCCTGATTTTGCTTCTACATCTTATGATCTTAACATTGCTCAATGTTGTTCAGTTTAATGAGCATTTACCTTTTAAGGTCAGAGCACTGTAATAAATCACGATTGAAAACATACTTCAGTCATTACACAACAAAAGGCAAGACCTTTTAGACTTAAAGGCTTCATGACTACACAGTAGGCTGATCACTAAGTTCCGCCAATTAGCTTACCTGGTGTGATAACCATAGACTCGAGGAACCAACCTTCCTCAAAGATAATATCAATGTCAGAGAAAATTGAATTGTTGCTGGTATTTAAACATTGCTTTACAAGTAGGTCAGGTTCTGACAGACCACCCGGGGAACCTGGTTTATATTAGGAACTGACTTGTAAATTGAAGATTGCAAAGTCAGGCACAAAAGCTATTTATCCACCGGTGGGATGTTAGTCAGCAATACTCCTGTTACAAAATGCTATTTGCCAGGTGTCAAAGGTGTGCATGAAAAGAATGCATTATAAATGTACAATAAGATCAAATTAGATTACTTACAGTACTCAACTATATTGTTATTATTAGCTAGCTTGTCAACCATTCATTTATTGTGCAATCATAATACGATATGAAAGATGTGAACGAAGTTTAGTTGAGCAAACTGTTACAAACATAAATGATAAGACTTGTTTGCATATATTCATGTGGGAAAAATTATTTATTATTCTGGTGATTTTTAAATGTGCAACCTTTTGTGCAGTTGATGTAGAGCCATTTGGCTGCTGTTAAGTTTACCCTGTGTTTCGGAAATCCCACAATCACAGAGAGTGCAGTTATTTTGTGTAATTATTGGCTGTCTGTGGAAAGTATAACTGCTTTGATCAATAGGGCATTTGTCTTATGTTTGATACATCTATGCACTGCAGATTGGATGATGTTATTGATCTGTCTTTGGCAAACTGAACTGTGAAATTGAATGCTCTGTCAGTTTTGAGAGACACTGCCGTCTCTTTGGTGGTCTGTATCTGGAGGTCTGCTTGTGAGTGAGGTGTCTGCTGAAATTGTTGACAGCAGATTATTATGGGACAGTAATAAGCGTAGACTGGGGACACAATTAATTTTCTCTCTCTACTCATTTGAGATGCATCTGGGAATTATAATTGATTGCCACTTCTAAATTAAGCAACAATAGATGGATTTTTCATAGCTTGTGACTACAGCTGTCCCCCTATTCTGAGACTATGACTAGGACTGTCCATCCAAGAGAAATAGCTTCTCAGCAACCACAAGTTGAAGCTCCTGAACTGAAAAATACCATTTTAAAAAAATCTTTGTTTTTCTAAACTTCAGAATACATCAGGTGTTATCTTTTCTCTTTGTAGACTGGTTCCTCTGCTCCTGCTCTGCAGTTTTGACCCTTACTGTTTCCAGTTCCTGCTTCACCTCCTTCAGCTCCTTAATGAGCTTCAACTTCTCCAATTCGCCACCTCTCAGCTGCTGTACGCTATCGCCTGTAGCTATAGCCTCATTCAAAGAGCTGGTGCAGACATGATGGGCCAAAGAGCCTCCCTCTGCACCATATTGATTCTGTGATTCTGGGTGTGTGTTGGAAATTTGGGAGCATTCAGTGGATGCTATTCTGCCCATTTAACTTTATTTAAATGAATGAATGTGTAGACAGTGTTGTCTGCTGGGCAACATTACATTAAATAAACAGAGCCTACCTTTTGTTTAAGATTAGTTAGTTTGCATTAAGCAATTCGCCTTCTACATATCCATAGATTCAGTAGTCATGTGCATGGACAAAGGAAACACAATACCTTTTTAAAGGGAATTGGAAAAATTGGTCTTCTCTTATCCCTCATACACATCCCAAATTATTTCTTATCAAACAGATGACATGTGCAACTAGCATTGTATGGTTAGTATGTGGCAGCAATTACCTCATAGAATTAGAATTTAGAATTAGGTTTTATTGTCATGTGTAGTCAAGAAAAGGGATGCAGGAGTACAGTAAAAAGTGTACAAAATCACCGTTCTCCTGTGCCATCTTAAGTACAAAGATACCTAGATTCAAAATCTTTAAGTACAAAAATAGAAAAGTAAAGGAGTAAGTTAAAAAGTTCATCACCACAGTTCCTTTTAGTATAAAGTAGAAAAACAAATAAATAAAGTTAGAAGTTAAACATTATAGCTCATTCTGAAGCCATGGGGCTGTAGTCACTACATGCTGTGATTTCCCCATGAGGGCTCGCTCTTCCCTGCGCTGGGCGAAGTCTGACCCGGGCTTGACAGCCGCTATGCTGCCAACCGGCATCTAGGCCCATGCTGAAACCTAGCCACTGCCACACTACTGCCTCCACTCTCAATTCCTTTCACTTTTCTTCTCTTTCTCCTCAATGTGCATTTTCCTCTCCAGCTTTACGGTCTGTGTCAGAAACTGGAGACAATAGCAAGATTCCACCAATGTTAAATAAATGATCAATTGCTAAAATTTCAGCATTAACATGCAACATGGATCAGATGAATAGCTTGAGTGACATGGCTCCCCCAGCAGTGTGAAGCCTGGGAGATTTTAACTTCTGAGCCTTATCCTTATACTTGCTCGAAAGTCCCTGCTTGAATTCCTGTGTGCAGGGCCTGCAAAATAAAACACAACCTTTTTTTAACCTGAGTCTTCTCAATCTGGATTTAGTTTCAGGAAAATAAGCTGTAATTCAAGCTTCCTGACACAAAGTCAGGGTTAAACTTCCCTAATGGCCAGGCCCTAATGATGTCTTCGGGGTTTGACACAGATATTTAAAGCACAAGCCCCCTGCCTTCCAGTAAGTGTGCCACATGTCAGCTAAAAACAGATTAAACTCACTGCAGCAAGGCAGCAGGAGATAAGACATAAATTATGTTGCTGCCTTTTAAAGCCTCCTCAATTTGGTGTTCATGTTATGTTACAGAGTTGTTCTGCAAGTTTATCACTTCCTTCTGTCTGTGGTTCTCTGTTCTCTGGAAGATAAAGCTCTTATCACAAAGCATTATCCTGGAATATTGCCTTTACTTGGCTCACCTCTTTAACAGCTCAAACATAAATTAATTCGCACATACATGCTTAACATCTATATTAAGTAAAATAAAATTTGTATTAAATTCATTCTTTTGCCTACACAAACTTTTGTTATTTTAATAAATATCATTAAAAGCCAGGTTCAATACTTTTCTATGTATAAGAATGTCCTCATTTCTATATTAATTCATGGGTGCTATTCATCTTACTGTGGTACTCTTTGCCAAGTCATGAAATATTCTTTGGGTCTTTGCCCAGGACTGTTGTAATCTTTGACATTTTTTAAAAGTTGCGAACCTGTCGACAACAGCTCAACATGATCAGCTGGGTTTATTCTTGGTGGAATGGGGAAACAAGGGAATGCCCCAATTATTCAACTTGTTATTGAATGATTACATATTAAAATTCTTTTCACAGATTTACTGAAAGTGAGAGTGAAGGTAACAGGACAACTGGTGAACAATGGTGTATCTTCATAATAATTGAACATAATTGTGGACATTTAGCACTTTGATTTGGCTACATTAATCTACACAGTGACAATGATTTTACAGTCATATGCAAAAGGAAATAAATCAAGTATAGAAATTACGTAAATAACATTTGGACTGTTTAAAGAAATGGGCCATAATTTTACAATTTTAAGGTTTGGGGTGGGTATAGGAGGTGGCTTAGGGATGATGGGGGCTGATGAACCTGCATGGACCCACAATGGATCAACACCTCAACATGGACCATTTCATTGATGGTGGGAAGCAGGCAATTGCCCCGTTCCAGGTGAGTGGACAGCTAATTTCCATAACTAAAGGCTTACTTAGGGGCTATGAGGCAGTACTTTCGGTAAGTTGATCCCCTGCTGCCTTCTTCATCAACATTGTCTCTGTTTGGAAATGTGCATTCGTACACTGCACTCTGCCACAGTCATGTGACTTCTGTCATTGCTTTCAGTTTGGAGACTGGAGGAGCAACAGCTGAAATAGGCCATAGAGTGGACATGGAGAAGATGTTTCCACTAGAACAGACTAAGACTCGACGGCACAGCCTTGTAGTGAAGGGAACGTTAGGACTGAGATAAGGGGGAGTTTCTTCAGCCAGAGGATGGTGGATCTGTGGAACACATTGAAGACGAAAGCTGTGGAGGGAAAGTCACTTCGATTCTTGATTCATAAGGGGATTAATGGTTATGGGGAGAAGGCAGGAGAATACGGATAAGAAATATATCACCATGATCAAATGGCAGAGCAGACTCAATGGGCTGAATGGCCTGATTCTCATCCTATATTTTATGATTATGGCCATTCAGCCTCTTGACTTTACTCTGCCATACAATGAGATTGTGGCTGACCAGCTTGTGTTTTGAGTTGCACATTCTTACCTACCTGGATAACATTTGATTCCATTGTCTAATAAAAATCCATCTACCTTAAAAATATTCAGTAAAAATATTCAGTAATCCCACTTCCATGGGTAGAGAAGTCAAAGAGCAGCCTCAGATTCTGTGTTCAGAAATACAATCGATTTTTATTCGACCTCTTCACCATACATTTGGGAGAGGCTATAGATCACTCCAAATCTGGACTTAGTTACCTTCTTATTCCAGCTCAGATCGGAAGAGACATCAATGTCATTCTGTTTTCCCCAATGGGATACATTTTTATGCATTTAACATTGAAACAATTACATACAACATTGTCATTGTTCCTTCCCCCTTACTCTATACGTCCCAACCTGGAAAACATGTGATCAATGTTGGACACCCTTATGTTCCCAGGTTCCCATGACTTCAGACATTGCAACCATCAGTCCTTAGAATCTTACAATACATCCCATTAATTCACATTCCAAAGTACCTTCTGAGGTAGAAAGTTCCAAAGTTGTGCCACCCACTCATGGGGAGAAAAAGTCTCCCTTTGTTCTGAAAGGGAGTTTTCTAATTTTAAAGTGTTCCTCATCAGGACTCACCCACAAGATGAAGCCATTAAAGTTGCACATAGAACATGTGTAAGAAGTACGCACTGAAATTGTGTGCACTTGAAAGCAATAAGGGAACCGGGTTTTGTAAAAAACTGCAAGAAAAATGATTAGAACTACAGTCTGCAACTTTGTACCACTGGGAATGTCAAGATTTATTTAATTTTTCAATCCTTGTTCCTGTGGAGATGGGAAGTGATGTGACAGAGAACTGGACTTCCTTCTAGACTCAGGGCAAACAATGAGGCAATCACAGGGTTGAACAGAAAACTGGAATAAATAAGAGTAACAATTATGTTAGAGGAGAAAGTGAGGTCTGCAGATGCTGGAAATCAGAGCTGAAAATGTGTTGCTGGTAAAGCACAGCAGGTCAGGCAGCCTCCAAGGAACAGGAGAATCATCCTGTTCCTTGGATGCTGCCTGACCTGCTGTGCTTTACCAGCAACACATTTTCAGCTCAGTAACAATTATGTTAACAGAGCTTTGGAAGGATTATTACAAAAGACAATACTGCACCCTAAGTTCATTGAGGAGAAGAACAGCCAGTCTAGAGAAATACTGAAGGCTTTGAAAACCTGCTATCAATATTAGACATCAAGTTTAACATCAAAGCTCAGGAAAAGAGAGAAAATTTTAATCAAATGCCCAGATGAATTCTGAGAATTTGAGCAACTGAATGATCACCTGCTCAGAGATAAGATTGTTTTAAGATTAAGAGATACTCCATGAAAACACACTGCTGAGAGAAAACAAACTGACTCTCAAGAGTGTTAACAATATGTGCAGAAAATCTGTGCAGTTACTCCACGACTACCTGATGAAGGAGCAACACTCCGAAAGCTAGTGCTTCCAAATAAACCTGTTGGACTATAAAATCTGGTATTATGTGATTTTTTAACTTTGCAGAAATTCTGAGGTTGTTTATCAGCAGTTAGGGAATGTTGCTGGGAGAATGGATGTGAGTTTGCATTATGCTGAGACACAGTGCAGGCCTGAACAACACAATGTATAAAAAGAAGAAATATATATATATGCAGAAAGACTTGTAGAAAGACCAAAGTACAGGATGTAGCAATTGCAGACAGCATGACATGAATGGAAAAAAAACTGTGTGAGGCACTGGAAAGGTTAAGTCTGAAGAGCACCAACTAATATTATGTCGTCATTTGGATTTAGATGAGAGAACAGTTCTGTATGCCAAAGGAGATAGACCAATTATTTTGGTGTCCCCCATAGCTTTTTTTATATCTTCCTAATTAACCTGCTCAGGAGATGTTATGACACACCTCCTGATGGGACTTGAACCTAGGTCCTCTGGCTCAGAGGTACAGACATTACCATTGCACCCACTCAGAGCCTTAGCAACAATGCATGCCATACCAATGTAATTTGTACTTGATTGCTATCAAGCAGTAACCTACATCTTATTTAGGCTAAATGACTCTTGTCTTTAAACTATAAAGCGATTCTCCTGCACTATGCTAGAAAAATCAGGCCCCTTACATTGCAATGCAAAAGGAGGACCTGACGTTTCTTTCACAAAGGTGACTGTGTTAAGCAATGGTTCAGATTCCAGTGAGGTTTGAAGAAAACTTCAGAAACCGCTCTAAGCAGGGTTCACGTTCTGACAGCCAGCAGCTGGGAAAGCTGCAAGGTTAAAAAGCATCTCAGACATGATAACAGATATACAGAAGAAGAAAGTATCAACTAGTAGCTACATGAAGCTGAAACATTAATCACTCTTAGCTTACACAGATTCCATTGGAGGCTGTTGAACTGCATGAACAGTCCCAAATCAAGATTCAGCCAGCGAGTGACTGGACTTCAGAGGCTTTGAGAGTAAGATTGAAATCCCTGGTGGACAAAGGGGGAGACTTCAAACATATGGTGCAGTTCCAGGCTGAGAAAGCTAGAAGTCAGTGGAGTACTTACAGCTGACAGCAAGCAATGTAGCCATTGTGGGTGTGCACAATAAGGTGTGACTGCTTAAGTGAAATTGAGGACACAAGCAATTAAAAAGTGAGAAAGGAGCAAATTAGAAGCATGAGTAGATAAAGTCTCGCAGAAGGAAGTTAGAAGACTACTAAGGCCACAGAAGAAAGTGGAAGGCCTTAATTTAAAATGTAGTAAATCTGCAGAATTTATTAAGATTGCAGGCAACAGGATTCATCCTAGAAATATCCATAAAGCAATGGGGAATATTAGTAACATCACAAACAAAACAAATCATTTCGAAAAATCTGGTAAAGAGAATTGATTCGTCTTAAGAGGGCCACTAAGAGGGATTTATTCTGTTAAGCCATTAGGAATACATGATCGTCTTTAAAGTAACAGGCATTAGGACTCACTCAATAAAGATGTTAAGAAAACACAATTGTCTTTAAAGCCATGCACAGCAGGATTCTTTTGAAAAAGCTGTTAAAAGAGACGGAAGTCATTTTTTAGGCTATCAAGGGAAGTGAATCATTTATTACACATGCAGAAAGGTGGGGATCCTCCATTTTCACAATGTAACAGGAGAAAATCCTTCAGTACAGTCACACACAATAGCAGCATTGTCAAACCAAATAATTCAAATCAGTTAAAGCAAGGAAAAAAAGCAAGATTGAGATGAAGCAGAAATAAAAGCTTTTTAAATAAGGAACATTAGTTATCATGTTTGGAAAACAGCAGAGAAAATATTGCCAGGAGGCTTCATTTCAGATATGGGCCAAATAGAACACACGTGGCGAAAACCAAGAGGAGGCAATGTCTCTCCACCAGTAATCTAGCACCACAGGCTAATGTTTGGAGACGTGGGTTTATATTCTGCTGTGGCAAATGGTGAAATTTGAATTCAATAAAATTTGCCAGGTCAAGGATGACAATGATTGTCATTAACAAAATGATCTGGTTCACCAATTTCATTCTGTCATCCTTACCTGGTCTGGTCCACATGTGATTCCAATGTTACAGATTCTTAATTGCCATTTGAAATGACTCTAGCAAGCCATTTAGAATGACAGACAATTGGGGACAGGCAATAAATGTTGAACTATCCAGCAACGTCCACAGTTAATAAACAAAACAAAAAAAATTCTTAACATACAGAGCTAATTCTAAACTAGACATAAAACCAGAAACCTGATCAGCAAAAACACTTTTGCATTCATCAGGACTATTGCTCAATAAGGCATAAAATAAATAACAAATAGTTTTGATGAAGTTCTGGAAGTTTTTGACAATTAGTTGAACTTTAGAACAAATAAAAAAAATCTTAAAAGAGCAAGATTTAACAGAATAGTTAAGCATCTAGGGGAATCCACAGATAATTTCATTAATGATTTCTACAGATTCATGGGACACTCTGACTATGGAAGTCAGAATTCATAAGAGACATAATCGTTGTTGGAATTATTGATGAGTGTTTGTCAGGTTTTGTTTTATTATTTATTCAGGAGATGTGAGTTTCATTGGCTGGAGCAGCATTTATTGCTTATTTCTAATTGCTCTTGTGAAGATGGTGATGACCAATTGTTAGAAGCATACTCTTGAGTTGCAAAACTTTTATTATGTGATTTCTGGAAACTCATAAGTCAAGAGATCAAAGAGGACATTGAGAGAAAAGCTTTTAAGAAGTGAAAGAATCAATTGCTTTGTGGCCTAAAATTTTTAGAAAAGCAAACAAGGATTTTGGAGGGGCCGCAATGCTGGAGCTTGCCTAGCACCTGATCCTGAGCTGAAGTTACTGTGTCTTCCAGTTCATTGTCATGGCCAGTTGTAAAAAGATCTCAGTTGGATGAAAGCTGGCAATGAGGAAAACATCTCCCTTTCAGTCAGTAGAGGGAAAATAATCGCTAAGTCAAAACCAGCTAACAGTTGCAATTAAATAGTTGAATCTGAAATCTGGTGTAAAGATTTCCCATCACTGTGCTACTGACAGCAACTCAATTTCATCAACAGGAAACCAAAGAACTATGCAAAGTCAACTCATTCTATTCTTTTTAATTGAGATTCTTGATCTACATTGTTGGTGCACAATGACACTTCATTCGGTCTTTGAGAGGATGTGGACCACGTGGTGGCAGGTCAAGATACTTCAATTCCTCCCTCTTATCGAGCAAGTAAATCAAGGCATCCATAGCTTGAGCAATGAATTGATGGTTCCTGCATCCTGTATGAACTGATCGTTCTGTTGGTCCTGGCTTTCCATGTAACTACCACCCATTGCATGATGGCAACCATGTACTTTCATGCCAGGGCAAACTCAGGGCAAAGCAAAACCTGGAAAACTGGTCCTGTGCATTCATCCAAAGAATCATAATAAAATTCTGATGAGATCCCACGAGCCCATTGAAAAACGTTTGCTGAAAAGCCTTACTACCCTGGATATGAAGGACGTATACCAGCAAATGAAGTTTGATGAAAACAGCAGTTTTCTGACAATGATTCTGGATGCCAGTTAGAGGCTACAGTCAGCTGCGCATGCTGTTTGATACTTCTACTGCTTCAGATGATTTCAATGCAGACTGCATGAGATAGCCACTGGAAGTGATTGTAGATGGTCTGCTAGTCTACAGTTGTGGAGGTATGATGGAAGCAGTCATTGCAGATCATGATCAGAATCTTGAGTGACTGCTGGAGAGAGCTTATCAAGTGAACCTGAAAATGAACAAAAAGTGCAATTGAAGATGTTTGAAGTCAAGGACCTAGGTCAGGTACGGATAGTGAATGGGCTTCACCCTTACCCTGATAAGGCAAGAACTGTCATAAGGATGCAACAGGTATGAAAGCCACGTATCAATATTTGATTTGTGAACTACCTGCCAAAATTGTTACCTAATTTGTCATCAGAAAGTGAACCTCTGTGCAGGGTTTTGTTTTGCTCTGGGGGTGGACAGGTATTTGGGCACAGAACAAAAAGCAGTTTTCACTAGGCTCAGTCAACAACTGACAACAATACTAAAGTACAAAGACATCAGTCATGAAGTTATCAAGTGACGTCAGCGAGAGGGGACTTGAAACAATGTTCATGCAGCAAGGACAAACGGTTTTGTCTGTAGCCAAGCCAATAATGCAAACTGAATGGCGTGCCCTGGATGTGAAGTAGGAACATCAGCCTAGGGAATGGACAGACCCTGGAGGAACAGCCAACAACAACTCACACGGTGCTATGAAAAGAACTGAATACCTTTAAATATTATATCCGCAATTATTGTGCAAGAATGGATCAAAGTGGGACAGATTCCAATGAACTAATAGTTTTTATTTATTTGTAATGATTTTTTTTTTAAATAGACCTTTTTTTGAAACTGTGGATGTTTGGAGTAGCCTATCTACACACTTTTATTTGCAGTAGTCATGTGGTCACAGGTACTGCTGCTTTCAGTTTAAAGAGAAGCGATTAAATCTCACGCACAGCCTCCCACCAACAGCTGAAGGGAAAGATGTTTATGAAACAAAGAGAGGGCTGCAGGTAGTGAAGGCAGCCTCTGTGATTCCAACATTTTTTCCTGAAGTGCCCACTGGCCCTGTAAATCTTTTTGAAAGCTCATTTTCACCTGCCTGAAGGAAAGTCCACGTCTGCTGTCTGCCTCAGCAGCAGCTAGTTTATCAGGCGATGCTGCTGAGGCTGCGTAATGGCAGTCTCATTACAGCAGTAGCTGTTGGGAGCAGACTGACATCCTTAAATAGAATCATTGCCCCAACAACAGCAGCCATGACAGTAGCATCTATCTATAGTCTGTGATCATAGAATCATAGAATCATAGAGATGTACAGCATGGAAACAGACCCTTCGGTCCAACCCGTCCATGCCGACCAGATATCCCAACCCTATCTAGTCCCACCTGCCAGCACCCGGCCCATATCCCTCCAAACGCTTCCTATTCATATACCCATCCAAATGCCTCTTAAATGTTGCAATTGTACCAGTCTCCACCACATCCTCTGGTAGCTCATTCTATACATGTACCACCCTCTGCGTGAAAAAGTTGCCCCTTAGGTCTCTTTTATATCTTTCCCCTCTCACCCCAAACCTATGCCCTCTAGTTCTGGACTCCCCGATCCCAGGGAAAAGACTTTGCCTATTTATCCTATCCATGCCCCTCATAATTTTGTAAACCTATATAAGGTCACCCCTCAGTCTCCGACACTCCAGGGAAAACAGCCCCAGCCTGTTCAGCTTCTCCCTGTAGCTCAGAACCTCCATCCCTGGCAACATCCTTGTAAATCTTTTCTGAACTCTTTCAAGTTTCACAACATCTTTCTGATAGGAAGGAGACCAGAATTGCGCGCAATATTCCAACAGTGGCCTAACCAATGTCCTGTACAGCCGCAACATGACCTCCCAACTCCTGTACTCAATACTCTGACCAATAAAGGAAAGCACTTCACTATCCTGTCTACCTGCGAGTCCACTTTCAAGGAGCTATGAACCTGCACTCCAAGGTCTCTTTGTTCAGCAACACTCCCTCGGACCTTACCATTAAGTGTATAAGTCCTGCTAAGATTTGCTTTCCCAAAATGCAGCACTTCGCATTTAACTGAATTAAACTCCATCTGCCACTTCTCAGGCCATTGGTCCATCTGGTCCAGATCCTGTTGTAATCTGAGGTAACCCTCTTCGCTATCCACTACACAGTAGAACTCCAGTAGCCTGCAAAGAAGTCCCAGTTATAGTGAATGCCAAGAGTTTAACAAAGTTGAAATGTGATCTCTCTTAGAGATAATGACTTTAAGCATTTCCCTTGACTGTTTGTCAAATTTGTTCTCTAATAAATTGTTTGATTGAACATCAGATTGCGATGAAGTACTGAACTGAATTGATAGTGCAGCAGAGTTGCTTCCCTTCTATTACTCAACTCTCGTTAAAAAGTTGGGAACCTCCCCCACTAATTTTATAGGATTTAGCCTGCAGCCATGTGACAGCCAGGAGAGCAGGAGTACATAGGTGGAGGGATCAGTTGCAATGGCTCAATGGATTCCTCGATCTGCCAAACTATGGTTTGAAGACCATCAAATCCAGCCCAATCTACAGGTATTGTGGGATTTACTAGTACCTATTCTATTTCACAGACATAGGCTTTTGGTTTGACTTCTACAAATATTGTTGGCTGTGGACAACAACTGTCTTTCTCAGAACAACTCACTATATATTTTACATGAGAACTTTAGGCTCTGGGCGGAAATTGAAGGAGCCACTGTGTGGTAGCACGGTGAAAAACAGTAAGTTTAAGAAGAAGCTGTCAGAGATTTGGAGAGTTTCAGCAGGTTAAAAGTCAAAAGAGTGCAGCGGCAAGATGGCTGTAGGTTCTGCTGCAGATGATGGAGTTTTGGAACACTGGGCCAGAGTCAGCAAAGCGCAGAATGTGTACTGGTACATAAAAGCAGAAAATATTGTAAAATACAGTGAGGGCTGTGAATTAATTTGCATGTTAGAATAAAGATTTTGAAGCAGCTGTCTTGCAAACAGAGAAATGGTTATAGTGGAAGAGAAAGCTGTTGTGTGTGTGAAATCGCGTTTTGGTTCAGTTGGAATTGGTGCAGCGCAAGGTTAAAAAGTTTTGTTTAACTTTGCCATATCTTGCCTATCAGAAGAGTTCTGTTCTACTGTGAAACCAAAGTCAAGTTTAATTTTTGTTATTGCCTGCACTTAGACTGCAATTTAAATTTTGACCTCCAACTTGGCTTAGCTGACCTGTTAAGAGGATGGCAGTGTTTCAAGCAACTTTAAGCTGACTTATCAGGTGAGATGTTCAGCTATCCAACAAGCTACAAGTAACGTTACAGCCTAAAACATCTAGTCAATACTAACCAATATCCGAGACAGCTTCCTTGCAGATCTGCAAATGTTGCTGTGCCATTTGCTCACTGCCACAGGACTCTATTGGAAGTGGAAACTTGAAAATAATGAAAATAAATTCCATGTGGCAACAGACTTGAATGAAAATAGCATGCACTGAGTCAATTTCCTTTCTCATTACTCAGTTCAGTGCATCAATACAATCAAATGAGAACAGCAATTTCCACTCAAACTGTATTTATTGGAGGAGCTTATCACACATTGTGGTAAGGCTGAAACAATTTAGATATAAAACACTTCAATCAAATAATAATTGCAGCAGAATGCTAAGATTATTTCAGTTTTCAACAAAAAATAAATTACATTGTTACAAATGGATGAAAATAAAGGCAGGTGCATAAGACTAAATGCTAAATGACTAAATCTGCACACTTTATTAATAGGGTTGAGTGACTCCAATTCGTTTATGACTTTCTAAAAGAGTAAAATCACTATCAGCACACTTTCCAAACCACTAGGAAGGCTCATGGTCAGGTTCAATTAACTTCCTTTAGAATCTATTAATTATTGTACACTAATTATTGAAATATTGACTGCTATATCAGAATACTCACTTGGGATAATTACTGAGTATGATAGTGCTCATGCAACATTAACATATGTAGAGAAATTATACAGTCACTGCCACCACTGTGGATTAATAATGGCAGCCGTGCTGATACTTATTCGAATCTCTCATGCTGTAGTGCCAGCTCTTCAAGTCAAGTATAAAATGATGCCAACAATTTTTGTAGTATAAGTAATAAAACACTGCTGAAACTATTGAAATAAAAGTATTTCAGTCAACTATAATGTTATGTAATTCTTTAAAAAAAGGAAGATAGCAAAAGTGTCTTTTAAGATTTATTTAGGAGCATAAACCTGATGGAAGCAAGGATTCTAGGATGTATTGCGAGGGTGTAGGAGAGAATATTGTGTGAGAAGAACAATAATCTGTGGCTAGGTTGTGGTAATGTGAGGGTGGATGGATGGATGTTGTGGAGGTTTGTTATGACCTTTAGGAATGAAGGAACATTTATGCATAACATGAATAGCAACCATAATAAAGGTGCATGTCATTTGAAGAAAATACATTTGTTTTCCTTTATTAATACTAAAAGTCATATCTTCCTGGTGGCAAACTTTAAATCACATGTGGTTGTTTCAGTAACTGGAATGAAAGTTGAACCAAAAGTATGCATCAAAAATGCTGAGAGTTTAATTCTTTTTCCTGGTAATCTACTTACATGGAACAAGTATCCTTAAAACCAATTTAATCTTTTAAAATTAAATAATCAGAACTCAGGGAACTGATTTTCTACACTTAGTCATAACAGCTCCTCAACAGTCAGCACTACTCAGTCTTGAATCTGACATTTAATTAGTTTTGTACCTCATTACAAGCTATTTAGCTAGTTCTTTCATTCCCTTTATCAATTCCACACGTATAACTCCATCGGGATGAAATCTGTAGCACTGTTGGTCACACGTTTATTTTAGTTAAAATGTTAAAGTCACTCAGGAGAAAAAGTACCAGATAGTAACTTATTTGAATATCACACCAACTCTGTACATAAATACGATACTAATTCTTCTGGTATTTTTGCTCCTGGCAATTAACTTTTTCCACTTTCAGGCTAGGAACCAGTCCAACATGATAACCGAAAGCCCATCACAGGCTGTAATGACAAACATCAGATTATCTTCCTGAACTACATTATTTACCAGGCTTCTTAAATATCTTTCATCCAATCAGTTGCACTTAGGTGGATCTTGGGTGCCCAACAGCTTCTAATAAGGAAGTGTCTGTCAGAAGAATGAACCTGACATCCATATAGAGAATATATGACATTGGTATTTGTAAAATTAGTCAACTCCCAGTTTATAGCTGAGGGTACCAAAAAATAGATTAGATTAGATTAGAGTACAGTGTGGAAACAGGCCCTTCGGCCCAACAAGTCCACACTGACCCACCGAAGCGCAACCCACCCATACCCCTAACCTAACACTACAGGCAATTTAGCATGGCCAATTCACCTGACCTGCACATCTTTGGACTGTGGGAGGAGACCGGAGCACCCGGAGGAAACCCACGGAGAACGTGCAAACTCCACACAGTCAGTCGCCTGAGGCAGGGATTGAACCCGGGTCTCTGGCGCTGTGAGGCAGCAGTGCTAACCACTGTGCCACCATGCCGCCCATAGAATTTACTCATTTTTTTTCTACATGTAGTATTTACAACCATTTTGATATATTTATGGTGTTGGCAACAACATTCTTTGATTCTTTATCCATGTTGATGCTTGATTATTCATTTATCAAATATATATTTATTTGGTAGAATAGAACTCGAGTATTGCTGGGAAAAGTGCACAGTTTGGCAGATAGCATTCAATCATCATCAACTGCTGCATTCTTCATGGCAACACCTCTACCAATCAGAGTTCACTTGCGAAATCAATCAGCATTCTTCTCTTGTACAGTATATATATATATTTATATACATATATATATATATATATTCTCCTGTAATTGATACACACAGAACTAATAACAAGAGTCAGATGCAAAGCTTCAACAAAATGTCTTTTACAGTGATATCAAATTTACCTTTGTGTTCATGGAAGAAATACTTATGGGAATCATCGTAGGGTGTATTTGTAGTGCAGCCATCAAGTTGCAGCTCATATACTAGCCAGAATCATATTCCCATTGCTTACCTCTTGCATAGCTGTAACTTTGTCCCATTTAGTATCAAACTCTGAATATATACAAGAGCACAGAGTTCCCGCCCGACAGAAATCTAGCACTTCTTTACGTTTATATTAAGTTGAGATAAGTTTAAGCCAAGAACTTGTGAAGCATGTTAAACAAGGTTTACTGTCTGCATGGAGAAAGTGAGGTCTGCAGATGCTGGAGATCAAAGTTGAAACTTTATTTCCTGAAGAAGGGCCTGTGCCCGAAACGTCGAATCTCCTGTTCCCTGGATGCTGCCTGACCTGCTGTGCTGTTCCAGCAATAAAGTTTCAACTTTACTGTCTGCATGTAAAAGTTGAGCTTTCCAGTCCAAATGTGTTGGCAAAAAAAGGGTCAACCTCTACAGGAGGGGCTTGAATCTATGCCAGTTCCTGGGAATGCCAGTTGATGTGACCTCCTTGAGGATTGCTGGCCGTGGTTCTGAAATCAGCCAGCTATTACTGTCAAGTTGACTGTTTCAATGAAAATAAATTGTGAATATGAGTCACTAGAAATGTATTCTCACTAATCCTACTCCATACTTAAACTACCACAGGCATATGAAAAATCAAGGATTCAGGGGGAAAATGTCAGGGATTGACATGCATGCATGATATGAAAAGCAAAGGACTTTTAGTAAAAGGTTAGTCGTCAACTTTTAGACTGGGTGGATTACTACATGAGAATGTATGGTATATGGCATGGTTTATCAAACCAAATGCCAGTGACCACTTTTCCAAGGAGTCTCACTCTGGTTCACATTGGATTCTGGGGAAGTTTTGTCTCTAGATTTGCACTGTTAATAGTACAATCGTTGGTACAATGCCAAAATTGTTTTGCACCATTGCTAAATTTGCTGTGCAATTGAACACTTAGTGGCTTGTAACTTTAGAAACAACTGGGGTTAAATTGGATTACACTAGTAATGTAAAATGGGCTTATGGTGAATCAGTCAGCCTTTTAAAGCTGTGCCTCATTTCCTTTCCCACTGACTTCAGTCCAATGTCAATTTGCTACAGTCTAAGTTGTTGTGATATCAGTAGACAGGATCTGTCCATAAGAAAAAAGGTTATTGCCTTCTATTTTCTTGAAACTCTTTAAAAAATGTTGAAGGCAATATATTCCTAAGTATTGCTTTTCAGTAAATTAGTGCCAGTAGAAATGAATTCCTGTTAATCTTAGCACAGTTAATTTAAAGAAAATGTGAGTCAGTGAATTTCAATGCAGACAATTTACCCTGTGAACTGATTTCCAGTTCATCACAGACTGAATGAAAATCTGCTCCACTTCTGACAGCTGTTAAGTTGCCTAAGTGGGATCATTTGAAGCTATCTCAGTTCAATACTACCCCCAGATTTGCCATTCTTGGCACTAAACCAGCAATCTTATTCTGATTAGAAGGACAGATGGTGTGGAAAATTGAAATGTCACACTGGTTCAATAGTGCATGTTTTTCCTGAGACTAGAGATTTTGTTACGCTGGTATTAGATCTAACATGTGCCAAACCTGGCTGGGGAGAACTTGGATAAAAAAAATGTGAACATTATTAGTTAAAGTGGTCTTCTTTTATCTGACTGAATACACTGACACAAAAACAGCTTAACACGTACACATTGTGCACTTCTCGGTGACATGCTGAAAACCTGAATTTGATCTCAAAACAAGTGTTATCTGATTGGAAGAGGTGATAAATGTAGGGAGTGTTATTTGGGTCATTAAATGCGGCAACTATATGGGTGCATTTCTGATTATTTCCTCGAGTCAGTAATTTCTGCCAAAGTTATTAATGTTTGTCAGTTAATTGAAACACCAACCAAACAAACCTCTGATTGCAATTACAATAGTACTATACATAGCAACTAAAACAACAACTCCTGTGCAGTGTCAAGGCAGAAATAATTTGATTCCATTTTATTAAGACCTGGTGTTATTGAAAATTTTAGCTTTTAAAACTTTATTCAATGATTGTAGGGTTGAAACAAGATGAGAAATTGTTTGTATTAATGAGATATAAACACTAAAAGAGAGAAATATGAAATGAGTTCTAGTAATTTCTCAACACATCCTATTACATTACCATGGGTATGTGAGATATGTTATACAAGAAAACTGAAAATGAATCAATGTTTTTTCAACAACTGCATCAGCTTCATTCCTCAACTAATCCCATTACTGTAAACAATATAGCTCCATGACTTAGTTGCAACGTTATGTTCCATCAGCTAGTTCTTATTTATGTTTATTACTTTGCATTTTCTTCTGTCACAGATCTATTAGTTATTATTGTTTTTGATTAGTTCAATCCTAAAAGTCTTCCACACATTTCCATCTTGTTATGCATCCTTGTCAATTACTCCTGCTGTCTTGTTGAGTTGACTCATTCTGTGGGTTGGTTCTTGAATCCCAATCATTAGTTAATGATTCCTGTGGTTTGATTTTTAAGAGTCTACTTGTTCCGCTGATTACAGATACAGATCTTTATTTTTGTCCTTAACCTTGCCCATCACTTTAATTCTGTGTATTGCTATGTCAATTAGTTCTGTCCAGTTTGTTTTAGTTCTTTCAATGCCATATTAATTCTATCATTAAGGCTATAATTTAGTTTGCTATTCTTGAGTTTGTTTCAGAGGAACGATACATTGTTGCTGTGAGTTTGTGGTTCTTCAATTTGGTCTTGTTTACTGTTTGAAAACATGATAGAAAGGGGACGTTGCTTGACCTAGCACTTGGGAATAAGGTGGCTTAAATACAACATTTTTCAGTTTGAGGGGGAGGCAATTACCTACTGGACTATTAATCCAGAGAAAGTGAGGAATGCAGATGCTGGAGATCAGAGTCGAAATGAGTAGTACTGGAAAAGCATGGAGAGGAGAGATGGAAAGGAAGATGGACAGGTAGGACAGGTCAAGAGGGCAGTTCCGAATTGGAAGTTTGGATCTGGGATGAGGTGGGATCCAGCTGCTGTGCTTTTTCAGTGCCACACTTTTCGACTATTAATTTAGAGACCCAGATAATGTTCTGGGGATCTGAGTTCAAATCCTATCATGACAAAGGGTGGAATTTGAATTCAATACAAAAATATCTGGAATTAAATTGAATGATGACTGTAAATCCATTGCTGTTTGTTGGAAAAAAACATCTTGTTCACTCATGTCCTTTAGGGACGGAAACTGCCATCTGGTCTGGCCTACATGTGACTCCAGACCCACAGTTATGTGGTTGATTCATAACTGCCCTCTGAGCAATAAATACTGCCTAGCCAGCGATACCCTCATCCCATGAATGAATTAAAAAAGGGCAACATATATTGGAGAATGATCATTGTATTAAAAGTTTAGGATAATGGGAAAAAATGGCAATGAATAATTAAGCGTAATGATAATTAACTGGACGATGGGTGACTTCAATGGGGCAAGAGTTAAGCTGGATAGATTAGAACCAAAGGTTGGTGGGAGAAACAGTAACTAAGCATTGGGCTAACTTCAAAGAGGAGATGGATCAGGCACATTCCGGATATATTCTCTCAAAAAGGAAAGCAAGGGCAAACAAAACTTGAGAGATCCAGCATGTGTTTGTAAAAGGAAAGCCCTGTCTAAGTACTGGAGTTTTTTTGAAGAGGTAACAAAGGTTTCTTGAGGCAAATGGTCTAAATTTGGCATCGATGATCTCTGATACAGGGCTACATTTTAGAGTTGTGAAGAAAGTTTTATTGTTCATGAAATCAAAAGGAGAGTAGCGACTCAGGTACAAAATGTACTGACGGACAGAAAACAGAATAATGGTTTTTAAAAAATCATTCATAGGATGAGAATGTTGCTGGCTAGGCTAGCATTTTTGCCCATATCAGAGGGCAGTTAAGAGTCAACTACATTGTTATGAGTCACATGTAAGCCAGACAGGTAAGGATGACAGTTTCCTTCCTTAAAGGACATTAATGAACCAGATGGGATTTTTTTCTGACAATTGATTTTAGTTTTATGGTCATCATTAGACTCTTAATTACAGATTGAATCCCAGGTCCCCATAACCATTACCCAAGTCTGTGGATTAACAGCCTGATGATAATGCCACCAAGCTAACATCTTCCTCTGATTAATGAACATTGGGCTGAAGGAAGGCTTTAGTCTATCATGGTTTTTAAAAAACCCATCTTGTTCACTAATACTCTTTAAGGAGCGAAAACTGTCTTCCTACCTGGTCTGAACTACATACAACTCCATACCCATTGTGTTCTCCTCTTAATGTGTGGAGCCCAGAGCTGTGTATAATATTTCTGGTGAGGTTTAATTGGGGCCTTGATAAGTTGACCATAATCTTCCTGCTCTAAAGTCTATGTCCCTCCTAAAGAAACCTGGAATACCATATGCTTTATCAATTGCTCTCTCTTTATTAACTGTCCTTTCATCTTTAATGATTTATACACAAAGACATCCCAGGCATTTTTGCTCCTGCACTTCGTTTAGAACAGTAATAGTATTTTATTTTGTCTCTCCATTTCATTGGAGAGTGCAGAAGGAGTTTGAGTGATTCCATGAATAAGAAACCTCAGTTTTGAAAATTGATTGGAGGAGCTGGGACAGTTTTTTCTTGGAAAGCTGAAGGTTAAAAGGAGATCTGAAGTAAATTTTCAAAACTTAGGAAAGTCTGGATACAGTGTAGGATAAACTGTTCCTTCCCAAAGGGGGATCAAGAACTAGAGATCAGAGATTTGAACCCAGCGTTGGTAAGGAGGACTTTACAGGGTTGACAGAGTTGAGTTTGCTGTTGTTGTTTCTGAAATCTAGGTCAATTCCAGGAGCTCCATCCAATTTTTTTGTTCCTGCTTTGTGGCTTTTTAGTGGTTGATATAACTGAATGTCATGCTAGACCACTTCAGAGGAAAGTTAAGAATGAAAATCATTGCTCTGATCACATATGGACCAGACCAGGTAGAGAAGGCAGATTTCCTTATCTAAAGGACATCTTTGAAACAGATGGGCTTCTTTTTAAACAAAAATCGACAATCATTAGTTGGTCATCATGAGAGTCTAAATTCCAGTCTCTTTAAAATTTGCATTCAATTTTCACCATCTGACGGCAGACTTGAACATGGGTCCCCTGAGTATTATCTGGGTTTCTGATTACTAGCCCAGTGACATCACTGCCTCTGCAAATCTCTCATTTGTGGATATGCTGCTAGCATGGGTGAAAACCATGAAGGATTTTCTCATGGGCAGCAAGGACAGGGGACCTTATTAGGGTCTGATGTAGACTGTCAATAGGGAGGTGACCGAAGGAGTTAACAAACGAAGAAACCACAAATTGGAACAACAATAGAATGTATTTAAATCTAAGAATCACTTCGACCTTTTTCCCCAGAAGTAGAACCTAAACCTTAAAAGAACAAGTGAGAGAGCTGATATATAATGTAACCATGTTCCAGACTTGAAAGCAGCACTTCACTTCTGTGTGACTATGGTTTAATGCCACAGACATCACATGAGCCCAGGTGCACATTTGAGTGTTACAACGATTATTAATTTGGAGCTTATGAGGAGGTTTCAACTATTTAGCTGTGGGAGAGACAAAGAGTTCAGTACCTCCAAACTGATCTGTTCCCCCCTCTACCTCCTCAAACCCATCTCTCCCTTTTTTAGTGACTAATTTATCTGGAAGAAACTATATGCTATTCTGTGGGAAGAGAATCCTCTTTATAGTAGCAAGAACTCATTTTAAGCTGTACTAAAGGAAATGGAAATCTGTAGGCAGTTTGGAAGGCAGTTTTTTCTTCGATTGTTCAAAAGGTATTGATCCATTCAAGACCAGTGATTGTTCCTTTTGCAAAGTTTTCCATGGAATGATAATAGTTCACAAATAGCAATAAAAGCTGAAAAATTGAGGCACATTGGACACAAATCTTAGGATAATTTGGGAACTCCTGCAGTTGTTCATGGGGATGGGGGGAGGAGAGTGGGAGTAGTGTGGGAGAAGTAGGTGGAGGATCGCCCCACACCCAAATGGTTGGAAATAGCTGCACAGAAAAATCAGGGTGAAACTGCAGCTGAATCAGGTTCTGTCACATTTTTGTCAGGGAACAAATCGACTTTTCCTTTGATAATAACATCAAGTCAATTACTTAAATGATATATAAGCTCAGAAAGAAGGGAGGAGGCCTTAGTGTTTCAAAAATGCATTATATTTTGCTTAAAACAATCTTCCTCAACCTGCCTTGAAGTACTTTGCTATACAACTATTAACATGTACTTTGTCAAAACATTCTTCGCTTTTTCTTCACCTCTATCTCTGGTTTCCTTACAACCTCAAGTATAGAAAGATGGCCCCAGTGTGGCTAGTAACTTATTATAACCACAGTCATAGCATGTGGAATTTTCCCCTGATGTAGATAAAGTTATAAACTGTTAAGGATTCTCCTGAAAATACCAGGTTTTGTGTTAATTCTTGCATGGCTGACCTCAGTGCACTTTTTTCTGGTTGCACGAGGGCTATCTTCCTTCCTTACAGGTCAGGAAATATCTCTCTCAGATCCCCAAGTTGATGAGTTTGATGAAATATTTATGTGACACATCACACTTTTTCAAGCAATTTGTTTCCCTTTGTTATGTGTCAAAACTGCTTCCTGGATATGCTGATTATTGACTGATTTTAAAAATGCTGTGGCTATGAAATTTGCCTAATAAATATGCAACATGCCGTCAACCAAACAATATGAGAGAGAGAGCCCGTACAGATTTTTTGAAAAAATATTTTATTTGTGCTAAGGAATGGTAAGTTGGAAATTCTGTTTGATAACTCTGCTTGAAGGTTAGACGAAGGTTAAAAAGAATAAAAAGGAGTAGGCTGAAAAATAATCAATTTATGTGAAGTGTGCGGAAATGGATGATAAAGAGTGGTGAGTGATTAATGAACAGCTTGCTCATGGTTATTCTGATTAATTTTAAATGTTTAGTATACATACTGAGTAACTATTACATGAAATTACTTGCTTTTATAAAAGCCATTGACATCTTTCTTTAACGTGCTTGCAAACGATCAAAGAAATTCATGTTTATATAATAAAGCATGTTACAGGGATGCTGGAAATCTGAAACAAAAACAGAAAATACTGTTAATACTCAATAGGCCTTGCAGTAAATGTGGGAGATAAACCAAATTAATGTTATATCTCAAACATGATTAATGCTTTTATTTGTTTTGCACCAGTGAAAGTCATACAGCTAGTGTTTTACATTGAGTTTGTGGATTCCACTCGATCCACAGTTAACATCAAGTGGATTCATGTTTTTCTAGACTTCAAGGCTTCTTTTAAAGAGATTCATGTGTATTAATTCTGAAGAGTCTATAAATAATTATTTTAAGAGATTTTCCAGTGCGACAAAATAGATTTGGAGTTGCCTTGTAATGATAATCTGAGCTTGCATTTTGTATCCACTTTATTGGGACAAAAATATGGTAGGACAAATGTTTTGCATGGTTGTTCTGGACTCTATGCATGTGGAGATTTATTTCAATGTGCTATTGCTATGGTTTGAGATATTGATCAGACAACAGAAGAATGTGAATCCAGTGTAAATCAGTTCTGATCGGCTAAAGTGAGGTCGAACTTTAAAATTCATTTCTCTCATTAGACGGATTGCCTGTGGAGGTATGAACAGCACTGGCCATTTGACCTGAGTGTGCAGGTGAAGCCTTGTGACCAATGTTTATGGATCTTGAGATTTTATAGTTCAATCTTTGGCTGCCTTTGCTGTGCCAAATCTTGGCATAGACTAAATTCTACCCCATTTCAGGCATTACTGTGTCGAAAAACAAAATCTCTGGACAAATTTCAACAAATACCTGACTTTTTGTTTTAAATCCCAGTAGGATTGATTTTATTTGCAACTAAGAAAATAGTCAAAATTTGACAGGTTGGTAGTTATAATTGCTAAAGTTCTACACTGGAACTGTCAGAAACCAGGTATTCAAACTTGAGTCTGCTCAAGTATGGTGAAGGCTCTCTTTTCATATGCACGTTGGGTATCACTGGTGTCAGTGAAATCTGCCATCTTAACTTAACCCCTGCGACATAAATGCCAGGAAGTTTTCCTGGCCAAACTGTTTGCTTGTGAAATCAGGAGGAGTATGTGACACTCCAGGTCTGTAAAATGAAAGCTTAAGTCTCCCTACTGTGGACCTGCACAGCTACCCATTCACAAAGTCCCTGTAGGACAGACCCAAGACTCCAAATGTTGGCTGGTATTCTTCAAGTCACACAATTTCCTACTGATTCCTGCCCAGATCAAGTGCAAAGTCATAGAATCAATGAGTCATAAAGATGTACGGCATGGAAATAGACCCTCTGGTCCAACTTGTCCATGCCAACCAGATATCTTAAACTAATCTAGTCCCATTTGCCAGCACTTGGCCCAAATCCCTTTAAACCCTTCCTATTTATTTACCCATCAATATGCCTTTTAACTGTTGTAATTTTACCAGCCTCCACCTCTTCCTCTGGCAGCTTATTCCACACATGCACCACTCTCTACGTGAAAAAGTTGCCCCCAGGTCCCTTTTGAATTTTTCCCCTTTCACCCTAAACCTATAACCTCTAGTTCTGGACTCCCCCACACCAGGGAAAAGACTTTGTCTATTTACCCTATCCATGCCCCTCATTTTATAAACCTCTGTAAGGTCACCTCTCAGCCTCCGACGCTCCAGGGAAGACAGCCCCAGCCTACTTAGCCTCTTCCTATAGCTCAAATCCTCAACTCTGGCAACATCCTTGTAAAATGTTTTGGAACCCTTTCAAGTTTAACAACATCCTTCTGATAGGAGGGAGACCAGAATTGCACACACTATTACAAAGGTGGCCTAACCAATGTCCTGTACAGCTGCAACATGACCTCCCAACTCCGATACTCGATGCTCTGATCAATAAAAGAAAGCATACCAAACACCTTCACTATCCTATCTACCTGCGATTCCACTTTCAAGGAACTTGAACCTGCACTCCAAGATTTTTTGTTTAGCAACATTCCCCAGGGCCTTATCATTAAATGTCAAGTCAATCATGAGGATTGATGTGAGGTCCAAATTTCTTTTTCAGTAAAGTAGATGAGCTCATAACTCAAGGTTACTCATTCTGAAAACTGGTCAAATTGAAATCAACCAAATATTGTGGTTGCAAAATTTGGCTTCACAGTACCTATTATTCTATGTGTCACAGCTGCAGCTTTCAAAATCGTACCTGCAGTATGTACATGAAAGTTTCAAGGCCTCCTGCTCCAGATAATGTCTTGGTTGGGCATTTGGTGGAGACACAGGAGCTGTGAGCTTAAAATAAGCTGAGTAAGAAAATCATGACATTAAGCAGCATGTATTGTTAGTTTCCTGTCAGTGCTACCATTTTGGAACTCAGTACTCCAGTCAATGCTATTTCTTAAATGTGGGTACCTGAAAATGTGTTCAGTAACAGAAAGAATATTCCATCTGTGCTACTTAAAGAGATCAGAAACTATTTTCAGCTTAATTGCTGATTCATTTTGATGAAACTGTTAGAAATGTCTGATGGTTTGATGTGGATTTGAGGACGCTGCACAAAGAAATCACTTTCCTCAAGATATAGGTTCATCCTTGGATGCCAAAATAGCAGGGTGGAAAGAAAATTGGTAGGTAGAAGACCTGGGCAGCACGGTAGGACAGTGGTTAGCACTGCTGCCTCACAGCGCCAGAGACCCGGGTTCAATTTCCGCCTCAGGCGACTGACTGTGTGGAGTTTGCACGTTCTCCCCGTGTCTGTGTGGGTTTCCTCCGGCTGCTCCGGTTTCCTCCCACAGTCCAAAGATGTGCAGGTAAGGTGAATTGGCCATGCTAAATTGCCCGTAGTGTTAGGTAAGGGGTAAATGTAGGGGTATGGGTGGGTTGCGCTTTGGCGGGTCGGTGTGGACTTGTTGGGCCGAAGGGCCTGTTTCCACACTGTAATGTAATCTAATCTAAAGACGATATAGGAAAATGTGAAGTTATGCACTTTGGAAGGAAGAATATTAGAACTGAATATTGTTTAAATGAAGAACAACTGCAAAAGCTGCAGTAGGGAGGGATTTAGCATTTCTTATTTATGAATCACAGAAGCTAGCATCCTAACATCAGCAGGTAAATGGAATGTCGGCCTTTATTTCAAAGGGAATAGAATATAAAAATAGGGAAGTCTTGCTAAAACTGTACAAGACACTAATTAGACCACACAGGATACGGTGGCAGGTTTGTTCCATAATCTAAGGAAAACTATACTGCTTTCGAAGCAGTCCAGAGAAGATTCACTGGGTTAATCATAGATTTGGAAACCTTTTCTTATGAGAGGTTGAGTAGGTTGTCCTGTACCTCACTGGAGTTTCAAAGCATGAAAGACAAGCTTATTGAAACATATAAAATTGTTAGAGATCTTGTACATGTGGACAGGTTGTTTCCCCATGTGGGAGAATCTCGGGCCAGAGGACCCATAATTTCAGAGTGAAGGGTGACCTATTTAAGGTAGAGATGATGGGAATTATTTTTTTTTGAGGGAAGTAAATGCCAGCATTTGTTTATTGCAGAGGGCTATAGAGGTTATGTATATATTAAGGCTGAAATAGCAGACTTCTAATCAGTAAGGGATGTAAGGGCTTGAGGAAAAGATGGTATCTTATTGAATAGCGGAGCAGACTCATTGAGGTGAATGGCCTACTTCTATTCTTATGTCTTACAATATGATGGTATTACTTCATTCTTTGACTCTTCACCTGACACTATACTACTGTGGTTCCAGCATTCATCCTTGAGATACTCCACTAGTCACAACTTGCCAACTGGAATAGGCCCCCTTTTATCCTTCATCTAATGGCATCTCCGAATCATTGTCAACTCTTGTAAACCCATCTGATACACTCATGCTCTTTGGGGAAGGAAATCTGCTGTCCTTACCTGGCCTGGTCTTCATGAGACTTTGATTCACAGCTAAGTTGTTAAGTTTTAAATGTCCTCTGAAATGGCCTAGCAACCCATTCAGTTGACAAAACAGCTACAAGGTCCCCAGACAGGATTCTCATTGTCAGCCTAGGCACTTTAAATAGAAAGCCAAGCCTGTTGACCCTACAATGTCTTTCCTACTAAAAGCTGGGATCTTCTGCCAAAACTGAGAGATGTCATATTAACCAGTCAAGCAACAATCTGATGTAATCAAACTCATGACGTCATACCTAACAGACAGCACCATCATTATTCCTGCATATGTACTGCCAAAACAACAAGACCAATCCACCAGTGGTAGTGGTACAGTGGTATATAATTGTCACCCATTCATCCTGAGGCTCAATCTTAACTTAAAAAAAAACCTAAAAATCACACAACACCAGGTTATAGTCCAACAGGTTTAATTGGAAGCACACTAGCTTTCGGAGCGTCGCTCCGAAAGCTAGTGTGCTTCCAATTAAACCTGTTGGACTATAACCTGGTGTTGTGTGATTTTAAACTTTGTACACCCCAGTCCAACACCGGCATCTCCGAATCATAAAGAAACAAGCAATTTACTTGTTGTAATTGTGTTTGTCCATGTCTGTTTTGGTAGTGGTAACCACTGCAGAGTCTTTGTGGAAATTAATTTCTGTCTTCTCATTTGAGAATAGCCTGATTGTGGTTGTGGTTATGATCATTGTGTTAAAGGGATAGATCGCGAATAGATTAAGTAACTTAAAAATGGGCATTATGAGGTGCTGAGGACATCAGCGGTAACAGAATTGTAATCAGTTATAATGTATATCCTCACTCATGTATATAATGTATATAATGCATGCCTCACTCTAACATGACCATCAAGCCAGGGGATCATCCATGGTTCAATGAAGAGTGCAGGAGGACATTCACAGGACAGCACTTGGAATATCTAAAAATGAAGCATCAAATTACAAAAACTACAAGATGGGATTACTCTTACACCAAACAGCATCAATAGCATCCGATAGATGGAGCTAAGCAATTTCACAACCACCAGATCAGATTTATTTTCTGCAGTCCTGCAAAATCCAGTTGTGAATGATGGTGGATAATCATACACCAAAAGGAGGAGCAAGTTCTATAAATATCTCCATCCTTAACAATGAGGGAGCCCAGCACTTCTGTGCAAAAGCTAAGGTTGAATCATGTTCAACCAAAAGAGCTGAGTTAACCATCCATCATGGCCACCTCTCAACATCCTCAATATCACAGGTGACAGTCTTTAATCAATTTGATTTTAGGCAAAATTAAGCAGAGAAATGGCTGTAGACAAATGGATATTGCACAGGCTACATGCCTAGAAAATATTTCTCCAATAATACTGAAAACTTTTATTCCAGAATTACCTGCAATCCTAGCCAAGCTGTTCCATGCAGCTTCATCACTGGCATCTACCCAGCAATATGGAAAATTGTCCAGGAATGTCTTGTACATACACAAAAAAGGACAATCTAACACAGCCAATTATTGCTCCAACATTCTACTCGAGATCATCAACAAAATAAAGGAAAAGACCATCAACAGTACTCTCAAATGGCACTTGTACAGCAATAACCTATTCACTAACACTCAGTCTGGGTTCCACCAGGATCACTCAACTCCTGATCTCAGGATAGACTTGATTCAAATATGATGAAAGAATGACAGAAGTGGTGTGAATGATTGCCTTTGACATCAAAATAACCTTTGTCTGAGCATGGCATTATGGAGTCTTTGACAGTAATGGAAATTAGGGGAGATCCTTCCACTGATTTTTAGTCATAACTAGCACAATCGAAAGTGTAGTTATTGTGGTCAAATAGCTTAGTCCCAGCACAACATTGGAATATTCCTGGGCCAAGCCATCTTCAGCTATTGCATCTTTGGTGAGGGTCAGAAGTGGGGATGTTTGCCCATGATTGCACATTATTCAACATCATCTGTGGCTCCTCGTTTACTGACACAGTCCATAACCATGTACAAGACCTCGTCTTGAGCTGATAAATGTGAAGTAATACTGTACCACACAAGTGCCAAGCAAAGACCTTTTACAACAAAGAATCTATGATTTTTCCTTGACATTCTATGGTACTACCATTGTTGAATCACCCATTATCAAACATCCTGGAGTTAGTAGCATTGACTATTAACTGAACTGGACCAGTGATATAAATATTATGACCATAACAGCAGATCAGAAGCTAAAAAAATGAATGCATAACTCTCAATTTATGTCCCAAAGCCTACCCACCATCTATAAGGCACAAGTCAAGTGTATGACAGAATACTCTCCATTTCTGTGAATGAGCACTGCTCCAAAACAGTCAAGAAACTTGACACCATTCAGGAAAAAGTAGCTTGTTTGATTGGTACCCTGTCCACTACTTCACCACTTATGTACAGTGACAGCAGTATGGACCATCTATAAGATACACATTGCAGAAACTCACCAAAGCTGCAGTGACAGAACCTTCTAAACCAGTGACCTCCACAATCTAGAAGGACTAGGGCAAGAGTCTCGGGGGAATAGCAATGCTTGAAAGCTCCCCTCTGAATCACACATGATCTTAACTTGGAAAAGATCACCTTTTGTTCAGTGCTACTAAGGCAACATCCTGGAACCCCCTTGCTAATAGCATTGGGGAATACTTCCCCCTCCCACCATGGACTGCATTTGTTCAAAAGGTGGCCCACCAACACTTTGTCAGGGGCCTTCCAAGCAATATTCTCACCCCATGAGAGAATAAATTTAAAAACAAACTTGCCTGTTTATCCTGGAAGTCATTGATCCCTGGAGCCATCAAGTATCTTTCTTCTTCCACATCCAAAGTTGTCTCATGCTGTTGGAATTCCCAGTTCCTGTTCTGCTGACCAGTAGGGCTTGTCACACTGTCAAGCTGTACCACTGACTTGGTATTCAAGGAAGGCTGGCTGCAGTTAAAGACGGTGCAGTAATGGAGGGCTTTGTACAACGTTCTGGAGCTAGCAGGCTTTTTACAGCTGGCTGCAGCATATCCATTGGTATCAGCTGACATCTCGGTCACTATCATAACAGCCAAGTCCAATCACAATGTTCAATTCTACTCTCCCTCCCCACACTTGCAATGCTAGCTCAAGATTAGGGATGAAGTCAGCAGCACCAGTGTCAACTGCTTTCAGCACTGGTTGCTGCAGTTCACCTCTGCTCATTAAAGTGTGGCACATTTGTGGGCTAATTGCTGTTGTTTTTTTGAAAGACCTCCATTGGGCTAATTCTCTACCTACCCAGTTGAGTTTGAAACTTCCCTTTACTAGACTGTGTACAGCTAGTGGAAAGCTAATGCAGTGTAGTTGTAATTGGGTCTGAGTGACATGCAATTCTGAAATCTGAACTCATGAGCTTGTGACAGCCTGTTAGGAACCTGCACATTTGAAATATTTTTGAAATAAGTTTATGAATGCATAGAAAAACATGAATTGTCACCTTCATATTTAATTAATCTGAGCCTGCTTCCAGTGCTTAAGTGTACTGTAGTGATTCTTGGGAGGCAAAGTTAATTCTTGATTTTGCTGTGCTTGTACTTTTGTTGTAACTATGAATAACTCTTTGAGTTTAATTTCAGCCTTAAGGAAAACTGCAAGGCACTGTATCACGGCTTAGTTATGTTAATTGGATTGATTTAGCTTTTGATTTGTATAATTCATTTTTGCACCAACAGTGTTCCCACAGGAGATTCAGCTTTTTATAAGCCTTAGCAACGGTTGTTTAAAATGCTTGGAAACCATCTTACATGCTACTGTTGTACATTGAGCAAAGACAGGCAAACTTAATTGGGAATCTGTCAAACCCTTTCTGCTTAATACTGGGCTTGGATGAGCTTGGGCAGTCCTGTGTGGGAGATAACAAAGTTTATCTGACAGGTATAAAATCAGACCTCTGAGGTATTACTAGGAAATACCTCCCCATCCCCTTCAATAAAGGAGACTTTGGTTTTACTATTCAAATAGTCATTCAAAAAGAGTTCTTCATAGCACATCAGGCATGAATGTGCAATAATTAATATGCAAATGTTTTACCATCACATTTTCACACACAATCTGCCGACTTTAAAGCATTAATAATTCAATAGACTCAATGTACTTTGTCATGTTGGAAATTGACTATGATTTGAAACCTGACACAAATAATTAGCATAATTTTCCACAAGATATTTAGTGAATATTTAAATGAAATATTAGCAACAAGGATGAAAGTTAACATAGGATTAGACCATCCAGCGCTTCGAGTTTGTTTCATTGTTCGTTGAGATAAAGTCTGATCTCTGTTACAAACCTTTGATTCACATGCCCTGATATTCTTGCTTAAGCTGTAGATCCCAGTCTTGAAATATTTCACAAAATCCAGCAGCCAATTGTGTTTTGAGGAAGAACAGTCCATATTTCCACCAGCCCTTGTGCAAAGATGGTTTTTGATTTCATTCCTTAATACTACTAAATGCTTATCAAATGAGCATTGGTTAATGAAATTGACTAGGGTGAAATGCAAATGACACTAACAATACAAGTTTAATCACTGGACTGGCTGTGTTCTTCATGGAATCCTGCCTCCCTGTTTTGTCTTATGTTAGATTGGAGTCTCTCCAGTTAAATGTAACCAATTGTCTTTCTCCAATACAAAGATACAGCTTTGCCTAAGTACTTCCACTATTAAATAATTCTGTAATTTCACAAACATCAATTAGATCACCTTACAACTTACGAAACTCAAGGAAATACAATTTATGTTAATGCAATTACCTAGCCCCAACAGTATCAGTAATATTTTAGTAAATTTGCCCTGCATCCTTAGCCAAGATCACATCAACCATTCCTGAATGTGTGACCAAAAATAAGTGTTCTACTTGAGATGTTATTCCAATTGTTCCAGATAAAGTATCAACATTAAAATTTTATATCATTTGATCCCTACTAATTCTTTCACACCATTAGTCAAACTGAACTGTAAGGTTTAACTGCTGTGATATATTTGCTCTGAGAACAAGGATTGTGAAACATGAGTTAATGTTATTTGTTTGTTACAATGGTTTCAATATATATATAATTTTAAACTGGCCCAATATTATTGACAACATATGTTTGAACAGTTCAACTTTGCTGTTGCTCAGTAACCTTTCAAAGTAAGAATGCCCAGATTTTGTGGCTAGAATAATTGCAAAGTTAACTGTGCTAAATTGTTAATAATAAAGGAATTCCATAATAATCTATGACATCCACGCACTGTTATACATGAAAATCAGAAGTTGCAGTCCTAGTCATCCTGGTATTCCACAAGCTTCTTTACATAATTACTTTGGCTAATATTTCTGCTCCTTCTCACCCATAAATAGTGCTATAAGGGGACTCACTACACCCTGGGGCTTTTCTGGCCTTCCTTGAGATGCTAGGTTAAGTGTGATGTTTGTAGGTTCACTATAGTACCATTGATATTCCAATTGGTCAACCTGTCTTCTGAGTGGATTGCTTGCCCTTGTCTTTCCCCATTAAATCAGGAAGTGAGTGATTTTAGAATTTAAACATCCAGATGATCATAACCCACCTTTCAGGTTAAAACTAACCTCTGCATTCCTTTATCAGAAGTGTGACAGAATAGTCTCCAGTTGACTGGATGAGTGCAGCTTTAAGAACACTCAAGATGTGTGATACCATCCAGGACAAAACAGCTTGTTTTATTGACAACCCATCTGCCACTTTAAAAATTCACTCCCCCGTCATCAACCCATAGTGGCACTAGAGTGCACCAACTCCCCAATATAAACTGCAACAACTCTCACAGGCTACTTTGATAGCACTTTCCTAGTCACAGCCTCACCACCTCTAAGAACATGGGGAGCAAACCTTTAACCCAACATCACTGTATCATGGCATGACCAAATGGTCTAAATTCTCAGTTTCCATCTTACTGAGCTCTGATCTCTTGTAGAATGATATGTTTGGCAAGCATGCTATATTACATTCAGAATTATTTAGCTTCAGCACAGGCATGCCTGTGATTGTAGTATACATTTTGTAAATATCAGGATGTGTAAACACGTTCATTGAATTCTTCAGTACAACATGAACTGCATCTTTTCCTTATGTTCCAGGAGCTATGTGTGATGTTTGCAGATCACTTGCTATCACGCGTTTCTATCTTGTCAGTAGTTGCAAGGGAACACCACAACTTTCAAATTCCTCTTCAAACCACATACCATCCTGACTTGAAAATATATTACTATTCCTTCTCTGTTACTAAGTCAAAATCTGAGGATTCCATTCCAACAGCACAATGAGTGTATCTGCACCAAAGGACTACAGAAGTTCAAGAAGGCAGCTCACCACCACCTTCTCACGGGCAACTAGGAATTAATGCTCCCTCAGCCAGCAAAGACCACATTCTCTGAATACAATACTTTTTAAAAAAAAATGTTGTCTATCCAACTTAACTCAACTTCAATAACAATCATTTGGATGATACAATTGTTCTTGATGCTTCTGAGTTCAAGAAGATGATATTGATGATTTTCATTCAAATCCAGCATTGTCCTCTGACTGTGATCCCAATTCAATTTTCCAGTTGGTAATGTTACAGCCATGGTAAAAACAATAACTGCAGATGCTGGAAACCAGATTCTGGATCAGTGGTGCTGGAAGAGCACAGCAATTCAGGCAGCATCCAACGAGCAGTGAAATCGACGTTTCGGGCAAAAGCCCTTCATCAGGAATAAAGGCTGTTGAAGTCCACATTGATGCCCTGGGGTTGAAGTGTTCCGAGGCGGAAGATGAGGCGTTCTTCCTCCAGGCGTCTGGTGGTGAGGGAGCGACGGTGAAGGAGGCCCGGGACCTCCATGTCCTCAGCAGAGTGGGAGGGGGAGTTGAAATGTTGGGCCACGGGGCGGTTTGGTTGTTCAATTAGTGTGTAGCATGCCCAAAATTGCTGAATTTTTGAGTTTGAAAGGACACTTGTTCTTGTAATTAGCCTTTGCAAATGCAGTCCAATTAGTATGATTTGTCTTTTTTTTTGTTTAATATACCCTTTATATTTCATGCTGAATAAATATCAAATTATGAACAAAATCATGGAACTTACATTTTGCTAACTCATTTTCTATTTCTAATAGTTAATTTGCTCCCAAGAGCCATAGCATGTTTTCTCACGGCTCTAGAGTAACAGTGGATTATCTCATTTAATATGGCAACCAGATTGTGCTGAGATACATTCGGCATTGACTTATACTTCACCTCACTGTCAATCAAAGCAAATGACAATCTATTCTTCTGACTTGCAATTCCAAAGGGATCTCCAGTTTGGAGCAATAAATTAATAACATCATTTAACCCTTGCTTAGAAGAGTTGCAAGTAACTTTGGATGATGAAAAGCCTTTATATTTCAAAAACAAATGAGTGTATTAACTTTGAATTGATGAGGAAATGTATGTCCACGAGGTTATATCAGAACAGTTTAAGACAGCTGTACTTCTACTCCACACCATTTAGCAACACAATTAAATCAAAGTGCACATTATAAATTATTCTAACTGAGGAAAAAGAGCTCTTTCATAATGTTCAAGACAAGTTCACAGCCTAAGTTTAGCTGTTTGCCATGATCTGATGTAAAGGTTAAAATGTGTGAAGAGAAATGGTTATCTGGACAAATCAATGCCATGCTGTGACACTGGGATTTCAGTATGCTGGTAGCCATAATTATTTCTTCCCTTGTTCTTTCCAGTGGCTTCAAGGAATGTCAAACATGATGTTCTATTAAATAGTGCTGATGAAATATCTTTTCTATCTCAAAATGTATGTTTTATTTGCTGCAAACAACCATTGCACTAGAAGTAATGGTTTGAGTTAAATTAAATTTCTTTGAATTAAGTTAATTTTGGCAACATTAGTACAAAAGAAGTCACCCCACATACCTCTCTGAGTAAGACAAGATTTTCCTGCTAAACATAAAATGGGCATTAGTGGATTGGTCAGCTATTTTACATCCCTTTGACTTTAGTGTACATCAAGCACTTCAGAAATTAAATTAAGATATTGCGTAAAACAGCCGACCAATCAGCTATCAGTCAAAATGGAAATTCACCCAAGCAGTTCCAGCTTGATGGTTGAGAATGGTAAAAATTAGGCGTAAGGTACTTCATAACTGAGTACAAGAAAAAACTGTGGACAAATTCACTTGCATTGAAATCATTTGTCTCTGAGAATAACTGATTAGCAGAAGTGTGGACTTGATAGGCTTCCCACCGAAGGAATGGTGAGCAATGTGGCCAAATGTAAAATAATGTGACAAAATGTTAGTTTAAAATGTGCCAAAAGTGAAATAACTCCACAGATGCTGATATCCATCATCAAGTCACCCTTTATTTGCACATGAACCGTCCTTTACTTTCGCATTGGTAACTGACTCTGAACGAAGCAGAGTGTCAGCATCTCTGACACTCCCCTTTTTATATGTCAGCCTGATTGGACCAGACTAACAGCTCCATATTCTATGACATCCAGCTGCCTGACCTCAAGAACAATCACTCCAAAAAGTTTGAAAATAGTAGCTAATTTACATGTCAAGTAGCTAATTTGATTGTCATTAATTTGTTTATTTTCTTGAATATCTTGATAATGTTGTAAGGCCAAACTATTCCTCCTTGACCAGTCTGTAACCTTCCATATAGCTGAACACACCTCCTTCTCCCATAGCACTTTTTTCCTTTTTTTGTATAAAACTGTTTCAGACTGAAGTCAACTGATTTCAGTAATGTTTGTTCAGTGGTAGAGAATCACAACTTATTTTCAGCTTCTTCACTACCACCTCTGGGTTTGCCCAAGAATCTATACTTGGCCTCCTTCTATTTCTCAAATAAACATTGTCCTTCTTAGGCATTAACCAAAAAGTGTCAGAAGAATCAGTGGATTTTGGGAAGGAGGATGAAGCAGGCTGTGTGGAGTTAGGGGTTATCAGGTGGGAAGCTATGGAGAAGACACCTCCAGAGGAGATGTGTTTCATGACAGTCTCAGAAACAATAGATTGATGTTCAGTTGTGGGTTTATGGACCAAGGGTGAAGGGGGTAGTTGAAAATGTTGAAGAGTTGGCATTCAGTCTCTGCACCAGCCTTATCAGCAGTTTCATAGCAAAGTCAGCATTAGATCTGAGAAATCAGAGCGCACAGGTTCAGAGGATTGGTGAGGGGAGCAGAGAAATGAAGGTGACAATTCTAAATGAAGCAATCAAATGCAAGTAAAAAGCCAGAAGGAGGGATTTAGTTGGCGGATTATATTGGAGATGGGTGAAAGGTTCTGTGGAATGGGAGATGACTCCGATCCAAAGAACTAGACGAGAAGACAAAAGAGAGGAAAAGTGTTTAACATCATGTCATACACAAAATTCATTGAGGTGTTTAACTGAGCACCTGAAAGTGAAGGTCAGAGGGTATAGCAAATAGTAAACAATAGCAAAAGTAAACAACAAATAAAGAAAAACTGCATTTGCCTCTTGGAACACTAGATACAAGAAGTGGGAATGGAAAAAAGAATGGATTCAGGGAAGAGGATGGGTGGGAGAATACAGAGAGATATCAGGACCTGTGAGTTTTTGGAGCTTGTATTCTTTAACATTTCAAAGGAAGAGAAGAAGTTTCTTGTTAAGTTGTTGAATGAGTAATTGAATGTAATGGAACAGGGTACCAGAATAGCTTTGATATAATGTGAGGAGATGTTGATGGAGAGGGAGATCTTAAGAGTATGCATGTGGTAGTGCATGGCACTGAGCATGGATCTTAGGAAGTGGCGAGAATAGCAGTGCAAGGAGTATATCAAGGAGATATACTGTAATCCTGAATGGATTTGCAACATGAAGGATGGATTAGAATCCACAAGGGCTAAGTCAGAACAAACACAATCACAGAGGATGGAGATTGGACTATCTCATACACCTTCCTCCCATTCCTGGACTTCTTTTCCTCAATTTCCAGTGACCGAATCAACACAGACATCTACTTCAAACCCACCAACTCCCACAGCTACCTGGACTACACCTCCTCACACTCTGTCTCTTCTGCATCTGCTCCCAGGAGGACATTTTCACAATAGAATATTCGAGATGGCCTCCTTCTTCAAGGACCGCAATTTCCCCTCCCAAGTGGTTGATGATGCCCTCCAGCGCATCTCCTCCACTTCCCACAATTCTGCCCTGAATCTCACCTTTCCAATCACAACAAGGACAGAACAGCCCTAGTCCTCACTTTCCAGCCTACCAACCTTCAGATACAACAGATCATTCTCACCATTTCCACCAGCTACAGACAGACCCCACCACCAGGGATATATTCCCCTCCCCTCCCCTATCTGTGTTCTGGAGAGACGATTCCGTCCGCCATTCCCTTGTTAGGTCCACGGCCCCTACCAATGCACCCTCCATTCTGGGAACCTTCCCCTGCCAACGCAAGAAGTACAAATCCTACACCCACACATCCCCCCTCACTTCCATCCAAGGCCCCAAAGGATCCTGCCACATCTGGCAGAGATTTACCTGCAGTGCCACACATGTCCTCTACTATGTCTGTTGCTCCCGATGAGGTCTCCTCTACACTGGGGAGACAGGATGCAAAATTACAGAATATTTCAGAGAACATCTCTGGACACACACTAAGCAACTGCACCACCCTGTGGCTGAATACTTTAACACCCCCTCCCACTCTGCCAAGGACATGCAAATCCTGGGCCACCTCCACCACCAAACCGTAGCCACCTGACACCTGGAGGAAGAACGCCTCATCTTGTGACCCTCCAAACACATGGGATCAATGTGTATTTCACCAGTTTCCTCATTTCCCTCCTCTCCACCTTATCCCAGATGCAACCAACTAACTCAGCACTGCCCTCTTGAACTGTCCCACCTATCTGCTTCACCCTCCACTCCAACCTACACCATCACTCCCACCTTAATCTACCTAGTGCACTCTCAGCTTCGATTCACCCCAGCTCTAACACCCGCGCTCCCCACCACCATCACTCCCACCCCACTCCACTTATCTCTCAGCCCACTTGTCCGTCATTCCTAATGAGGAGCTTTTGCTTGAAATGTTGATTCTCCTGCTCATCGGATGCTGTTTGACCAGCTTTGCTTTCCCAGCACCACATTCTTCAACACATGGCTGTGAAAGCAAGTTTTGACAAATACTTTATCAAGCAACAGAAGGGCAATAGAAAGTAATGAAGGTGAACAAGCAGGAAAATTCAAAGGGAAGAACTATTGGAAAGAATTCCAGAAGGTGAATGGTGGTCCTATGAATCTGAGGTAGGAGAGAGAAGATGGTAGCCCTTACACTTGCAGAGCACAGATGATCATTGATATTTTTCATACATGGTTGGGCATCCTGCTGTACTCAAAACACATGATGGAGCTGGGCTGCAAGCTGGCTTTGTGCTGATGGTGTGGATTTATGTGGAATTCTGCAAGAACAAAGACTGACCTGCTCACCACCACCGTGTCCATCAACTCCAGTAGTTCCCTGTCTGCGAAGCAATGAGTAAGTATCCTTTCCGTGTCTTTGATAATAACAATTGAGCAGCACAGTGTGAGAGGTAATTCCTGGGTTTCAGCACCTGAAGAGCTGTTAGTTTGGCTGTAGGAGCACTACCATCTCTCTGGCTGTACCACTTCCTGAGGAAGAAACTCTATGAGGTGCAGAGTGAAAGATTGCTTGAGAAAAGTCACAAGGAGCCATCACTGACTGCGTGCCATGAATCTCACCTAACAAAATGCAGTGAGTTATTCCGCCTTCCCCATACATGATCCCTCAAACAGACACTGCGAACCTTTGATTGACAAACTTCTCCCAGCAGCAATGGCAGCAGGATGATGCCTGAAGTGTGTACATTACTGGCCACTTAAGTACCTCAATTGGTGGCAGGGCTGTAAGGCTGTCCATCAGCTTTCCTGTATTAAACTTAATCAGGGTGGAAGCAGAAAGGCAACTAGACATCCTACACATTACCTTCATGTCCAATTAAATCACCATGAGGGAGAGCAGCAAATTCCACACTCTGATTTCTTGGATCCCATTAAGCTATTCCACAATGAACAGTTGTTCAAGATATTCTGGCTAACAATTGAACAATAGGTCCTGTAGTGATTGGACAAAGTGAGGACTGCAGATGCTGGGG
>NC_057731.1:23167407-23168548 GCF_004010195.1 Chiloscyllium plagiosum | reverse complement strand
CCAAAACGTCGATTCTCCTTCTCCTTTGATGCTGCCTGACCTGCTGCGCTTTTCCAGCAACACATTTTTAAGCTCTGATCCCCAGCATCTGCAGTCCTCACTTTCACCTAGTTGATTTTAACCTACTGCGAATTCTCTTGCAAGGATGCCTACCTTGAAGAAGCTCTCCTCCTCCCTCTACAAGGATCTCAGTGAGTCCCTCTCTCACTGCACCCCCCAGGTCATCTCATCTGTCCTGAAGCTCTTCAGCCATGTCCTCAAATAGATTTGCTACCACAGCCACATCTCCTTCCTCAGCACCTGCCTACGGAACTGACTGACCCGCATGGACTCCGCACTACGTTCAGACCAACAAAATTTGGACCCAACCAGGACAAGCAGTACCTACAACAAATCCAAAGCCTCCAGCAACAGACCTCCCTCCGGATCCTCCGCTCCACGCTCGCAGCCATGCACTGCTACCTACATTCCCTGCAGTCGGCCCTACTCCAGCTCAGGACAACACTCTGACAGACCTGCAAAGGACCTTTGCTGTTCTTCATCCTCAGAAGAATTCATACACTGAACAAACAGTTCTTCCGAGCCATATCGGAAATTAAAGACAGTAAGTACCAAAAACTTTCATGTACTTACCCCCACACTCCGGATTCCTCAACCATTCCTGAATCTTCCATCAGCCTCCGGAAGCGATCGGGCGCCATTAACCATGCGGCCGCTGCAGCAACCGCCGCCGTGAACCATGACATCACTTCCGCCCCCACTGACTATGCAACCTCCGCGATTGCTGCCCAGACAACCGCCTCCACGATCGCCAGGAAGACCATCACCGACAGATTCGCGGCCTCGGCGGAGTCCACAGCCACCGGGAACAACACGGTTTCTGCATTCGTCGCAGCCACTTTAGTCCCCGGAGTTTCTGCATTCGCCGCATGTACTTCCGCCCCCAGTGATGACACTCGCCTACACACCGACCACGCTGAATGTGTCTCCGCCCCCGCGCCGATCCCCGCCCCCGCGTCGATCTCCATCCCCATGCCTAACCCCGCCCCCGCGCCGATCCCCGTCCCTGCACCGATCCCTGCCCCCGGGCGAACCCCGCCCCCACTCCCAGTTCCAGCCCCACACCAGGTCCTAGCTCCCC
>NC_057731.1:23149294-23165302 GCF_004010195.1 Chiloscyllium plagiosum | reverse complement strand
CTCCGGCCTATCACCCTCACTTTAACCTCCTTCCTCCCATTGCATTCCAACGTTCCTCCCCCAAGTCCCTCCTCCCTACCTTTTATCTTAACCTGCTTGGCACACCCTCCTCATTCCTGAAGAAGGGCTTATGCCTGAAACGTCAATTCTCCTTCTCCTTTGATGCTGCCTGACCTGCTGCGCTTTTCCAGCAACACATTTTTAAGCCCTGTAGTGATTGGAACCAGGCAAAGTGAATCTCATTGACTATGACATCGTTGATTGGGAAATGTTAACCTGGGCCTATTAGGGACCCCAGGCTGACAGCTAAAAACAGGCGATTCATCCTGGTGGTGGAAATTGAATTAAGATTTGTGCACTTTGTGTCTTTCACTGTGTCTCACACCTGCACACACACACCATGGGTGCTGGGGCAAAAATAAGCACTACTGCACTTAGATGGTAGTGTGGGGGTTAAAAAGAAAAATTAAAAAAAATACACAGAAGAGAAAAAAAAGATAAACAGGAGGGCTATTTCTCCCTCCAACTCTATTTTGATTTAGTTCCTCCCCTCCCCTTCACTGTTTTTGATCACACAGCACTGCCCTTTGATGTGAAGGGCAGTGTTTGTCACTGGTCACCCGGGTGTTTTCCTATCTTCCTGATGGTGGAAATTGAATAAAGATTCGTGCACTTTGTGTCTTTCATTGTGTCTCACAACTGCACACACAAAAAAAAAAACAGGCGATTCATCCTGGTGGTGGAAATTGAATAAAGATTTGTGCACTTTGTGTCTTTCACTGTGTCTCACACCTGCACACACACACCATGGGTGCTGGGGAAAAAATAAGCACTACCACGGTTAGGCAGTAGTGTGGGTGTTAAAAACAAACCAGTGCACTCACTGGAAAAAAAAATTTAAACAGTGCACTCACTGGCAAAAAAAAAAGAAAAAAAAAGAAAAAAAGGAATAAACAGGCGATTCAGACAATGTCTTTCATTCTAGGGACTGGCTCTGAGCTAGTTGTGAGCCCATATATTCTATACACATAAATACAGAGTGACTTGGTGATGGGATACCGGCCTCTGTACAGTTATTTTAGGTACAAGTAGTTCTTCTATAATGCAATGGTTGAGTTCTTGTGCAACCCCCATTACACAAAAATCATGCTTTAGAAAACAGCGCTTAAAGTGTTGGTGATGTAATCACGTAATAGCCAACGTATGTTTTAAAAGTTCTTCCTTTAGAAACAGTGTCCTCAATTTGTCAATCGAGTTACAGTGAATTTGTGTTAAAGAAACGTGCATTATAGCAGAACAACCCTTATCCAAGTGTTCCTCTTCCTTTTGAACATCACATTGGTCCAAACTTCAATGCCATTTGGTAGCTCCTGTCAAACACTTGAGTGGTTAAGAAGTCAAATAGGAGTACAAGACATTTTGAGAGAAACATTTACTTTGACTGTCCCTAGCAGTTACAATAGCACTAATAGTCAATGTGTTTTTCCAGAGATAGAACCGAAGTGACCTTTTGCTAGATGCTTACACACTGTGCCTACTAATTTCATTTAAAAAATTCTGAATAGTACTATTCCTGACAAAGCATATCTATCTCACCTCTTTTGCCAGAGATGGTTTCAGAGCAATAACAGTGACCTATTTGGCAGGAGTGTAAAATCAATTAAGATTGCTGTGGGGGGTTTCAATAGGAATTTTCCTGGACTTTTCAGACTTTCTATAATAAAAGATGTAACAGCAGAACATTTAGAAATATATAATATGATCAAGCAGATTCACCATGACTTCATGAAGGGAAAACGATGTCTGACAAATTTATTATAATTCTTTGAAGAAGTAACAAGCAGAGTAGATAAAGGGGAAGCAATAGATGTAATATGTTTGAATTTCCAGAAGGCATTCGATAAGGTACCATGCATAGTGTGACTAAGTAAGACCCTATTGTTTTGAAGGTTGTTAACTAGAATGGACACAAGATTGGCTAAATAATAAAATACAGAGTCGGGATGAAGGGACATTTTCAGGACAGTGCCTGTACCTATTATCATGCCTTTAGGGTCAGTGCCATATTATTTACAATATCTAGTAATGAATTGGAAGAGGGCACAAAAAGAGGTGGGAAGGTGAGTGATAAGGATGACCAAAAAATCTACAGAGGGATATTAAACTTAAGTGATGGAATAGCATGTGGAAAAATGTGAGGGTGTGCACTTTGACAGGAAGATTACAGGATCTGAATATCATGTACAGGGGAACCGTGATTATCCAAATATCACGGGCGGGGAGTATTTTGTATGGATAATCGAAGGCTGGATAACATAGTTTAGCCAAGCATTGGGACCTTGTGATCTTGTTCGGTTAATCCAAAATTCGGATAATCGAATGCTGGATAATCGAGGTTCCTCTGTACATAGAAAAAGATTGCAGAGAACTATAGCATAGAGGTATTTGAGATATGTGCATAATTAAGAAAAACTAGCAGATAAACTCAGCAGACAATAGGGAAGGCAAATGGAATGTTGGCCTTTATTTCAATTGCAATTCATATAAAAATAAGGATATCTTGACAAAATGAAACAAGGCACTGCTTAGATCTTACCTTGAATACTATGAATAATTTTGGTCCCTTTATCGAAGGAAGAATTTACTGATATTTGAGGCAGACCAGAGAAGATTCAATAAGTTATTCCTGGATACTCTGAGGTTATTGTGTAAGGAAAGGTTGATTAGGTTGTGCTCATTGGAATTTAGAATAATGAGAAGCAACATATAAGATCTTTCGGGGACTTTACAGAGTAGATGTGGGAAGGTTGTTCCACCTGATGGGAGAGTCTAAGACCAGAGGTCATGATCAAGGAATTGTTCAAATAAAAAAAAATGTTTTGTTTTCACTCTCTGAAGGCAGTGAATTTGGAATTAATGGAATTTAGTGCAGCGGCTGAGTTGTTTTATTAATTATATTTAAGGCTGAGATAGATTTTTATAATCAGTAAGGGAATCAAGTGTTATGGAGGAAAAGCAGGAAAGTGGTGCTGAGGATTATCAAATGAGCTCGGGTCATTTTGGATGATGTATGAATTACATCATTGATATTCAATGTTTTGTCCATCATTAAAACCCTCATTACAAACATCCTGGAGGAGGAAATAGTCATTTGTTAGAAACTGAACAGAACCAGCCATTTAATGATTGTGGTGCAGTGGTAATGCACCTACACTTGAGCCAGAAAGCATAGGTCCTACCTGCTCCAGAGATGTGTCATAATGTGTCATAATGTGTCTGAACAGTTTATTTTAAAAAAACACTATAAATACTGTGACTACGAGAGCAAATCAGAAGCTAAGAAATCCTGGAACTCCCCCCCTGTCTTCCCAGTACCTGTCTACCATTTACAAGATATAAGTCAGGAGTATGATGGAACACTCCCCACTTGCTTAGATGATTGTAGCTTCAACAACATTTGGGAAACTCAACTCCCTCCAGGACAAAGCCGCACTCTTGATTTATGCCCCATTCACCACCTTCAACATTCATTCCCTTCACCAATATATTCTCAAAGGCACCACACCAAAAGCATCCAATCATAACATCTAATTTTTTGTAAAGCTAGATTGTCAAACATTTTTGTTTAAATCGATAGAAAGTTTACAATTCAAGAAATACATGACAGGTGAATAGGAAGCATTGAACAGAAATAATAGTGCAGCAAGGTTTGTATTAAATACAATAAATCTGTCTGTTAAAAATAAGGAATGCATATCTACTGGTCTGGAATGTCTTTCATTACCTGTAAAAAAAAGTCTAATCTTCCTTAGGCTTAATAATATCTTGCCAATGATTCTACCGATGAGATTAAAGTTTTAACTTTGGATGGGTGCTAGTAAACATACGGACTTGCAAATCTCAGGAGCTGTAAACATGTCTCAAGGCAGAATATCAGTTTTATCCATATTTTATAATGTCTAAGGTTTGCTGTACAGCTAACCTCAAGCTACTAAAATGTTGAAAATATTTATATTTGGCATGGTAAATTAGGTGAGACTGATGTGCACTGTTTATAAATACTTGTAAGGGGAAATTTTCCATCTGACAAGTTTGGTTTTGTCGCATTAAACATACAAGCAGGGGTCAGTAGTTCAAAAACAGATTCTTTTTCCTGAGATTGCTGCCCAATTAGCACAACTACAATCATCCAGAGAGCCTTTTAAGCAATCTGCTAGAGTAAAATCAATTCAATGGCACATAAATATTGCGGTGTGTATTTTCCCATCTGAGATGAGCATTAAAATCTAAACATAAAGAAGTTCTTAAAAATACAAATGCTTTATTTGTATTTCCTTTCACTGCTGCTTTTAAAATAAATATTTTACATTTTCTTTCATTTTGAACAGAATATATAGGCTTGTTTAGATGAAAAGAGAACTTGCTGTACAAATGGTTGCTTTTTCAAAATCAGTAGAAAGCAAATTATAGTTTCAGCAGAATAAGAAAGACTGATGAAAAGTGAGATTAAAATCTCAGAACATAAAACTTTACTAAAGTCTGGGGGTGAGCAGATGACTAAGAATAATTGACAGAGCCTACAGGAAGTGGTTAAGTTAAAAATGAATAATGGGGATTGGATATAAAGCCAATAAATATGATATTTAGTACCTGAGGTGCGATTAGGATAACATTTTTAAGCAGCCCATTTTTGTGTCCCAGAGTAGACTGTTTAATTGGGTGGAGGATACAGATTTTAAAGAAAAGTCTTTTAGAAAGGAAAAAGGAGGGGAGTGTGACAAATTGCTTAGTTCTTTCAAAGAGCAGCAGTGATGGAGAAAAGGCTTCCTTCAATGCTGCATCATTCCATGATTCTCGAAATGTTAAAGGAATCAAGACAAGGAGATAACCAAGCAGCATTTGGCCCTGACATACAACATTATATTGCCAACCATTTCTTCATCCTCGCTGTTTCTGCCTATACCTCTGCTCTTTCCAGTCTAGAAATGGATTCTTCAGTCAAACTGATGTAGCAATCAGAAAAGCCTCCACGTAATTTCTTTTCTTCAAATAGTATTACAACCAGGGGAAAGGGAAGAATTGGCTCCCCTCTTAAATATCAATTGCAACAATTTTTTTGCATGAAGCTGGAGGTCATGTCATAAAAGATATAACTACTGGATCTACATGAACGAGTCAATTAGAAGGTTCTCCTGAAATAGAGGAATATTAATACATGCAAACTGAGAAAAACAAACACATACACAAACACAGATAATATTGAAATGGAGTCTCTAATGCAGACAGTCAAGATAAAGGTTGTAAAGTTAAACATCCTTAGAGTCCTCAAGATGTGAGATTGTTAAGATAAGGCCAGTATTATTTAATGATTGGCTTATATCCTCAGCAGTAGTGAAACCCATCAGTATCTTTCAGTTCTCAGGGAATGATAATTTTACAAAGTTGCTTTTAAACTGGAAGCTAAAGTTTAAGGTGATGAGGATCGGGGTGGGGTGAGAGGGCAGAGTGAGAGAAAGAGATTAGATTTTCCACCATCTGCCCATATGAATCTATTTTTCCTTCTCCCTTCTGCTCAAAGCACCTGTTGAAATATTGTTCAGTTTGGACTTCTAGGAGTAGCTCTATTGAGTTTCTAAGCTAGCAATCTGACAAATTGTCCAATCATCTCCAATATGTGAAATAATCATGAGTATGATATCGGAAGGATTTTGTGAAACTTGAAAGGGGAGTCCAGAACTAGAGGGCATAGGGTTAAAGTAAGATGGGAAAGATGGAAAAGAGACCCAAGGGGCAATTTTTTCACGCAAAGGATGGTGCATGTATTGAATGAGTGCCAGAGGAAGTGGTGGAGTCAAAGAGTCATAGAGATGTACAGCATGGAAACAGACCTTTTGGTCCAACTCGTCCATGCCGACCATATATCCCAACCCAATCTAGTCCACCTGCCAGCACCTGGCTCATATCCCTCCAAACCCTTCCTATTCATAAACCCATCCAAATGCCTCTTAAATATTGCAATTGTACCAGCCTCCACCACTTCCTCTGGCAGCTCATTCCATACATGTACCATCCTCTGCGTGAAAAAGTTGCCCCGTAGGTCTCTTTAATATTTTCCCCTCTCACCCTAAACCTATGTCCTCTAGTTCTGGACTCCCCCACCCCAGGGAAAAAACTTTGTCTATTTATTCTATCAATGCCCCTCATAATTTTATAAACCTCTATAAGGTCACCCCTTAGCCTCCGACGCTCCAAGGAAAACAGCCCCAGCCTGTTCAGCCTCTCCCTATAGCTCAAATCCTTCAACCCTAGCAACTTCCTTGTAAATTATTTCTGAACCCATTCACATTTCACAACATCTTTCTGATAAGAAGGAGACCAGAATTTCAAGCGATATTCCAACAGTGCCACAACCAATGTCCTGTACAGCTGCAACATGACCTCCCAACTCCTGTACTCAATACTCTGACCAATAAAGGAAAGCATACCAAACACCTTCTTCACTATCCTATCTACCTGTGACTCACTTTCAAGGAGCTACGAACCTACACTCCAAGGTCTCTTTGTTCAGCAACACTCCTTATGACCTTACCATTAAGTGTATACGTTCTGCTAAGATTTGCTTTCCCAAAGTGCAGCACCTCGCATTTATCTGAATTAAACTCCATCTGCCCATTGGCCCATCTGATCAAGATCCTGTTGTAATCTGAGATAACCGTCTTCACTCTCCACTACGCCTCCAATTTTGGTGTCATCAGCAAACTTTCTAACTGTACCTCTTATGCTCACACCCAATCATTTATATAAATGATGACAAGTAGAGGACCCAGCACCGATCCTTCTAGCACTCCACTGGTCACAGGCCTCCAGTCTGAAAAACAACCCTCCACCACCATCCTCTGCCTTCTACCTTTGAGCCATTTCTGTATCCAAATGGCTAGTTCTCCCTGTATTCCATGAGATCTAACCTTGCAGACCAATCTACCATGGGGAACCTTATCAAATGCCTTACTGAGGTCCATATAGATCACATCTACTGCTCTGCCCTCATCAATCTTCTTTGTTGCTTCTATGAAAAACTCAATCAAGTTTGTGAGACATGATTTCCCACGCACAAAACCATGTTGACTATCCCTAATCAGTCCTTGCCTTTCCAAACACATGTACATTCGATCCCTCAGGATTCCCTCCAACAACTTGCCTACCACTGACGTCAGGCTCACTGATCTATAGTTCCCTGGCTTGTCCTTACCACCCATCTTAAACGGTGGCACCACGTTAGCCAATCTCCAGTTTTCTGGCACCTTACCTGTGACTATCGATGATATAAATATCTCAGCAAGAGGCCCAGCAATCACTTCCCTACCTTCTCAAAGAGTTCTAGGGGACACCTGATCAGATCCTATAGATTTATCCATCTTTATGCATTTCAAGACATCCAGCACATCCTCCCCTGTAATATGGACATTTTTCAAGAGGTCACCATCTATTTCCCTACATTCTATATCTTCCATGTCCTTTTCCACAGTAAACACTGATGCAAAATACTCTTTTAATATCGCCTCTATTTTCTGCAGCTCCACATAAAAGCTGCCTTGCTGACCTCTGAGGGGCCCTATTTTCCTGAAGAAGGGCTTATACTCAAAATGTCAATTCTCCTGCTCCTTGGATGCTGCCTGACCTGCTGTGCTTTTCCAGCAACATATTTTTCAGCTCTCATCTCCAGCATCTGCAGTCCTCACTTTCTCCTAGGGCCCTATTCTCTCCCTAGTTACCTTTTTATCCTTAACGTATTTGTCAAAACTCTTTGGATTCTCCTTAATTCTATTTGCCAAAGCAATCTCATGCCCCTTTTTGCCCTTCTGATTTCCCTCTTAAGTATACTACTACTACTGCCTTTATATTGTTCTAAGGATTCACTCGATCTATACTGTCTATACTTGACATATGCTTTTTTTTTGACTTAACCAAACCCTCAATTTCTTCAGTCATCCAGCATTCCCTATACCGACCAGCCTTTCCTCTCACCCTGACAGGAATATACTTTCTCTGGATTTTCGTTATCTCATTTCTGAAGGCTTCCCATTTTTCAACCGTCCCTTTACCTGTGAACATCTGCCCCCATCAGCTTTTTTAAAGTTCTTGCTTAATACCGTCAAAATTGGCCTTTCTCCAATTTAGAACTTCAACTTTTAGATCTGGTCTATCCTTTTACATCACTATTTTAAATCTAATAAAATTATGGTCACTGGCCCCAAAGTGCTCCCCCACTGACACCTCAGTCACCTGCCCTGCCTTATTTCCCAAGAGTAGGTCAAGTTTTGCACCTTCTCTAGTAGGTATAATACGTACTGAATCAGAAAAGTTTCTTCTACACACTTAACAAATTCCTCTCCATCTGAGCCCTTAACACTATAACAGTCCCAGTCTATGTCTGGAAAGTTAAAATCCCCTACCATAACCACCCTATTATTCTTACAGCTGGTATCTCCTTACACGTTTGTTTCTCAATTTCCCTCTGACTATTAGGGGGTCTATAATACAATCCCAAAAACATGATCATCCCTTTCTTATTTCTCAGTTCCACCCAAATAACTTCCCTGGATGTATTTCCGGGAATATCCTCCCTCAGTACAGCTGTAATGCTATCCCTTATCAAAAATGCCAACACCCTCCTCTCTTGCCTCCCTTTCTATCCATCCGGTAACATTTATATCATGGAACATTAAGTTGCCAGTCCTGCCCATCCCTGAGCCATGTTTCTGTAATTGCTATGATATCCCAGTCCTATGTTCCTGAGTTCACCTGCCTTCCCTGTTAGGCCCCCTGCATTGAAATAAATGCAGTTTAATTTATTAGTCCTACCTTGTCCCTGCCTGCCCTGACTGTTTGACTTGTTTCTATTCTCAACTGTACCAGTCTCAGATTGATCTCTTTCCTCACTATCTTCCTGGGTCCCATCACCCCTCCACCTTACTAGTTTAAATCCTCCCAAGCAGCTCTAGCAAATCTCCCTGCCAGTACATTAGTCCCCTTCCAATTTAGGTGCAATCCATCCTTTTTGTACGGGTCACTTCTATCCCAAAAGAGATTCCAATGATCCAAAAATGTGAGTCCTTCTCCCTTGAACCAGCTCCTCAGCCATGCATTCATCTGCTCTATCCTCTATTCCTGCCCTCACTCGGAATAATCCAGATATTACTACTCTTGAGGACCTCCTGTTTAAATTCCTGCCCAGCTCTCTGTAATCTTCCTTCAGAATCTCAACATTTCCCCTTCCTATGTCGTTGGTTCCAATGTGGACAATGACCTCTTGCTCATCCCTCTCCCCCTTGATAACATTCTGCTCCCTCTCTGAGACATCCTTGATCCTGGCACCAGGGAAGCAACACACCATTCTGACTTTTCACTGCTGGCCACAGAAACGTCTGTCTGTATCTCAGACTAGAGAGTCCCCTAACACAATTGATCTCTTGGAATCCGACATACCCCTTGTTATGTTAGAGCCAGTCTCAATACCAGAAACTTGGCTGTTCGTGCTATGTTCCCCTGTGAATCAATCACTCCCTACATTTTCCAAAACAGTACACTTGTTTGAAATGGGGATAGCCACAGAAGACTCCTGCACTAACTGCCTACCTCTCTTACCTTTCCTAGAGTTAATTCATCTATGTGACTGTATCTGAGACTTTCCCCCCTTCCTATAACTGTCATCCATCTCATACCATTGCTGTTGTAGATTCCCATTGCCTCTAACTGTCTCTTCAACCAATCTATTGATCTGAAAGGATTAGCAACCAACAGCATTTATTGCAGATATACTCCGCAGTAACCCATAAACTCTCTTTAAACTCCCACATCTGACAAGAAGTACATATCACTCTACTAAAGGCCATTTTTGCTCCTTCACAATCTACAGACCCAGAAAATAACACCATCTTATTCCTCTACAAGACACTGCCCCATGTTAAATTAATAGTTATGGCTTATATTTTAAGTTTAATCAAGAGACATATCTCCAAAAACATATAATCAAGAAAGAACACATTCTACTCACTACTGCAGACTTTCTGTAGGCCACACTTAAAACAATTAACTTAACTGTTTCTGTGCTGTGACTTCGTCCAAGATCAGTTGTAAATTTCACTGTTTGTTAACTTTCTCAGACACACATCAAGGCAAGTACAATTACAGAATTTCAAAGGCATCTGGATGGATATATGAATTGGAAGGGTTTAAAAGGATATGGACCATGTGTTGGCAAATGGGAATACATTCAGTTAGGATATCTAGTCAGCATGGACAAGTTGGACCAAAGGATCTGTTTCCATGCTGTACATCTCTATGACTAATTAAAGGAACTGATGTGAATTATTTGATGATGATTCACTTACCTGGTTTTAATGTCTTTAGATTTAAAAAATGATAATTTCAGTGTAGACAGATTTGTTTATTTTACATGGGTCTCAAGAAGGTTGCCTCAATCAGTGATCAGGTGACCAGTGCTACAAATTTAGGTCCACATTTATTAAAAAAAACAAATTAGTCTATTAAAGATCTCAGGCATACCAATTAGAAAATGTGGTCGTCCATATTTGCCACTGTTGTAACAATAGTAACAGAAACATATTACTATCAAGTATTGTCACAGTGAAATGTTCTAAAGAGTAGAAAAATCATAAAGTCAGCATCACTTGTATGTCCTCCTGCCTTTTCTCTGTCATAATTACTTATACCTACTGACCTATCTGCCAGGAGTGCTACATTCTGAAAATGACAAATTGCATTTTCTGGGACATCTTTAGTTCTGCTGATACTTTCCAACAATGAGAGTAATCCTTGCTGCCACCTTTTTCTGTGTCAGTAGGAGGCTAACAATAACATCTTACAGAGCTTGCATTTTAATATATGCCTGTGTGTTTGCAGAAGTGAGTTAAAAGGGGGAAAAACGTAGTACAGGTATCACAATAGGATTATGAGCCTCAGTTTGCAACAAGATGTCTTCTTCTATGCTTCTGTATACAAAGATAGCTTAAGTGGGCTCCTCCAAAAAATCTAAGCATTTGCAACTTGATTCAGACTGCAGCCTACTTTTGTTTCATTGAGGTGTTTATTACCTTATCATAAATTAAATAAAATGGCCTTTATTTATCATCAGCAGAGAAAGCACGTATACAGTGATAAACATGTATGCATCCTGCAGCCTTCTCTATCACTAAGGCTGCACATCCTGCAGCTGGATTTTATGTAACACCTCTTGAAAACCTCTTATTACGTGCTAAGGCTTTCAATCATAAATTATAGCACAAATCCTTGTCCTGCTAGAGTATTGGCTTGCATGGTAAACAGTGAAAGAGCAGTAAAGTTGGTTGAGGACTTGGCATGTAATGAACATGCAATGATTTGATAGTCAACACCTTTGGAATACTGATTAGGACTCACAAGCTGAAGTAAGACTGGTGAGGCAACTTCCTGAATGTATACAGCTCTCTATGCTTCTGGCTCCAGCTTCTGTGGATAATGAACACAGAATTTACCAAGGTTGCCACTCCTAGCCTGGCAGAAATGTTGTTAGAAAGGATATTTTGGAATGCTAAATGGAGGAATGTGCTTCACAGCCACATCATGTAGTGGAACCTGCATGATGCCAAGGGTTAAACAAGAGATTGAATGTTGTATCATTTCCTCACTTAAGTACATTCTTTCCTTCCTGCTTTTCCACTTGATTTATTTTCCACTGATTTATGCTACAACAACCTTTGGAAAGGATGCCACTAATTATTCTCCCCAGATATAACTGTATTCCTTTAAATCATCATATTGCTGTATACTCTAAGTACTTTGAAAGTTAATGAGAATGTTGGATTTTCCAACCCCTTAACTGTGATTTATTGAAAATTGCATTGTACACTTCGTTCATGTAAGGCTATCACATACTCAGTATCAGGAAAGTCTAAAAAAAAATTTAGACGCAATCATATTTTTCTAAGTGATTTTAAAAAATTTATTCATGGGATGAGGGTGCCACTTGCATTTTTTGCTCTCCCAGAGGGGAGTTAAAAGTCAACCACATTGCTGTGAGCCTGGAGTCACATTTTGCCCCTACCATGTAGGAATGACAGGTCCCCTTCCATAAAGGACATTATTAAACCAGATGAGTTTTTCCAACATCAACTAAGGTTATTGCTGTGGTTCTGTTCGCCGAGCAGGAAGTTTTTGTTGCAAATGTTTCGTCCCCTGTCTAGGTGACATCCTCAGTGCTTGGGAGCCTCCTGTGCAGTACTTCTGTGGTGTTTCCTCCGGCATTGATAGTGGCCTGTCCCTGCCGCTTCTGGTTGTCAGTTTCAGCTGTCCGCTGACCACTCAGTTTAACTTCAGTGGTGGAGAAACTGGTTTAGGCAATTATTCAGGATAGAACTGGTAGTTACATGGGTGAAGCTGGGTTGATTAGGAAGAGTCAGTGTCAATTTCTAATGAGGAAATCACATTTAATTAACTTGCTGGAAATTTCTGAGGAGCTAGAAGAAAGTTTCAATGAGGGTAATGCTGTTGATGTGGTGTACATGGATTTCTGTAAGTCATTGGATACAGTGCCACAAAACAGACTTGAGAGGCAAGTTATAGGTCATGCAATAAAAGGACAGTAACTATACAGATACAAAATTGGCTGAATTATGGAAAACAGAGAATAATGGTCACTGGATATTTTTCAGACTGCAGGAGTAGTGGAGTTCCCCAGGGGTCAGTACTGGGACACTTGCATTTCCTGATATACATTGAAGATCTAGATCTTGGTATACAGGAAACAATTTAAAGTTTGCTGATGACACAAAACTTGGAAGTATTGTAAATTGTAAAGTGTGGTATTCTAAAAGCGCATTGGTAGAGTGGCAAGATAGGTGGCTGATGAGTTTCAATGCACACAAATTGAGGTCATACATTTTGGGGGAAGGAGATTGAAGGACAATATAAAATAGGAAGTACAAGTCTGAAGGGGGTGCAGGAGCAGAGGGACCTGCGTGTCTAATTGTTTACCTCCATAACAGAACTATAAAGCTTTTTCTTGTTTGTCATTTGTCATTGCATAATCTGCCATTACACTTTAAAATATTATTGACATTTTAGCTAATGAGTGAATACAGATGATGACTGCATGCACATCAAACAAGATTAGGTTGGGCTTAGACAACATCATATTGATCAGAAACAGCGTGGCCGTCAAGGATTTGGAACTGGGTTAGATTTTATTTCATTTTTCACGCAGAGGATGGTATGTATATGGAATGAGCTGCCAAAGGAAGTAGTGGAGGCTAGTACAATTGCAATATTTAAAAGGCATTTAGATGGGGATATGAATAGAAAGGGTTTGGAGGGCTATGGGCTGGATGCTGACAGGTGTGACGAGATTGGGTTGGGATGTCTGGTGGGCATGGACGAGTTGGACTGAAGGGTCTATTTTCATGCTGTACATCTCTATGACTCTATTAGATGGCTAGTTTGATGAGAGCAATGTGAATTTGCATGCTTTGCAGTCCTTCCTATGGCTAGTCCCAACTGAATTATTTCCTCTTTTGTATCAAACACAGCTTAAAATGCTGTCTGCAGAAAGTAAGTAAACGCTTCAAAAAGGATTTCATACCCAAAAGCAATGTTCCCTGTTTTATTTTCCTCCATTGTTGTTCCAATTGTGACATCTATGGAAAGGAACATTAAGATACTTACTAAGAAGAATTAAAAATTAGAACTGCTGTATATGTTAAAACTTGGATCTTTAAACTGTTCTTTTAGACTCCCTCTGCTGGTACTTGAGTGTATAATACCCTTAAGTGCTCAAACTGTCCAACGCAATTTTCAATGCAATGCAATCAGGGGGTTTGAAACTCCAACCACTAATTAAGGGTCTACTGACAAAGTATGTAGGAACTTTAACGTGTTCCTTTGAGGCAGTGGTTATCACATGCAAGGTCCCTGGTTCAAAACCAGGCAGAAACCAAGACACGGCCAGATTGACTAGGCACAGGTTGTTGGCTGTGTGTTTCTAAAAGTAGGTGGAATTTCTAAGGAGGTGGGTGATTGCTGACTGATATTATTGTTGGACTGTTAGCCCAGAGAGTCAAGTAATGTTCCAGGGACCCTGACTCGAATCCTGCCATAGCAGATTATGGAACTTGAATTTAATAAAAATCTGGAATGAAGAATCTAACAAAAACCTTAGTTCAAAGTTTGTGAGAAGATTTGTAGCTCGGGTGCTCGTTGCTGTGGTTCTGTCGTCAAGCAGGAAGTTTTTGTTGCAAACGTTTCGTCAACGTTTGCAACATGCAAACGTTATGTGCATAGATCACTGGAAGTGGCAGGACAGATGGAGAGAGCAGTAAGTAAAGCATATAGTATCACCCATTTTATTAGTCAGAACAGAGGCATAGAGTCATAGAGATGTACAGCATGGAAACAGACTCTTCGGTCCAACCTGACCATGCTGACCAGATATCCCAATGCAATCTAGTCCCACCTGCCAGCACCTGGCCCATATCTCTCCAAACTCTTCCTATTCATTATACCCATCTAAATGCCTCTTAAATGTTGCAATTGTACCAGCTTCCACCACTTCCTCTGGCAGCTCATTCATACATGTACCACCGTCTGTGTGAAAAGGTTGCCCCCTAGGTCTCTTTTATATTTTACCCTCTCACCCAAAACCTATGCCCTCTAGTTCTGCACTCCCCGACCCCAGGGAAAAAAACTTCGCCTATTTACCCTATCCATGCCCCTCATAATTTTGTAAACCTCTATAAGGTCACCCCTCAGCTTCCGGTGCTCCAGGGAAAACAGCCCCAGCCCGTTCAGCCTCTCCCGATAGCTCAAATCCACCAACTCTGGCAATATCCTTGTAAATCTTTGCTGAACCCTTTCAAGTTTCACACATCTTTCCGATAGAAAGAGACCAGAATTGCACGCAATATTCCAACAGTGGCCAAACCAATGTCCTGTACAGCTGCAACATGACCTCCAAACTCCTGTACTCAGTACTCTAACCGATAAAGGAAAGCATACCAAACGCCTCCTTCACTATCCTATCTACCTGCGACTCCACTTTCAAGGAGCTATGAACCTGCACTCCAAGGTCTCTTTGTTCAGCAACACTCCCTAGGACCTTACCATTAAGTGTATAAGTCCTGCTAAGATTTCATTTCCCAAAATGCAGCACCTCGTGTTTATCTGAATTAAACTCCATCTGCCCATTGGCTCATCTGTGGGCGGCATGGTGGCACAGTGGTTAGCACTGCTGCCTCACAGCACCAGAGACCCGGGTTCAATTCCCGCCTCAGGTGACTCTCTGTGTGGAGTTTGCACATTCTCCTCGTGTCTGCGTGGGTTTCCTCCTGGTGCTCTGGTTTCCTCCCACAGTCTAAAAATGTGCAGGTTAGGTGAATTGTTAGATGAAGGGGTAAATGTAGAGTAATGGGTCTGGGTGGGTTACGCTTCGGCGGGTCGGTGTGGACTTGTTGGGCTGAAGGGCCTGTTTCCACACTGTAAGTAATCTAATCTGATCAAGATCCTGTTGTAATCTGAGGTAACCTTCTTCGCTCTCCACTACACCTCCAAATTTGGCATCATCAGCAAACTTACTAACTGTACCTCTTATGCTCACATCCAAATCATTTATGTAAATGACAAAAAGTAGAGGACTCAGCACCGATCCTTGTGGCACTCCACTGGTCACAAGCATCCAGTCTGAAAAACAACCCTCCACACTATCCTCTGTCGTCTACCTTTGAGCCATTTCTGTATCCAAATGGCTAGTTCTTCCTGATTTCCATGTGATCTTGGGGTTGATGGAAAGGGTGAGAGCAGTAACAAATTAAAAATCCTATACATGAATGCACGAAGCATTAGACATAAGATGGATGAGCTTGAGGCTCTTTTGGAAATTGGCAGATACGATATTGTGGGGATAACTGAGACGTGGCTTCAAGTGGACAGGGCCTGGGAAATGAATATTCAAGGATACAC